>NC_056499.1:36830613-36844266 GCF_014905685.2 Nematolebias whitei
TAATGATCCATTGTTAGGCTGATGGTCCTTCTTGAGCATGTGATCAGCTGGTTTTGGTTGTCAGCAGCAAACTGGTTGATCCACTCTGAGAAGGTGCTATTTAAGAGACTGAGCTGAAAACAGCACCTCAGACTGAAGAAGTCTCTTGGATGAGAGACGAAACGTTTCTAGATTTTTTTTTGCTTTGTTTTGCTTTTGTTTTTTTTTTGAATGTCCAGAGGACCAGATTGAACTTTTTTGGAATCCATGGACGGTTCTGATTTGTATCAGTTTGTCATTATCCCCTTATTATATAAAAAAAACCCTCCTAAAAATGTTAAACTTTTCCCAGTTTGCTTTGATTGGTCAGAGGTAAATGATAGAAATGTGTGTAGACCAGTGTGTGTGTGTGAGAGAGAGAGAGTGGGGGTGTGTTTGAATGTGTGAGTGTGTTTGCTGGGTGCAGTGAGTACAGCTAGGCTCAGATCTGAAAGGGCCTGCAGGAATGTTCGCTGCCTTTGAAGAGTCTGCTGTCTGCTCAACAAATATGAGCTCCAGAATGAAGGGAATGTGGCTTCACAAGGTTTCCTCCAGCCCTGTTTTATTAAGGCATCCCAGTTTTTTTTCATCCTGCTGCCTATGTTGTAGCAGAGGATGAAGGTACATACATACTGATGAGAGGAGCTGGACTTGAGGCTGAAAACATGCAGGTTGGTTGAGTTCAGGATGAGCTGATCACAGTGAAGCTTTGGTCACTGAGAAGAGATTTTAGATTTTTCCCACACCCTTAAATTTACGTTTCGTGCCTTTTTAAATCTGAGTCATTTAAAGCAAAAAGTTTTTTTTTTTTTACTCACAATTTACAGCTTATAATCTAAGAAAGATTTTTCCAGAAAAAAAAAAAAAAATCTAAATCCAATTTCAGAAATTTCGTTGACCACTGTGTGTCAGTTTATGAATTTTTCAGGAAAGTGTTTACTCAGCTATCTCAACAAATGATTTATGGTACTTTTGGAGTCAATTTGAGATGGACATCACATCCTACTGCCCACAGAAACACAAACATCACTATAAATCAGTCAACGATCAGTCTACAGATTTTGACTTGAAATCTGGTCAACATAAGATGATCTTAGTTTAAAACTCTGGCATTGACCTTTTTACAGTTACAAATGTGCATGTATAAAATCAGACATCACACCCCAAAAACATGCATAGTTATTTATGATGTTCAAGGCCAGCATTCCACGGTTGTCTTTTGGTCCTTCGCACCTGCGTTTTTAATTGACTTTTAAATGCAAACCTATTAATAATCAGTTTATTAGGATATTAGGTTGTGAGAGCAAAAGGTCCTCAACAATGTTGCTGGATGTTTGAATGGCTGCAGCGTGCAGCTGAAACAGAGTTAGATATGTAAGATATGAACACTACAGACAAGTGGTGGTCTACGCGATCAATCAATCAATCAATCAACCTTTATTTAGACAGGTAAATCCCATTGAGCCTCGAGGACTCATTTACAAGAGAGACCTGATTTCAACAAAGAAAGATGACAACAAAGGACAACAGCAACAACAATAAACAATTATAAAAAGTCATAATACATGTTTTTTTTTGTTTTTTTTTACAAATAGGATGGCTAAAAGGAAAAGGTAACAAAAAAACAAAAAACAGCTAGATTCTAAGGCGAATGTAGAAAACTAAAAACGGGAACATGTCTGCATTGGTCCCTGCCAGGAGTCCAACAGATTCTTAAAGCCACTTAGAGAGGTCAAGGTCGAGAGCTTCATATACCATACATATATTCATACATATACCCGCGATATGCGGGTATATGTACTATACCCATAAGACAAGCTTAAAAATGTCAGTATACCCACCTAAAAGTACCCAGTGATATGTAACAAATCACTGGGCATGCGTCATTGATATGTTAAACTGCAGATAAACGCTTCCGTAACAATCTGTCTGTAAGCAGTACTTGTTTATTACATTTGCTTATCCAGCAAATTATTGCATAATTCTGTACTTAATACTTTATACTTGAACATGTTCTGCATACTGTTTTATAAATTCTATAACATGTTTTTAATACAAAGCCAAATATTGTACAAAGTTTGTTGTGCTTTTATTCAAATACAAAAATCAGAGAAATTTAGAAATGTTCAATTTGCTTAAAATTCTAAATAAATTGAAGATTACATTGTACTAACTGGTGTAGTACTTTGGTTTCTAAGCACAGTATGCCCACTACAAAAATGTAGACTACACCACTGGTTCAGACCAAGTGTATATTACATCAGTAATATGAATATATCTTGACCACAATGCATTGTGAAAAACTCATGAGCATGCACATTAGTTTCTGTAAAATGATCAATGAAAGGTGATGGGCAATATGCCTTCCTTTAAGGACTCCAAGGCCTTTATTTTGTAGCAGGAATAAGTCCGAATGCCTGTCCACCTAAAGGCACAGGCTTGGAATACACATTCAAACACATTTAACAATAAAAACAGTCTTGATTCACAGATTTAAAAATATATTTTTAATATTATGTTTGTTTATTACCCTTCATAGTTGTGTCTGAAAAACTGCATGATGCTGTTTACCAAATCTCAAAGGTTATTAAGAAGATTCATGACAGAAATTAGATGTGCACATGAATTATTGTAAACAATAAACCTGTGATGTTTTTAACCTGAACAGTTCACCGACCTTCAGAGAGAGGGAACGTACTCAAACTGTTTATTCCTTCACACCTCCTCTCCTTCATCCCTCCATCTTCTCTTACAGCTATGCATTACTTACTCTTGACTCCTGACTCAGCGTCTCACCAGCCCAGACACCAATATTGAGTGCTTTTTATCATAGCCGCACTTTTTCCTCGTTTGAAACAATATAGCCTGACTGTTGCTATCGATTTTAGTGGATTGTGCTCTGGTAAGCACTCCTTCTAGCCCCTGCTGCTATATTAAGCAATCATTTCCCACAATACATGACACTCTTTCTCTGACTCTTGCAGCGATTTGGTTGGCACTAATGGGCCTGACATTACTCAAACCGCACATTGATTGCACAGTGGAGGATTTTAAAAGGTTTGGTCAAAGTTTTCGTCAATGTGGTTGTCGCAAATTAGCCTGTTTTTAGATGTGCGGTCATTTTTTTCGGTGAACTGGTTCAGCCTGACAGTTCAAGGTACACGTACCATTAAATGATATTCAAAGATGCGGCGATGTAGGCGTGAGGGCTTTGCAAAATGAAACTCAATAGCCCACTTTGAAGTGCCTTGGATTCAAAATGAAACCTTGAAACAGTGATGTGCCTGGCTCGGTTCCATTGGTCTGTTATTTATTTGCATTTCTTTGGTTCTAATGTGATGTGACCACATTTTCTGCCAGGCATCGAGGCCCTCTGAAGTATGTCTCTTTAAATCACTGGGGCCTCAAGAGTGCGGCTGCAAATGATTTCAGATGCCGGGCTGCTTTTCACATCAGTTGTGGTGCATTAGATTCCTGCTACGCTTATCTTCTATCTCCTCCCCATGTTACTGCACGTCAATAAATCAGTACACTCTGCAGGCACACCGGGGAACATGTGGGAAGAATACCATGCCCTGTAGTCACACATATTTAAATATACAAGGGCTCTGTGTTGCTGATGATTGGGCCACACATCACAGCCTGGCAAACCCATGAATGTGGAAAAAATGGCTGCTGTTTGGGAACACTTAAGCTGTGAAGCCAACTAGCATATGACTTGGCAGTGTAACCTCTGGTTTGTGTGTGTGTTTTTCTTAAAGCAGTATGTGCGAATCTTAAAAATTAATACATTTTGTATTATGCTTTTAGTGTCTTCTTGAGACACTGAAGCCAAAGTGCATGAGTACACAAGTTTGCCATTTTGAGAAAACTGTCATCTTGTTTAATACTATCTGTCTTGGTGCATTGATGTTTTTATTTATTTATTTATTGGCTAGATGATAAACAACTGCATTTAGCATATTTGTCCAAAGAACTCAGCAAAATGAGGAAAAAGTTCACTTTACTGCTGTGTAAGACAACAAAAGGTCATGAATGTTTGAGAAGATGAAACTTTAAATATTTTAACATAAAAATTGAGTCAAAGAATAAATTCAGTTAAACATTTGCTGAAAATGAATTGATTATTTTCAGACCAAATGATATTCATGCTCTTTGTAAATATGTGCAAGATGTAATCATAGATAATTGTTTTAATATTTCTGACTTAAAGACTGCTGAGTAAAATGCAACTGGGTCCTAGACTTCTTAACAAACAGACCGCAGACTGTGAGGATCCACAACTTCTCCTCCTCCACCATAACCCTCATTACTGGCTCCCCTCAGGGCTGTGTGTTGAGCCCCCTCCTGTTTACTCTGCTCACATATGACTGTGCAGCTACCTATACAGTCTGTCACATTGTAAAGTTTGCAGATGATTCAGTGGTGGTTGGATGCATCACAAACAATGATGAGTCCAGCTACAGACAAGAGGTGGAACACCTGGAGAGCTGGTGCAAAGAGAATAACCTTCACATTAATGTGAAGAAGATGAAGGAGATGGCCGTGGACTTAAGAAGGAACAAACACCCCCCCCCCCCACCTCCCCCCCCCCCCCCCAAAAAAAAAAAAAAAAACATAAGAGGATCTGTGGTGAAAGTGGTCTCCAGCTACAAGTATTTGGGTGTACACCTGAATGACATCCTCTGCTGGAGCAACAACACCACCAGCCTGATCAAGAAAGCTCATCAGAGACTCTACTTCCTCAGGCGGCTGAGGCGAGCTGGTCTGGGAAGCTCAGTCCTCACCTCCTTCTACAGGTGTGCAGTGGAGAGCATCCTGTGCTCCAGCATCAACGTGTGGCATGGAGGCTGCACAGCTGCAGAAAGAAAAGCTTTGCAGAGAGTGGTGAAGGCTGCACAGAAGATGTTGGAGTCATCCTCCCCACCATCACAGACATCTTCACCTCTAGATGCAGGAAGAGAGTCATCTGCATCATGAAGGACCCCACGCACCCAGCACACACACTTTTTGACCTGCTCCCATCAGGCAGGAGGTTGCGGAGCATTAAGTGTAGAACCACTAGACTGAGGAACAGCTTCTACCCTGAAGCTGTTAGACTCATGAATCTCTAACCAGGATAATCACTGTGGAAAAAAAATCACTGTAATGCCACTTTGATTATTGATATGTGCTGCTGATTATCCATGTAGCTGTGTTCATTTATACTCATCTGCTCACACAGACTCATGTTCGTGCTGCTGTTGTTGGCATATTGTTTTGCCTTATTAGTGTTTAGTGTATTCTTAGTTTATATCTTAGATCTTATTACTGTATTTTTTTTTATATTTACATTTTGTTATTGTTGGATGTAACTGGGACCCAGAGTACAACAATTTCGTCCACCTCATGTACCACATGTAATGCAAATGATGATAAAGCCTATTTTAACTTGAACTAAAACTGTTCCATTAGACTTACAAAAAAAGAGTGTTTTCTGAAAAATCAAACCTGTTCATCAAGTCATTCATGAAGTGTCCAGTGAAGTTCATGTTATGTTACATGTCAATAAATTTCACTTTCATGGCCATCTAGGCATTCAAGCTTTTAATTGCATTTAAGTATTTCCTTATGAAGTTTTAATGACAAGAAACAGGCACACTAAGATATCAGGAAACCTCAATTCTGGTCAGATTTTAATATCAGTCATTTGTTTATACAGTTGGATGTCAGGATCCATGTTAAAACCAATAACATTCATTTTATAAAGATTTCTACCACTCATACTCTCAATCCCTTGACTATAAATGGGAGTTGTGATCATTCTTTGCCTCTCAGGAAGCATATCTGATCAGCAGCATGTACAGCAGTGATGTTAAATGTGCAATCAGCAGCCAAAAACTCTAAATGTTTTTCTTTGTTTCACAGCTGAGTGAACTAAATTGAAAATATTTAAATGCCAAGACTTCAGTCGATGCATTCTTGTTCCTTCCCCTGTTTTATTAACAACATTTTGAATAACAATTGAACAAAACTCCTAATGCAGTCTTGTTGTGCAGACAGAAGACTTCCACCAGGGTGGGAGTGGGTGGTGTGAATATTACAGTCTGGACTTGGTGGCATGCACCCATGCAAAAGGCTACAGCGGCCCACCCAGCTGTCTGTCAGCTTCTCTGAGGGGACAACTGTCAGATTAAGAGCCCTGGCTTAATGTCAGTAGATCCCAATCTGCCTCCTGGCCTCAATTATATTGCCTCTCGTCCTCCAAAGGTCCCCCTGGTGAGGGGAGAAGTATTAGTTTTGAAGCTCATCTTGTATTCAGAGCTGTAATGGCTTCTCTGTGCCTGCACTGCATAGATTAGTACCGAGGGCCGAAGGGAAGCTACATGTTGGCAAAGGCTTTATGAACATTGCGGTGATGGATGTCGGGCCCGAGTGTCATTAGTGCTGTTGTGCTGTGAATTCAGCAGTAGATTGCCAGAAAATCCTCTCAGCATGGCTTGATATCCCGTTAGTGTTGCCTTGGAATGGGACATGTGCACATGTGCCATGAGAACCAATTTAGTTTGGAGAAATGCAGAATAGCCCGGTGAGTTGCTACGTTTCTTTTAACCTATTTTTACAATTTTCCCCACTAACTAACCTGGGTGTAAGACTGTGCTTTTTGGTGCTATGAGGATACGGATAGAATCCCTTCACTTCATATGAGAACTAGATTTACATACAGTTTCCTCCCTCATTTATTGCTTTTACTCCCCCGCTCTTTCACACATGGCCAGTCCCTCTGGGCTCACCTTTGCCGGCCAAGGTTTATTATCTATTTGACAGAAGGGCTGGCGGAAAGCATTTGAACAGCCCATAAATTGTCATGCAGGCTGCAGTGCGACGCCTACCAGTTTCATTTCCTCAGCAGCCTGGCACATAACCTCAGTGCCAACCCATCACGCTGCCATTTGCAGATCCAAGCTGAAACACTGCAGAGCAATTAACAGCATAGATCATTTACAAAGTGGCAGAGCTCATATTCATAATGTTTCCTTTATTATCAGAAGAAGAAATTAACCCAGGGATATATTTACATACCAGCCACCAATGGTAACAGCTTGCTAATTGCCAGTTGGAAAATTAATATGCTTAAAGCAGATGCTAATGAATTGCGCACTCATTGTTTCAAAGGTGCTTATAAATGTTTGTGTGTGTGTGTTTGGGGGGGGGGGGGTTTACAGTTATAATTATGTCACTCTTTGCATCTGTTTTGAAGCAAACACAATCAGGTAATGGAAATGATAAGTGCAATATCTGTGTAAATGGGTGATTGATGTGTTGTGTTGTCACTTGTCAGAGTCCTAAAACGAAGACATTACATCTGACAGTACATTTCATGCACTTTTAATAAATGCAAGTGCATAAAGATTGCTCTCTTTTTTCAAGCAATACTTATGTCTTGAATAATGAAATGATAAACATAACTATAATTTTTTAATTACTTTCTTGGTAGTTTTGTGTCTTATAGTATTGTATCTTGTTATAATAGAAATTGTTGAGTGTTTATTATGGTCCTATTTGTTTTAAAATAAAACCAAAGAGGATTAGGATGAGGGCTCTGTTGTGATTCACAAGCAGCCATTGGGTGGCACCAAGGTGGAGATATCCAAATGTTTTATAATGTCTGACAGGTACAGTATGTAAGATTCCCACTTTACAATGTTTTAAACAGAAGTCCTCTTCTAGGCTTTTATGAAAATCTTACATTTACATAATTGTTATTCATAACTACACACAGCATATTCTATCAAGTTTAGCTTACTTTATTCATGAGGCCAAATGTGTCTCCAAACCTTTTCTTGTTTGGATACATGTTTCTGTGAAAAGGCTCAATGCAAAAGACAATTTTTATTTTAAATAAAGATTTATGTTTTGTTTGATTGTTGTGAAATACTTATCATTTAAACTTGGTTCAAAAACAGAAATGCAAAGACATGAAGCTCGATTCTTGATAAGTCTTCTGGAACATGTAAAACAATAGTACGCTGAATATTCAACTTAACTTAAAGAGGATATCAACTCTGCTCACACTTGTGTTTCTTTAAAATATTTTTACCACCAACATGTAAGAAACTACCAGGCCACGTTTGAAATTTAAGCTGGAGTGATTATAGCATTTCCACAGGATAGTCACACATCCCTGTGCACAGACTCTAGTTCCAACAGTACAACATGGCAAATCCTGTAAACCAGGAGTGTCCAAAGTGCGGCCCGAGGGCCATTTGAGGCCCTTGGAGTGATTTTGTGCGGCCCACAACTGCAGTTTAAGAATGGTATCATTTTGGCCAGCTGGTTTAAGAGGTTAAGACTTTCTGCAAATTCATTGGTAATCCTTTTAATATAATGTTTAAGTTTAACAGCAAAACGGATGAAAAAATCTTCTCAAAATGAGCAATATTAAGCAAAATACAAACCCTTGCCTATATTTTTTTTATTTTCAATTCATGGTACAAAACACCACTAACTTTCACAGACTTCTTGGATAATTATTCATAAAACTTGGCTAAATATAACAAATTGCAGTTGATATAATACTCAATAGAGAGAAAATTGACATTTTTAAATGAATATAAAGTGGTATCATCTGCATACGAGTTGATCAACTTTATTAAACCCTGAGTCTGTTGTAGCAACTGACAGCTGGATGGTTTTTCAGAACTTTGATCAGCCTTTTGGGCCGTCCGTGGTTGTGCCTATTTGTTGAGTTAAATCCAGGTGGTGACTTTTTTTTTGGCCAGGCAGTGTATTTGCGTGTGTATTTTTTAGTGTTTATCTTTCCCAGTTAGCCTTTGCTCCTCAGTCCAGCCCCGACCACCTACACCTGTTCTCAATTTCCCAGGTGTCTCCACTTCACTCATCAGTTCCAGTCATCACAGCCTTCCAGTCTTCATTCACTCCTCAGTGGAGCTCATACACCACGTCTGGTTCCACCTGTTCCTCGTTGAGTCTTTGGTTTGTGTAAGTTTTTGTTGCCACAACTTTTTGTTTTTGGTAAGAACGTTTAGTTTATTTTTATTTAAGATCCTTGTGTCAGTCTGTGTTAGAGGGTGAAACAGGAGTGAATTTTCACTCCTGTCCCGTGCCACTCCCACTCCTGGCCCCCACTGTTTTTTTTTTTTTTTTTTCATTTAGTCTTTAGGAAATATTTTGAATTTGATTGAATCTTCTACCCATTCATTTTTATATTACTTTGTGTTCTGCAGTTTTATTTCACAAGGTATGGCAACAGGAACACTTCATCTGGGGTGAAAAAGAGACATTTATTGTGTTAATCCAAACAAAAACCTTCACTAAATGTCATGAAACAAATAATACATGGCCAGTAGTCCCTATAGGTTTCTATGGAGGATCAGCTGCTGAGTCTCGGTTCCTAGCTCTTTTGGACATCAGTTACAGTAAAAAACAAATAAATAAATAAATAAATAAACAATACATGGATCACACCATGTCTACCTTAGTTGAATGAACCCAAACATAACATAAAGTTGCATTTTACAAAATTGAGCAATTGTTTCCTTTAAACAGTGACATTACTTTTATGTTTCGAAGTGTTTAAACAGATAAAATAAATGAATAAACAAATAAATTAAAAAAATGCACAAAGCAAGAGAACTCAACAAATAAAAATGCGTTTCCTTCACATTCTGGTCCCGAGTTTTGGAAAAAGTGCCTCCTGAGACCACTCATCCCTGACTCACCAGTGTACTTAACTAAAACCAAACATGTTTTACCAGCAGCATACACCATCACACTCAACTCTCATGAATTTCAGCATTATTTGTGACTTTCCTGCCAGTTCTGCGAGCTTAATAGATAGATTGTTACTTCTGACTTTACGTTGCAAATCTATTTTTACCACATCGGGTTTTCTGCTAGTATTTGCTCCCTACATCACTGTTCTTTGAATTTCGGCAGAAAGCAGCGGCCAGAAGCACTGTTGGCTCCTGGGCTGTGTAGTTCTTTTGACTTCATTACAGTATAGGCTTACTGAAAGAAAACTGCAAAATGGCGGTGCCTGTCCAAAGTTTTTTTTTGTTTTTTGTCCTATTGGTTGGTTCCTGCTCACGCTTGCTCTTGTTAACTTTTTATTTCGTACTGTCTCAATCATGTGAGTAATATTAAAGTTGACTCCCATCCCGCGGGAATCACGTGACCCATGGAATTCCCAAAAAATATCAGCCTCTAGTCTGCATTTCCTGTGTCCAACTTCATCCAACTGTCACATTACTCCAGTGACACAGCTCTGACAGTTATTTAAAAACTCAAAAATAACTTTTTCTACAATAGTACAGCATCATGTGATGATACATATGCTTAACAGCTGAATCAGGATCAGAATCAGCCTTTATTGTCATTACACCGAAGCACAACAAAATTACATTTTAGTACAGCCCATCCAAGAAACACAAACAACATAGACATGAGAGATGGAGGTGTCTGAGGCTGCAGCCTCATAAGAGGTGCTGCCTTTTTTCATTAGATAAGAAAAAGGCAACACGAGGGAAAGAAGATGTTAAATCATATCTCACACTGTATCCCTAACAGGACACAGAGTGAGGTTGCAAAAAACCCTCAGCACACAAAAAAAGCAACATACAGATGATACAATGACGGAGGCCAGCAAAGGCGGTGGGTTAAAGGTTCACAAGACAAAGAGCAGAAGCAGGGGAAGGAGCGGAAGGAAAAAGCGTCCGCCTTTACCGAGAGCAAGAAGGAAAAAAAATGAACCATTTATTAAATAATATTAGACTGCCACTTTTACCCAATGTCTCTGTTATCTAATGCAATTTTGGAGCACACCCTGCTCCTCTCCAATGTGATTTAAATGATATCTGTGCTGGTCCAGTTGTTCCCAAACTTGTTTAGCTTTGACCCACAAAGTAAGAGTGACAGAGGCTTATGACCTTGACCATCTCCAATGACTTTGTACAAATATTGCTATCGCTACAACAGGAGTATTTTATTAATTTGACTACAGTTTCTTATATTTTTGGCAATTATCACAACAATGTGCTGTTAAATTTCATGCATAAAGTTAACTTTTGAAGTGAAAATCATCTCAACACTCCTCAGTTAGTGTTTTATGACCCACAGTTGGGTCCTGATCCCAACCTCAGAAGCTATTTTTCTAGTACTACACCTTATGCCACAGGAAGTTGTTCATGACTGCACATAAAAACATGACCCATGATACACAGTACATACCACAAGTGCGTGTGTGTTTGTGTGTGTGTGGGGGGATGTTGATTGGACCCTCTCCAATCCAAATTGCTCTTGAAATGTGTATAAATACCAAACTGACAGCTGAACTCTGATTTATGAAGTGAAGGCTGACTCGCTGGTTGTAGTGCACAACGAAATTAATTTATTTTCAAATCCTCTGTTTTGCCATTCCTCGTGCTTTTTTTTATCTTGAGCTTCTCACACAAATAATCTAATTTCTATTTTACACTGAAATGTGCTTAGTGCACATCTTACATAGACAATGTTTCTGATCTTTTTCTCTCCCAGAGTCTGGTTTGCAGTGAAATTAATGCCAGTGGTTTAGTTGTACTACAGCACAGTGCTCTCAGTGCAGGAAGTGATTAGCACAACAGTGTCTCCTAAAACCCTGTACTGCTGTTTATTTAATTGTCCCTGTGATGCTGCGGCTATGCTCTATTTATTTTACCGCCTAACTAAAACAAAAGGCAAGGTTCAACTTTAGTGAAGGCTCATGCAATATTGAGCAGAGTGGAAGACTCTGAGGCGGCACTTTAGAGACGAGCTCTCCAACAGCGTGCAATAATCGAGGCGAGTGTGCTGTCTGTGTGCCTGAGAGTGTTCAGTAGAGCTCGTTCTGTGTTTTTGCCAAGACTGTGAATAACACAACTTTTGGTCCATGAATAATTTCCTGTGTTTATGCTTTCTTTGCCCCCTGAGTTGTTATTTCCCCCTCCTGGCTTTCTTTTATTCACAATACCGGTTTATTTCCTCCATCTCCCACAGTTGCTTCATTGTTGTTTTCACTATAACAATTATTACTGAAACATCTAACTATACAAATGTTCTTCAGAAAATGATTTGCTTGTTCTCATACCATTCTTGAGTTGGCTTCACAATACAGGACTTTTTTGTTAAATTTCTGCTTGTTAGTTTAAAACAGACTTAGTTTTGAAAAACAATTTAGCTGACGTAGCTGGTTTTCTGGTTTTAATGTGGATCTAAATGTCCCAGTGAGATGTGCACATCTGCACAAACTGCAGACAGAAAATAAATGAGATCTCTGACAGTGAACGGCGACCTGCAAAGTGTAAATACATTTTCTATATTTCTGTATTTGTTATGGATGTGGTGAGCTGTCCATAAATGCTGCTTTTCATCGTCTCTCTGAATCTTTCTTTAAAGATTTGACCTTTTTATGCTGCAATAAAAGTAAACACCCTGCAGTGACGTGTCTTTCTGAAAAATGCATGATATTATTGTTTTTGTAATCACATACAAATATTCCTATTGTAACGAAAGAGTTTTTGATATGTTAAAGAACAACACGAAATAACTGATGAGACTAAACCAGTTTAGCCTAAACAGCTTCTTGTTATCTGAGTAAACTGAGTGCAGCTGAAATCAAAAATAATCTCACGAAAACTGAGTTTGCTTAATTATTAAGTCTTTGACTGAGAAGGGGTTCTCTGCAGACCAAAAGTGGGCGTTTCTGCAGAATAGGCATTTCTAGAGGTCAGACACTGATTGGCTAACTGTATTTGCTGTTCTTTAGGTAAGTTACGTCAGCTCTTTTTTAAAACTGAAGGTTTTCTAAGAACCAGCGTTATATCTACTGTCAAACACAAGATTCTCTTTAGTCCTTGGTTGTAGCTGCACCTGACACAGGTTGGCTTGAGTGTGGTCTGGGTACAATGAAATATGAAACATCTGAAGTGAAACCTGCTCCTATTTGTCAAAAAGTCTGGTCTCAATTAAAGATCGAGTCCTGTAACGAGATAATGGCCCAAAACAAATGCTAAAAACAAAATGTTCTCTTTAGAAGTTCTTCTATGAGATCTGATCTATGAAAGGAGCTGAAACATGGAGTATGACCCTTAAAATGTGAGACAGCTGACTGGAAGTTAACCAGTAAAGAGAAATACCTGCTCCAGTTGCAGAAATCTTACAGAAACTGACAATCACTCATCTGCAGTGACTGCAAGTTGAACAAGAAAATGTGAAGTTAAAGGAAACATCCTTTGTCCCAAAGCCAGTTTAAGCATCATTAATATTTTGGCTACTTTATTTTTCTTTCTTTATGAATCGATTGCAACTATTTTCACATTTTTCAACAACCAAAACGGATTTTCATATCCTGATGCATGCTCAATAATCCAGATAGAAAAATCTAAAAAAGTTAAATCTGGTCCTCTGGACATTCAAAAAAACAAAACAAAGCAAAACAACAAAAAAATGTAGAAACGTTTCGTCTCTGATCCGAGAGACTTCCTCAGTCTGAGGAGCTGTATTCAGCTCAGTCTCTTAAATAGCACCTTCTCAGAGTGGATCAACCAGTTTTGCTGCTGACAACCAAAACCAGCTGATCACATGCTCAAGAAGGACCATCAGCCTAACAATGGATCATTA
>NC_056499.1:36844366-36847546 GCF_014905685.2 Nematolebias whitei
GTGTGTGTGTGTGTGTGTGTGTGTGTGTGTGTGTGTGTGTGTGTGTGTGTGTGTGAAGGTGTTTTAAACCCTTCACACACTCTTGCAATATTTTAAACAATGTTTGTAAACGCTCTAAAAGAGCACAGAATGTCATGAACTCAGCTCTCTGCCTCCGCTGCTCTCAGCCACCTGCAAGCGCTGTTGGTCACGCCCACTTCAACACTCTGCACAGAGAACAGCTGATCAGCTGCGGCAGGAAGTTTATCTTGCCGTATAGGCTGCACAAAGGTGCAGCACGTGCTGAAATTTTTTAAATAATTTATTTTTAATAAAAATTCTTTGCCGATTGTGTGGCTCATCCATCAGTCAGCCAATTGTGTGTCATGTCTGAACTTATTTGGAAAAACTGCAATGGAGCGAGTCCATGATTAACAAACTGCGAAGAAGCGAGGGACTATTGTACATGTATATGTACGCTTAGATGTGTATGCACGTACACACAAATATATATGTGTAGGTTAATCATGAATGTAGTACTCCCTACCACCTTGTGCATGTGCATATTGTCTTTTTCCAAATTTCTTTCTATCATCTATCTATCTATCTATCTATCTATCTATCTATCTATCTATCTATCTATACATACATATATTCATCTATTCATCCATCCATCCATCCGTTAGAAAAATGGTTCTATAAAACCAGAGTCATTTTGATGGCAGCGAGCTGACTACCAGAAACTTGGTACCATCTCTTACCGAGACTCGTCCACATGAAAACAGCCAGTCCCAGAAGTTTGTGTGTATTTTTGGGAGGTTTTCCTTGTGAAATTCACATCACTTGCACTGTGGGAAAACCTACATTCCCAATGAAATAGATGCAGACGGCTAGAATTTGCCAATAAAACCTTCACTTTGTAGTTGAACTAGTCACGAAACATCCTGATGCATGCTCAGTAAACAAGAAACAATGCACAAACTATGGAACATTCTCAGTCGTTGACCATTAGTGCGTGCTGTTACACATGTTTAATGATGACTTTGTAAGTGTTGCTCTAACTTTAGTCATACAGAATTTAAAAACACATGAAACTTGCTGGAATTTGCATGTTCAGGTGCCTGTTATAAAAGGTAACTTGTTGATGTTGCTAGGTCCGTTTCAGGCAGTGTAAATGTTTGTTTTCCAGCTCCCAGTTCAAACCTCCTGGTAAGGAGCAGAGAGTTCACCTGCAGGCTGTGTGTCAGTGGGCAATAATGAGGACCTGCTTCACTAAGCGTGTGGTTTCCACTGACAAATCCACTCAGCCTGCAGAGAACTGCTATTTTTGAACTTTTTGGCGTTAGTCTTGTAACGCTAACATCAAAGTTCACCGAGTGTGAAAGGCTTTATTTTTATTGTCCATTACGAACTCCCGTGGCAGTATCCCCCAGGTTTCTGAGTGACAGAGCTGACAACCACAGAAGAAAACCCTCCCAAGAGGGAGTGCAATAATGTTTTCCCAGACTTAGAAAAACATCTCGGTGAAATATTAACAGTAGGTTTTAGCCAAGAAAGTCACATGGGGAGCAAAATGTGAATGCAGAATTTGTGAAGTTAATGTTGGGCATCGAACTCATCACCCACAGCACACCAGCTGCGTGCTTGGAGACCGATGAGTGGCGGTGAGGAGCTCATCGGGTGAAATCTACTGTATGCAGCTCTGTGTGACAGGAATGTT
This sequence comes from Nematolebias whitei, assembly GCF_014905685.2. Lineage (NCBI taxonomy): Eukaryota > Metazoa > Chordata > Actinopteri > Cyprinodontiformes > Rivulidae > Nematolebias > Nematolebias whitei. Next base: position 36,846,066 of record NC_056499.1, read on the forward strand.
TTGCACTTCTACATTTTTGGAGTCGTGCTGGTGGAAGTTGGCTGTCATCGCTTGTTTCTGTCAAAGCTTCTCTTGTTCCGACAGCGACACGGTCTGCAGGTCCGTTGCAGCCACTCGTGTTTTAAGACGAGCCACTTGTGTGCGTGAAGTGGTCCAGAAGTGGCTCGGTGCTAAAAATACCCAACTGACTTCTTGTTTCGCCTGACCCGACAAACACAAACACGGGGACGGACTGCTCAGTCTTCCAAATAAAACACAAGATCGTCATTAAATATGTTTTAAGGATAATACCTTTATGGAGTACACATAATCAGACCAAAAAATACAACAGTGTGAACATTTTTAACAGGTTCAGAAGTTAAATGATGTCCACAACAAGATGTACTCAGAGATGAAACAAAGCTGCTGCAAGAAGAAGCATGAACGCAAACACAAAACCTGCACAATTTATCAATGAACAAAAAGGTGGGGGGGGGGGGGGGGGCGCATTTGTTTATTGATCAAATGTTCTTATGTTCCTGTTTCTTTACTTCAGCTGAGTGTTCCAGTTATTTAAAGGATGTCTGCTCTGACAATAATGAACAATAAAACCACCAACAACCAGAAGTCTGCTGACATGAAATCATTCGCTGGCCTGGGACCTCAGCCAGGTTTAAAGGAACCCAGTTGGAAGCAGGTAGTATCTGAAGGAAAACTTCAGAACCCACGCTGGGTCGAGCTGCGTAGAGTCCAGAGGAAGAAGACTGATGTGACACGGATGGAGCATCATCCTTCAAAAGAGCGCTGTTTCCCTGTTTCTATAGTGGACCACAATTGCACAGAAATACTGTTATTATTTGCCCAACGGTTTGTTTAAAGCAGCAAAACATTCTATACAAAAGAAACTGTCCAGATGACCCGACTGACAATTATTGGATTTGGTACCTGGATGATTAAGCATGAACTTTGTTCACTCTTTAGTCTGCTGCCTTCATACATCTCCTCCTACATGTCACGTCGTCAGTGCAGCTACAGCGTGCGCTCTCAGGACATATTTACCTGCAGCGTCCCCGCAATACAGACTGAACTAGGCAAAAGGGTCTTTTCTCACTCCATTCCTGTTTCCTGGTACATCTTACAAAAAGATCTGAAGATGTCGACTTTGACCTCTCTAAGGGATTTTAAACAATTGTTAAATTCAATGGAAAACCCAATGCAGACATGTTCCTGTTTTTAGTATTTTACCTCGTTTGAAGGAAGAGAGCCGCCTGCATCATGAAGGACCACACTCACCCAGCACACACACTTTTTGCCCCATTCAGGAAGGAGGTTGAGGAGCATTAAGTGTAGAACCACTAGACTGAGGAACAGCTTCTACCCTGAGGCTGTTAGACTCATGAATCTCTAACCAGAATAATCACTGTGAAAAATCACATCATGTTGCTGCTGATCTGTTTCAAGTTGCTGCTGATCTGTTTCAAGTTGCTGCTGATCTGTTTCAT
>NC_056499.1:36847556-36850055 GCF_014905685.2 Nematolebias whitei
GATCTGGTTCAAGTTGCTGCTGATCTGTTTCAAGTTGCTGCTGATCTATTTCCAGTTGCTGCTGATCTGTTTCATGTTGATGTGTTCATGCGTGCTCATCTGCTCACACGGACTCGTGTTTATGTTTGTGCTGCTGTTCGACGTGATGTTTTTATGTTATGAGTGCTTAGTGTATATTTAGTTGATGTTTTTCTTAGTTCATATCTTAGATGTTATTACTGTTTTTCTTTTACATTTTATTGTTGGATGTAACTGGGACCCTGTGCACATAATTTCGCTCCACCACATGAACCACATGTGGTGCGAATGACAAGAAACTCTGACTCCGACTCTGACTCGTTTCATAATGTAGCTTGATTTTATTTTGTTTTATATCACTACTTTTATTTACTTTTTATTTTATATGCTTTTTATGGCTGTTTATTGTCATGTGTACATTATCTGTGGTTTTGTCTAGAACAGATCTCTCTTGTAAATGAGTCCTCGCGACTCATTGAGACTAATCTCTATAAATAAAGGTTGAATTAAATAAATAAATTAATAAATAAATAAATAGGACAAAAGATTTTCAAAATAGATACAAAAACACGTTAAAAAACAGTTACTGGTGCACAGATAATTAATACAATACAACTTAGTATAACACTTTAAAATGTAAAATTGTAAACTGCGTTCTGATTTTTAAAAATGATTAATCCACACCCACTTTATTTTACATAAGATTTTGTTTTGCAAAAACCTTGAGGCAAATCAAAACCAGAACTCACTGACAGACACATGTTGATCATCCATCCTCCTTAAAGTGGTGTCACAAAAATTTGTTCATTCATCCCAACAAAACAACACATGTAAGACGCTTCTTCTGAATCCATTTGCAGCTAAAATAAATGGAGCGTATTTAATTCCAGCCAGCCACGATCAGCAGCATCCAGAGCATCTCAGCTAACAACCAGCAAATAAATGACTTAAATCTTTCATCAAGCTGCTGCCTGATTATAAACAGGAAGTAGAAAGTCTGTGCTGGTGACTGCGGGGAACAGAGATCTGTGTACAAGCTGAAGGAGAAACAACTCATCTGGAAGAGCCTGAGACAGTTTAAGCATCTGATGTTTGCATGCACACGTTTAAATGCTGCACTGTAGAAACTTCTCCACGAGCATCTCATCTTGTGCGGGACACTGCGCTCATTAATTTCACTTTAACTTGGTTTGTCAAAACAAGCAGCATTAATTCAGTCTCCTCTCTGTGATTATCATTGTCACCTTTGACCTCCGCCTCGTCAGAGGAACAGGCATTGGGTCTGTTTCACGTTTAAAAGCTCTTCCACTTTACAGTCAAACAGAAAGAGGTTGAAATTCACACTGAACACCATGCTCACATATTCATCTCGACATACATGGTGATTACAGTAGTCCCTCGTTTAGCGCGGGGGATCCGTACCCTGAAGCCACGTGAAAACCGTGAAGTAGGGGTAGTAGTACAAGTAGTAGTAGTTTATTTTAAGGTGTTTTATAATATATATATATATATATATATATAAAGGCGTTTTAAAGCCTTTCCACACTCTTGCAATATTCTAAACAATGTTTCTAAACTCTAAATGCTCAAAAGAGCACAGCATGTCATGATCTCAGCTCTCTTCCACCTGCCAGCGCTCTCGGCCACGCCCACTTCCCCGCTGCAGAGCGGAGATATGACACGCTGCAGGAGGAAGCGTCTCCTGCAGGTGTCGACTGCACAAAGGTTCAGCAGGGACAAAATAATTTAAAATAGTTTATTTTAAATAAAAATTTCATGCCGATCTTGCGGCTCATCCATCAACCAGACAACTGTGTGTCATGTCCAATCTTACTTTGAAACACTGCGATAGAGCGAGTCTGCGAAAATTGAACCACGAAGTCGCAAGGGACTACTGTATATTTAATTTACTTAATTAATTTGGGAACAGTCATAAAGACGGGATTCATCAGGATTAAAAACAGACAAGTTTCACATGACAAGCTGTGACGTTCTGCTCTTGTTTCCAACTAAAACAATAAATAGAGATCAACATGTTTAAAGACATTTTCTGACAAGAAGTTGTTGCTATTGTCTGCTCTGGGAAACTCAGTCCTCACCTCCTTCTACAGGTGTGCAGTGGAGAGCATCCTGTGCTCCAGCATCAACGTGTGGCATGGAGGCTGCACAGCTGCAGAAATAAAAGCTCTGCAGAGAGTGGTGAAGGCTGCACAGAAGACTGTTGGAGTCAGTCTCCCCACCAACACAGACATCTACACCTCTAGATACAGGAAGAGGGCCACCTGCATCATGAAGGACCCCACTCACCCAGCACACAGACTTTTTGCCCCACTCCCCTCAGGAAGGAGGTTGAGGAGCATTAAGTGTAGAACCACCAGACTGAGGAACAGCTTCTACCCTGAGGCTGTTAGACTCATGAATCTCTAATTAGAATAATCACTGTGAAAAATCATATCATGTTGCTGCTGATCTGTTTCATGT
>NC_056499.1:36850155-36858155 GCF_014905685.2 Nematolebias whitei
TTTCAAGACTAATATGATCTAACAGAAGATTTTTATACTGATTAATGCTAAGATTATTTTTATTTTTCCAATTCAGGAGTATGGTTTTTCTTTGCGATGCATAAGGCAGTGAAAATCATGCGACATGTATTTTTTTCCAGGGTAACATCTTCCAAGATAGCCAATAAGCAAACAGACGGAGAGAGTGGAATATTACATTTCAGACATTTAGACAAGTCTTCACAAACCTGGACCCAGAACCTCTGAACGGGTGGGCAGAACCAGAGTGCATGGATATAATCATCAGGAATATTGCCTGTGCACTGTGAGCAGTTGTTAGATGATGTAAATCCCATCCGAAACATTCGCTGACCTGTATAATGTACTCTATAAAGAACTTTATACTGTATTAATTGTAAGTTGGAGATTTTAGTCATTTTAAATGTTCTTAAACATATTTGAGACCAGGTGTTTTGGTCAAAATTGATTGATAAATCTGACTCCCATTTTGCAACAGGTAACATTATGGAGTCATTGATTCTAGACAATTTCTTGTATATTTTAGATAATAATTTGGGGGATTTAAGATTAAGGAACTCTAACACACATATTGGTGTTTCTAACAAAGTTTTATTAAGCTTAAATTTCTTTTTTATGATAGACTTAATTTGTTGATATTGTAAGAAGTATTTATTTTCAATGTCAAATTGTATTATTAAATTATTAAATGGAATAAAGTCTACACCTTCATATATGTGTTCCAGACGTTCAATTCCCTTGACTCTCCAACCTGGGAAATTTAACATATTATTTTCTTGTAGGATGTCAGGATTGTTCCAGATGGGTGTATGTCTACAGGGGAGTAGTGAAGATTTTGTCATTTTCAAATACTCCCACCATGCTGTCAGAGAAGAGCTAATACTGATGCTTTTAAAGCAAACATGTCTTTTTATATTTGTGCTAATAAACGGTAGATCTGAAATCTTAATATTATTGCATAAAGTTTGTTCTATGTCTATCCAAGTTTCATCTAATGTATTTGGATTTAACCACTTTGAGATATATTGTAACCTATTGGCTAAATAGTAGTGATAGAAGTTGGGAAGTTCTAACCCTCCGGTATCTTTAGATTTCTGTAATGCTTTTAAGCTAATACGTGGAGTTTTGTTTTTCCAAAGGAATTTAGATATCAAAGAGTCCAGTGACTTAAACCATTCAGTTGAAGGTTTATTTGGAATCATTGAGAATAAATAGTTTATTTTCGGCAGGACCATCATTTTTACTGAGGCAACTCTTCCCATAAGTGATATGGGCAGAGATTTCCATCTAGTAAGATCATCTTCAATGTTCTTTAAAATTGGGATATGATTCAATTTTATTAAGTCTTCTAATCTAGGAGAAATATTAATGCCCAAGTATGTAATGTTACCTGATTGTAGTCGTTCATTGAGAGAAGTATTAAACACGCAGTTTATTGGAAGAGCTGTGGATTTTGACCAATTTATAGAATAATCAGAAACTTTTGAGAATGAGTTTATTAATTCGATAAGATTAGATATTGACTTTTCTGTGTTCTGAAGAAAAAGTAAGACATCGTCAGCATAAAGACTAATTTTATGTTCTATATTTCTACACAGTATACCTTTAATATCAGCAGTTTGTCTTATTGCTGCTGCTAAAGGTTCAATAAAAATAGCAAATAGTGCAGGTGAAAGTGGACATCCCTGCCTGGTCCCCCTCTGTAAACAGAAGCTTGAAGATATTTGATTATTTGTCCTGACACATGCTCTTGGTGAGTTATATAATATTTTTAACCAATTAATGAAATGGTCCCCAAAACCAAATTTACTCAATGTAGAAAATAAAAATTTCCAGTTTACCCTATCAAATGCTTTTTCTGCGTCCAAAGACAAAATAGCCGTTTCAATATTTTTACTATATGAATACTCTATTAAATTATATAATCTGCGTGTATTTGTGGTTGAGTGTCTTCCTTTTATGAATCCAGTTTGGTCAGGATGAATAATGAGAGGAATTATTTTCTCTAATCTTTTAGAGAGGACTTTACTAATTATTTTAACATCTACATTAATAAGAGAGATGGGGCGATAACTGGTAGGTAGTACTGGGTCTTTGCCTGGTTTTAATAGTAGACTAATGTTGGCTGAGTTCATATGTGTTGGAAACCTGCCATTTTCTTCTGACTCATGTAGCATTCTGTGAAATATTGGTTCCAGGATGTTCCAGAACTCTTTATAAAATTCTGCTGGATATCCATCTGGGCCTGGAGATTTCTTATTAGGCATGTTTTTAATGGCTTCACGGAGCTCATCTGATGTTAATGGTGAGTCTAGTTCTGAAGATTGACTACTGTCTAGTTTTGGAAGTATTACTCTCTCCAAGAATTGATTAATATCTTCATCTGTTGGGTTTATTTGTGGAGTATATAGAGTTTTATAGAAATCTCTAAAAACACTATTTACTTTTTCCTCGTCATAAGTTATGTTACCATTTGTGTCTTTAATACCATATATAGACGTTTTTTCTTTATTTAATTTGAGTTGATTAGCTAAAAAGCTACCGGATTTATTACTGTGTTCAAAATGTTCCAAGCGAAGTCTTTGTACTAAGAATTTGTTTTTTTTGTCAATACATTCATTTAGTTCTAATTTTATCTTGCGTAGTTTTGTCTGTGTTTCCTCTCCTTGTAAACTTTCTAATAATTTGATAGATTTCTCTAAATCCTCAATACGTTTATTTTCTTTTTTCTTTTTGTTTGTTGCGTAGGATATTATTTTCCCTCTCATAACTGTTTTCCCAGCCTCCCAGAGTGTACACGCTGATGTACCTGGCAAGTCATTAAACTCTAAATACGATGTCCATTCATTTTTAAAGTATTGTATAAATTCTTCATCCATAAGCAGTGAGGTATTTAATCTCCAGTTTATACTTTTTGGGATTTCTTTCTTATTATCTAAATTTAAAGTAACTGGTGCATGATCACTGACAGCAATAGGGTGTATCTTAGTGTCTGAAATGTTGGTCAGCAATGAGTTGCTGATTATAAAATAATCCAAACGAGAGTAAGAGTGATGCACATGTGAAAAGAAAGAATACTCTTTACTATTAGGGTGAAGAGACCGCCATGCATCGCAGAGTCCATAATCACTCATGTACTGTTTAACTACATTTATGGATTGCCAACTGCGTTGAGCTCCTACTGCATTCAGCCTGTCTATTTTGTTATCTAGACCAAAGTTAAGATCACCTCCCAGTACCAGCGAGCAATCCATGTGATTTGATAGAGTAGAAAAGAGATCATGAAAAAAAGCAGCATCGTCCACATTTGGCCCATATAAGCTAACAATACAATATTTTTGACTGAGTATGGATAATTTTAATATTATATATCTACCTTGCGGGTCTATAACTGTGTCTAATATTGTGAAGTTCACATTTTTATGTATTAATATTGCTACTCCTCTCTGTCTTGAGTTATAGCAGGCTGAGAATACATGAGGAAACTCAGGAGATTTTAGCTCATCCACAGTTGACGGTAATTTATGAATCTCTTGGAGTAATACAACATCTGCCTTTAATCTTTTAATCTGGCTAAAGATTCTATTTTTTTTATGTTGGCTACCGGCTCCATTAATATTCCATGTGACAAACCTTAAGATGCCCATATTTGTGCTTGTGAAAATATAATTAAACCACACCCATTATCACAAATATCAAAAATAGTAAAACACCCAGACAATAACATAATCCTTAATGATTGATTATTTATGATTTATAGATAAACTAAGTGCTGTTTTTGAAGGTAAATCATGCATGTATTCCTTTATGAGGTATTTGTATGTATGTATATGGATATATATAAGCCTTTGTGCCTGTGTGCTAATAATTATTGAGTCAGAAAAATAGAGACAAAAAAAATAAAGTGAGATGATAATAAACACAATAAACACATAAAGATAAAAGAAGAAAAAATAAAAAAAGAACCCCCTTACCACATTAAGTGTCATGCCACCGTGTACCACCACCATCTGTGTAACCCACCAACCGAGCTGTGCTGAAAAATTACATAAATATCTGGTAAGTAATATGAATATATATGCTTGCTAATACATTTTAAGTAAAATTAGCAACTGAAGATCATACTTACCTTTTTTATATTATTAATAGAGCCAGGGAGTAACCTCTGGATCTCTAAACAGCTGACCATTGATGTACAGTTTGTCCACAGCCACCGCAGCTCTTCTGCCCTCGTTTATATTTTTCTTTCTAATCGGGAACAGGACGCGCCTTCTACTCAGAATCTCTGCAGGGAATTGGTCGTTTATGCTAAAGTTCGTGTCACGCAGTTCTCTACCTCGGCTTTTAATTTGTTCTTTCTGTTTGTAATGTTCAAACTTAGCTACAATCGGCCGCGGCCGATTGCTTCCAGGCTTCTTACCTCCGAGGCGGTGGACCCGGTGAAAAGTGATGGAATTAACCGCGTCACTCGGCAACTTCAGCTGATTCTGAATGAAGTCACGGACGGAGGCCTCAGGGACCTCGTCCGCTCGCTCCGGTATTCCCGAGAAGACGAGATTGTCCCGCATGCTCCGGGCTTGGATATCCAGGATCGATTCTTTGATTTTTTTATTATCCCCGGATAGCAGCGTCATCTCCTCGGTGAGTTGTTTAACCGTTCCTCTCAGCTCCTGATTTTCACTAGCAAGTGATGCTACCTGTTGTTGGCTGTATTCCAAAGACTCCCTGAGGCCTTGAAACTCTTTATGTAGCATCTCTACTAATGCTAGTCGGGCGTCCAAGCTAGTTAGCTTCTGGTCAATTGACTCCAATATCTCCTTTAAACCTGAATCGTCAGGAGACGGTGCCGTAACGCTGTCTGAGCTGCCCTGTCGATGCCGCTTAGCATTGGGGATGTTAGCTGAATTGCTAGCAGCACCGGATGTTTCTTTAGGCTTACCCATGACTAAGCTGTCGAAACACTCGTCAACAAACAATTCCAGGCTCTGCAAAGTCTCCTCGTCCAGTTTGTTTGATCGAATGAAAAAAGTTTATTAGTAATATTTAGGACTTTCTTAATTATCTTATATTTAATTAAACAGTTTTTATTTAAATAAATACGGACTTACCAAAGTTTTATCATAATACTCACGCACAGTTTCTTCCTAGGTTCTCAGCAACAGCTCATTGCACCGTCTGCAGAGATACCTACTTGCTTTGACCATACGTTTTTCCAAAATGAACTTTTTATTTGTTGTTTCTAAAATCAATCTCTCAAATAATGCATTGTTTCTAGAAATGTCCTCATCCACACAGAAACACTAAAATTAAACCCAAAACGCTGCAGTAACCATGCCAGGCCTGTGTGTGGTGCTGCTGTGAACATACACCAAAGGGAACAAGCTGTGGAGGTGCCTTAAGCTTACACCTGGCTGTGGAATGTAAATGCAAGAAAAATAAGAAAAAGAAAAAAAAAGCCCTCAGAGTGGTTTTGACAAGGGGCGGGGCTATGACATCATTGTTTTTTAAATGTTGTGTTTTGGCTGCCTACACAAAAACATAAGGGTGACGTTTTAAGTTGTTTTATTTTTCTTTTCTTTTTTTCATTTTGGATGCCACTTTATGATAGTGACTCAAAATAGTACAAAGAAACATCAGATTATTTTCTACTGTCTGGATTGTTAGTCATTGATGCTCTGTTTCCATGCAGGCGTTCCCCTTCGTTATCACTTCCTGTTTCTGCACGCGCAAATCTCTCCACAACTGTTGAGAGACACAAGACAAAATTTGTTTTCATTTTTACTTTATTAATATCTTTCAAAAATGTGTTTATATTTACAACAACAAATTGAGCTCACACGCACTTTAAGGATCTTAAGGTGTTTGGAAGTGGATATTTTTTGGTTGACAAGAATTTTTGAGGTCAGTAATTTTGATTGGAGGTTTTGCCTAAACATATTTTTGTTGTTGTTTTAAAGCAGGTTGTGTGCAGTTTAACCTCATTATTTCTACAGTATACCTATAAAGCAGGTAGTGACCTCCAACATAAATGGTGGCCAGAGTCATATTATATTTTTGTAGAGACAGTTTAAAAATAATCCAGCATGTCAGAAAATGCGTCTGATAAGTTGCACATAAGCATTTTAACGAATAGCTAATGTGAAGTTTCTAGTTAGAGTTTTATGAAATCTAAAGCTATCAATGCCACAGTCTAACCTTTTTAAGGAAATAAACAAAATAAAAAACGGGTATAAAAATAAATTTTAACACCAGGTGTAAAATGATATCACTGATGATGTGTCTTTATCGTAGGCTTAATTAGAGCTCACAATAACTAAAAGGTCAGCGTTGAACCAGAACATTGGATTGTACACCATAGAGATATTTACACTATGCTGTTTTGATTTCCTTTAGAATTTGTTTAATGATCATTTTTCTTTCTTTCGGCTGCTCCCTTCAGGAGCGAACTACCGGTAACTCACAAAGACTTGGCAATTATTTTTATGCCCGATACCCTTCATGATGCAACCACAGGTCACTGAGCTACCACAGCCATTTATGTGGAGCAGAGAGCTGCAGATGGTGGGCGTTAAGGGCCTTGCTCAAGGGTCCAGAGTGGGGCAAATAAGGATGGAGACAGGTGTGGGTGTTTCCCCTTTTCCACTTGTACATTGTCGGTCCGTGGAGTTGAACGGTGACCTTCCAATCACAGTCCCACCTTAATAAATAACTCTGATTTACAAAATACTTTTTTCGTGTCTTGTTTTTGTGACCTAAAGCTAAATAACTGATTTTAATATGAATATCAAATATTGTCAAAGGTGAAGCATTATCTTGACCAGCCAAAGCTCCTGAAACTGAAACCTGGTTCTAAGTAAATTTATTTATTAACCTTTATTTAACCCGGCAAATCCCACTGAGATCACAGATCTCTTTTGTAAGGGAGTCCTGGGCCTGAAACCAAAGCCTGTCTAGAGCATTTCTTGATTTATGTATTATTATTTATTGTGCTGTAAATACAGCATGATGCAACCTTTACATCTACAATGCAAAGTAACTTAGTACATTTGCCTCACAACAAAGAGGTCTTGGGTTTGAATCCTGTCAGTTCAGAACTTTCTGGGTGAAGTTTGAACGCTCTCTTTATAAACTGGTTTCACATTTTGTTGCTGTTTCTTTAATTTGGAGATTTTGGGGTCGGGTTTTAAATGTATATGTTCTTTAATGTAAGTTACTCCTAACAAAAAAAATGTATGTTAGTTCTGTATTAAAGTAGTTCATCCCAGTGTTGGTTTATTTATTTTAGTTTTGCACCTTTGCTCCTTGTCTTTATCACATTGAATCAAACAGTCCTTTATTTTTCTGTCTCCAACCTTGTTTGATCTGAAGTTGTCAGAAAGTTGATGATTTCAACACGATGTTTGAAATTTTAGAAATTGCTCTGAATCTCTTTATTGTTACCAGAAGCGTTCAGAGCTGAGCTGACCACATTTTTGACGAGCGCAGCAGGTGCTGACAGGGACACCTTCACCTTTTGATTCTCATAGTCTGGATCAAAGTCTCCTGAAATGGCCTTACAGATGGTGAATAACCTGGAACAATAAATTGTCTCATATTATCTGTCTGCAGAAAGTATTCCAGTTAGGAAATGGTAATTACTTACAATTCAGATGTCCAACGATTACAGTCAAGTGTAAAAAAGTGCTGTAAATAAATCCCCTAGACTGGAACCTGGAAATAAAAGTCTTGGCAGAGATTTTATATTAATGTTTAGTGAAATTCAGATTAAAAACACTATGCAGAAAAATCTGCCCTACAAAATTTAAATAGAAAAATTTACTTCTAAAACTGGAAAAAGTAATAAAAATGTCCTTAAGCAATTTCAGTGCTTTCTAAATTGAGTTGTTCTATATGGAAATAAAACTTGTGTCTTGTCTATGCTTTGTGTTTTCTTCAGACCAAAGTAGACACACACACACACACACACACACACACACACACAC
>NC_056499.1:36858165-36866640 GCF_014905685.2 Nematolebias whitei
ATAGATAGATAGATAGATAGATAGATAGATAGATAGATAGATAGATACGTATATTTATAGATGGATAGATATGTATATATATATATAGATAGATAGATAAAAGTGCCTCCTACTGCACTGGAAGGCATTATGGGGATTCAACCGATCTCCTGGTTCGAAACTTTAGCTTTCCATCCAGTCTGGGTTTTATCAATATCAAAAACCTGAACTGAAGGTTTTTTCACAAACAGAGGCATCTAAATGTTGAGGCATATCAGTCAGAAATGGCAATATAGGAGTTCGATAAAGTGTTTTCAATAGCTTACAGCCTGCCTGCAGCAGCTAGCCTGGTTGGGAGTGGCACGATATGTTCTGGAAGCATGATCCGTAACATGCATTCAGCTCTGGGCGCAAGAGAGGTGCGCCCAGAATGGTCCTATGTCTTGTACTGAAGAGGAGTTAACTGTCCATGTACAGCTTTTAACGGGAGCCTATGGGCAAAGATTTTTGCTCCTCAGGACAGAAATACGTTATCACCAATCAGCCAACGTTTCTGGATGAAACAACTTTACTCATCATTAACTAAAATATTTATCTTACACAACTAAAAAATATACATATATTTTGGAATATTTTTATTTTATTATTTCATTTTTTTTTATGTTTTATTCAAGGTAATGTGGTGTTGAGTGGTGGGGTGGCGCCCTAACGCCCTCTATTGGCCAGCTGCCACTGCTCATAAACACTAACCTTTTTTTTTAATTAATAAAGGATTTGATTTATTTGATTTGTTTGGTCTATGTTTGTTGTTTTCTTATGTTTGGAAAGTTCATTTTAGTCTGTTCTCAATAACAAAAGCATAATTTGAGTAAGTGTCCTGTTAAAAGGGGTCAATCAGCCTTTTGGACGGTTCTTAAAAAAATCATCCAACTGCAGTAGCTACAACAGATTCATAGGTTTGATAAAGTTAATCAACTCGTATGTAGATGATACCATGTTATATTCTTTTGAAATGACCAGTTTCCCTCTTGATTATTTTATCAACTGCAATATTTAGTCAAGTTTTATGAATCATTATCTAAAAGTTTCCTTTCTGTTAGAAATCAGTAAAGATTTTTGGTGCTTTTTACCATGAAGTTAAAATAAAAAAATTATAGCCAAAAGTTTGTATTTTGCTTATTATTGCTCATTTTAAAAACATTATTTTTCATCAGTTTTGCTGTTAAACCTAAACATTATATAAAAAGAATTACCAACTAATTTGCAGAAAGTCTGCATGAACCTCTTAAGCCTGATGGCCAAAGTGATGCCATTCTTACACTGCACTTGTGGACCGCAAAAAATCAATCCAAGGGCCATAAATGGTCCACGGGCCGCACTTTGGACACACATGCTCTAATCTAACGTACAGTACATGTCCTCTTGTTCTTGGTGCTTACTTTTCACACTCAGCCTGTGTAATTTTAGGAGCGTGCTGCAGACCTTGTGTCCTGCTTTGTGTATTTTCATGGCAGTGTTGTGGCGCTGCATGAATTTATGTGAACAATTGAATTAGCTCATTTGCTGCTTGGAAAGAAAAAGATGTGACAAAAATGTTTTCACAAAATTTACACAACTATGAAATGAAACCATAAAAACAATTTACACACATAATACATAGGTAATACCTTGGAAACATAATATAATATATGCTCGGGTTTGGGAGCACCTTAATATTAGCACATTCATTTACAAAAGTTGGCCCGAGTCAGTGAAACCTCAATCATAAAAAATTTATTTGAACAAATCTTCAAGGAATGTGTGAGGAAATATTATAAAGGGACGAAGTGCCTGAATATTTTTACAGCTTTATTCAGCAGAGCTCTGCAGTCAGTTTTATTTATGCTTCTTAAATACTTTGCATGTTTAACTCGAGTTTGTAGATCAGCATGTGTGAACACATGAAATTATTAGATTTGTAAATTTCTTATTGAATTTAATGTCTAGTTAGTCATATAATTAACACAACCCCATGTCTCACATTAAGCTTAGAATATGTATCCTTGTATTCATAGGGGCATCAAGTCTTTATTTATCTGTGCATTCTTTTAACTTTCATACAGCTCATTAATTTATCAAAGCAGCTTCTTCCTCACTTGAACTTTTTTTTCCCCAAGTGCTTAGCTTGAAATACACAGTTTCAGTTGGAGGTTTTCATGGGGAAGGAATATTATTTTACATAAATCGAGGCTTTAAATTATTTTTTTGAACTATTTATGTGGTGGAATGGTTTTAAAACATACAAATTCAATGATATTTAAAAACACAATGAAAATTCTAGGATTTCTTAATTCGATAAGAGTAAGGTGTATTAACCATACCAGACCCTAACCAGACTGAAGAAGTCTTGTGGCTAAAAAAACGAAACGCTTCAACAAAGAAGAATCCACCTAGAGGACCTGACTCAACCTTGTTAGGTGAATTAACCTCTCATTAGTGAACATGAATGAATGAAGTTGGTATATGCATTTAAAGGCTTTGTTTGGCAGCACTCATTGGATCGACCAACATTCAGAACAATGAGGAAGTCTTGTGTATATTTACACAAGTTTAAAAAGTCTTTTAAAGTCATTTCTAAGCATATTTTGATCCTTCGATCATTGGTTCAATCAGTTGTACGTAAATACATTACTCACGCAAGCTATACATCACCATGGACTGAGAGGGTTATGACTGAGAACAAAGTTCCTGATTCAAAAGAAGACACTTTCAAGCTTTCAAGCTGGAACTTACAGCTGCCCACATGAAAAGCCAAATAAGATAAGCTTTATGGTCAGATGAGACAAACTTTGAGTTTGGTCACAGTGACAACAAGCGTGTTTGGAGGAGTCACTTTGAGGCTGTCAAACAAAAAAAACCTCAATATTAACTGTAAAACATAATGGAGTCAGCATCATGGTGCATTGCACAAAGTGGATTAATAATGAAGGTCTACCTCCAATTTTTTTCGACTTTACCTCAAACTCACAGCTAGATGGTTAAAACTTGGAGACAATCAGATGTTCCAAGAGGACAATGACCCCAGGCACACATCGGGACAGGTTTTTGATTGAATAAATCCATCCATCCATTATCTTTTACCTGCTTCTTCCTTTTTTTGTTGGTCGCGGGGGTCACTGGTGCCCATGTCCAGCTATCACTGTGTGAGAGGCGGGGTACACCATGGACAGGTCTCCAGTCCATCACAGGACCACATAGAGACAAACAACCATTCACTCTCTCACTCACACCTAGAGACAATTTAGAGTTACCAATCAGCCTAACGTGCATGTTTTGGTCTGTGGGAGGAAACTGGAGTACCCAGAGAAAATCTATGCATACACGGCGAGAACATGCAAACTCCAACCAGAGAGGTTCCTGGACTGGGATTTGAACCAGGGACAGTGTTGACAAATTGGGCGGTTTTCATTCTGGTTTTGTGGGTAAAAATTGCTTTGGGTGGGTGGGGATAATTTGGGCAGATTTGGAGTCAGATAGGTGGTTTTTGAGTTAATTTATTAAACATATTTCAAACAATCATTCATCATTATTGGTTAAAAGCTCCCCTGACCTTTCTCCATCACTGATTGGCATCACATTGTCATCTCTGCCAGAGCAGTCACAAAAGAGAACTGGAGGCAGTTTTAGTGGACACGAGTTGGGCGACGGGGCGGTTTTTGACAGATATTTGGGCTGGAAAACCTCAACTCTATCTGGCAAAACTGACCAGGGAAACCTACTCGCTGAGAGGCAGCAGCTCTATCAGTTGTGCCACCGTGCTGCCTCGAATAAATCAGGGCAACATTTAAAAAAATACATCTTTATTTTACCAGTTGAAATGTTTGAGAACCAGTTCTTATTCACAAACATGGTCTGGAAGTCACCTGGACATTCAGCTCCTGGAATGGCCATCGCAAAGTCCCATCCTCAGTCTTAGTAAAAATTAATTAAATTAAATTAAAAGCTGGGATTGTGGCAGGAAACCAACCAAACAAATGAACTCTGCCAAATCCTCTAAAAAAGTGGTAAAATATCATCCAAAAGCTGACTGTTGCAAACCTGTGTGGAAAACCACCTGTGCTTCGAGCTCTTGACTAGAACAGTTCAGATAACTCAGTAAAAACCCAAACATTAATGTGACATGAAAGGTGCAAATAAACACCAGAGCACCTATATTGAAATGCTCACTGTTTTAATAAGCATAGACATTTTAGACCTCTTTAAATGACTTTTGTTGAAGGAACTGGTTTGAATGTTTTATATAGAACTATGTTTATAATTAAATTTTACTTGATAAGTATTTTAAAGTGCACCTGAGATTTGTAAACAATCATTCAACTCTGTTATCACAAAATAAAACCTGCACAGATTTAATATATTTAACCCATTTTTGTTACAATCCAAAGCAGATGGCATGGACAAGTTTGCATCATCATCATCATCCAGGTGACTTGACCTGAGAACCAACAGCTGGTTTCAGCTTCAGTCTTCCAATATAAACAGCAGGAAGGAAGACCACCGAAGACGACTTTGATCAGTCAAATCTTCCCTCACAAACAGACCTAGTTCATCTGGCGTCACAAATTTAAGTTAGGAAATGCAAGATGGTCTCAGGAGAAAAACAGCAGCACTTATGTTCACTATATATATATATATATATATATATATATATATATATATATATATATATATATATATAAACCTGTTGCTGCTTTAATTGCAGCAGAAGTGCAGCATTTGCACTTTATCTTTCTATGCTGGATTTGATTTGCAGTTATGGCCCACATTTGTCCACCCACACAGGTGTTTTTAGTTAGTCAGGCTGATTACGCCTCAGCTCAAACTAAAGTTGGGTTGATTTATGGCAGGACCTAAACGGGTCACTGAACTCTGTGTACAAATACACCTTTTTTCCTGGAAACAATTGCAGGTACTACTCTCTGTTTAAAAAAAAGCACCACAAAAGCTAATGCAATAGATGCTTTTTTCCCCTTCCGACGTTTATTTTGAGCCGTCACAGCAGAAAAAAATTATGGGTAAAACAAAGTTCTTACCAGCGGCTCAGTTCCAGGGAGTCATGACTTTGAGCTGGTGTTGACGACGGGGCTATGAAAGGAACACACAGATTTTATTTTTTAAAAACTGTATCGATTCTTTGCATGTTACAAAAAGTGAGCGTGTTGTTGAACAGAGTTTGACACTGTTTGTCGTGTCAAATAGAGCTGAAGCAATTACCCAAGCACTTATATCATTATTTAGATTTTTGTAAAGTAAAACATATTTGCAGAGAAAAATCTCAAAATGAATAGTAAAAGTGTAAGTAGCACCACTCTGCATGACACACAAAGCTGTAGTTATGGCCCATCAGTTAACAAGTTTAAAACCCCTCCAGGCTCTAAGTACTTTATAATCTTGGCAAATAATTTTACCAGCTGGTGTAAATTCTCATAAAGTGTTATTTTAAATACCATAATTTATTTTCAGATTTATATATCTGAGGTACTTTGTACAAAAAAAAAAAAAGGCTGTTAATAATGAAGTACAGAGAGACTTTTTAACATCTGTTTCCTCATCTAATTTCCCGGCTCATGACTGCTAATGACGACGTTTCACATAAATTTGCCTCATATAATCACAAACATCTGCTGCTGGAGCGTGTCAAGTGATGCTAAGTGGCAAAATCTATAAAACAAACAAAAGTGGCTGATAAAACTATTTTGTCAGCGGAGTAAAAGGCACTGAGCCTGAAAGCAGTGAGGTCCTCGGCATTTGGCTCTGTTCTCAATCTAACCTCTGACAGCGATTTGTCTGCTCAAGACTTAATTATTTACAGAACGAAGCCAAGCTCAGAGATGATTCTTCACTGGTTCTGTCATAATTAAAAATAATCATTTTTCAACATTCCTAAACACTTTAGCATCCTCTGTCTTATCAGATGAGCACATGCTCATATTTTTTATTATTTTATACCGTATTTTCTGCTGTACACGTCGCTCCGCCCTATAAGTCGCATCAGTCCGTATTTGTCTAATAAAATGGGAAAATCCATAAATATGTCGCTTCGCCGTATACATCGCATCTATTATGCGTCAATGCTGACACGTCGCGTTTGTTTTGCGTCACCGCTGACAACTCAGAATTGTGGACCAAACCTGGAAATGTGGACCGGTGCTGTGCCAAAAACCGAAGGGCTCCCAAATGGCGGCCGCGAGAGAGTGCACGGGAGGACTTTAACAAGAATTTAATAAGATTAACACCTAAAAACAATTGTTTGCTTGAAATTATAGTAAATGTGTGTCTCAGTCTAACGTTTGTTTAATAAGTGCACTTTGACGGTCAAATGAGCTGTATTTCTTTTTTTTTTTTTTTTTTTTTTTTCTTTGATGGGCTCCCTTCTCCCCTTACAGCCATCCTCTCCACACCATTATTATTAAATATTTATTATAGTGACATTCTAGTGTAGGGTTTTTTTTTTTTTTTTTTTTTTTTTTTTTTTTTTTTTAATAGGATAGAAAAAAAGAAAAGACAAAGTAAGACTCCAAAATATAAGAAATATATACAAATAGAGCACACTTCAAAACACCCGGCCACTGTCTGTTCACCTGCAAAGAACATGACAAAACACAGCAACAAAATACATATGTATAAAGAACTTAAAATATTCATGGCATTGCAGTAAGTTTCAATAAATATATATACCCATACCTACGCCTATATACATACATACATACATACATACACATGAATATACACTCACATACATATCTATATATCTACATATAAAGCCTACATAAACATCCCTGCTTCTATTTGTGTGTGGTTGTGAGCATGCATAAGTGTATAAGGCTTCTCTAATAGAACATTTATTAGTAATTGTGAAGCAGCAGAGACCCGACCCCCAAGACCAGAGGCAGACGAAAAAGTGGGGACCAGAGCCCAAGACCCCAGGAGGGACCCCGACCGCGGAGCCCCCAGAGCCACCCACACAGGGCGAACCACCCACCCACCCCCCAGAAGGGACCACAGGGGAGAACCGGAAGATCCCCACCAGCAACCACATACAGTGACCCCCCGGGGCCAACAGCGACAAACTCATAGGCCTCCGTCGGCACCCGCCACACCGATGTAGGTCCAGGTCCAGGCACCGAGGCCCGGGCACCGAGGACTCACACCACCCAGGCCAAGGCCTGACAGGGCCAGAGGACCCAAGCCCCACCAGGCAGACACCAGGCCGAGCCGACACACGCCCAAGCGCCCAGCCCCCGATACCAAGGGCCCCAAGCGCGCCGGCAGGCAAGGGCACACCCCACCAGGGGGCCGCGCGATAGGGGCGCGATACCAAGCACCCCCAGTTGTATCAAAGAGGGGGCAGTCCGAGTCTCGGCCTAACAAATACCCATTCATACACATACACAATCACACTATCCCAACCTCAATCTCACATTCATTCACTCAAAGACATACAATAACGATACATTTCATTCTTATTCCCGATACACACTCTATACCCCCCAGGTCCAAGACATGTACCCGCCCTCTACAGGGAGCAGCCCATGCCCAAACCCAGGAGGTAAACCCATTCATTCTTGAGTGGAGAAGAGCCAATACCCCAGACCCGGCCCAGGCCATGCCCCGCCGACAGGATACCCCCCCACCATGAAGAGGACACGCCACCGACCACCCCCACACACCGCCAACAACCAAGCACGCACCCCCAGCCGACCGCCCGCCAGGCCCCGGCAGCCACCCTGGCCAGCGGGCCAACCATGGCAGCCAAGAGCCAAGCTCAGGGGGTCCAAACAACCCCAGGGAGAGCACAGCGCCAGCACCGCCCATGGCAACCCCCAGACCCTGAACCCCCACATAGTCCTGGTCAACACCCGACGGCCTGCCCTTCTCCCGGACCCCACCCCCGGAATGGCAGTCAGGGAACTAGGTGGGTAGGAAGAGGAGAAAAAAATAAAATAAAATAAATAAATAACTAAAAATAAGACCCCGACACATACACCCCCACCCCTAGATGTGCTGTTGATGTGTGTTGTTGTATAGTGCCATTAAAAAGGAAAGAAGAAGGAGCAAAGGCTGGCATGGTGCCAGTTTCCCCTCCACCCCAACTCTATCCAAACCCTAGTGTCTAAATGCAACCGTTGTGAGCACAGGCACAGGGGGTGAGAGTAAGGTCATCCCACCACCCATAGCCATGTGCCCACCTCAAATTCCTATATATGAATGTCATGAGGATGTTATGAATGAATGTCTAAGGTGTACAATAAAATTGAGTCCCAGGTGGCTATGGTCAACAAAGATGTAAAATTGTTGCAGCACACCCGAGCCCAAACAACCCTAAATGTATGGAATTGAAATGGAGGGTGGAGGTGCATGGTGAGGGATGGGGAGAAATAACTGTGAGAGCAAATGCTCCCACAGGGGGTCAGCTCCCCCACTGACCCAACAGCCCCCCCCCCCCCCCCCCCCCCC
>NC_056499.1:36866740-36868103 GCF_014905685.2 Nematolebias whitei
TCACACTATCCCAACCTCAATCTCACATTCATTCACTCAAAGACATAGGACTCACACCACCCAGGCCAAGGCCTGACAGGGCCAGAGGACCCGAGCCCCACCAGGCAGACACCAGGCCGAGCCGACACACGCCCAAGCGCCCAGCCCCCGATACCAAGGGCCCCAAGCGCGCCGGCAGGCAAGGGCACACCCCACCAGGGGGCCGCGCGATAGGGGCGCGATGCCAAGCACCCCCAGTTGTATCAAAGAGGGGGCAGTCCGAGTCTCGGCCTAACAAATACCCATTCATACACATACACAATCACACTATCCCAACCTCAATCTCACATTCATTCACTCAAAGACATACAATAACGATACATTTCATTCTTATTCCCGATACACACTCTATACCCCCCAGGTCCAAGACATGTACCCGCCCTCTACAGGGGGCAGCCCATGCCCAAACCCAGGAGGTAAACCCATTCATTCTTGAGTGGAGAAGAGCCAATACCCCAGACCCGGCCCAGGCCATGCCCCGCCGACAGGATACCCCCCCACCATGAAGAGGACACGCCACCGACCACCCCCACACACCGCCAACAACCAAGCACGCACCCCCAGCCGACCGCCCGCCAGGCCCCGGCAGCCACCCTGGCCAGCGGGCCAACCATGGCACCCAAGAGCCAAGCTCAGGGGGTCCAAACAACCCCAGGGAGAGCACAGCGCCAGCACCGCCCATGGCAACCCCCAGACCCTGAACCCCCACATAGTCCTGGTCAACACCCGACGGCCTGCCCTTCTCCCGGACCCCACCCCCGGAATGGCAGTCAGGGAACTAGGTGGGTAGGAAGAGGAGAAAAAAATAAAATAAAATAAATAAATAACTAAAAATAAGACCCCGACACATACACCCCCACCCCTAGATGTGCTGTTGATGTGTGTTGTTGTATAGTGCCATTAAAAAGGAAAGAAGAAGGAGCAAAGGCTGGCATGGTGCCAGTTTCCCCTCCACCCCAACTCTATCCAAACCCTAGTGTCTAAATGCAACCGTTGTGAGCACAGGCACAGGGGGTGAGAGTAAGGTCATCCCACCACCCATAGCCATGTGCCCACCTCAAATTCCTATATATGAATGTCATGAGGATGTTATGAATGAATGTCTAAGGTGTACAATAAAATTGAGTCCCAGGTGGCTATGGTCAACAAAGATGTAAAATTGTTGCAGCACACCCGAGCCCAAACAACCCTAAATGTATGGAATTGAAATGGAGGGTGGAGGTGCATGGTGAGGGATGGGGAGAAATAACTGTGAGAGCAAATGCTCCCACAGGGGGTCAGCTCCCCCACTGACCCAACAGCCCCCCCCCCCCCCCCCCCCCCC
>NC_056499.1:36868203-36875533 GCF_014905685.2 Nematolebias whitei
AGATCGCAGTCAGCCCGCTACCAGATGGAGCCAAACCCCACCAGGACGACCCGGCCAAGAGCGCCCGCCCAACCGCCGACAGTGCCAGGAAGCACCGGGATCGAGCCCCCACCACAGGAAAGGGGCCAGCCAGCCGGCCATGCACAGTCCCGGGCCGCCCCCAAGGACATCCACCCCATCCCCACTCCAGAAGAAATACTACACCCACCCCTCATTCGGACATCTCTCAAAACACATAGCACACTAGACACCTAGGCTGGGTCAAACTACCCCCTCCTAGGGGCTACTGGTCACGCCCCCAAACACCCAACCCCCCAGCCCATGACCCACAACCCACCAGCGAGCCGAAGGCCCCCGCCCAGAACCGGGCACCAGAACGCAAGCCGGCCCAGAGCCCGGCAACCCGCCCGCCAGAGCCCAAGATCCCCGAACCCCACAGGCCCAAGCCCGGGGGCGACAAGCCCCCAGAACCCCAAGCCCCCGCGCCCACCCCGAACCCACATCAGCACAGCCAGGCTACCAGATCGGTGACCCACGACCGCCGCCATAGACCACCTGAGGGCCTGCATGCAGCCACCAGCAGACATCCCCCAGAACCACCCAGGCCCTCCCCAGAGGGAAAGCAGTGCCCCCCTGCCCAGGTACCCCCAAGAGCCCAGCCCCCGGCAACCCCCCCGGGGCCCCAAACCCATACACCCACCTCCACATCAACCCCAAGGCCCCACAAGGTCAGATCCCAGACTACCCACCCTCACTATGTAACGGAGCCGATCAAAGGAGCCCACAGAGATTGATCCAATGTGTCGGCAGATGCTGTTTCAAGACTAATATGATCTAACAGCAGATTTTTATACTGATTAATACTAAGATTATTTTTATTTTTCCAATTCAGGAGTATGGTTTTCTTTGCGATGCATAAGGCAGTGAAAATCATGCGACATGTATTTTTTTCCAGTCTAACGTTTGTTTAATAAGTGCACTTTGACGGTCAAATGAGCTGTATTTCAAAAGCCGATACGCAGAAGTAAACGCGTGCACGCGATGAGTCACTGTACAAATTTAACCAGATAAACACATACATAATTATTTGTTTGCTCGAAATTAAAGCAAAGGTGTGTCTCAGTGTAACGTTTGCTTAATAAATGCACTTTAATGATCAAATCAGCTGCATTTTAAAAATAGTTTTGCTACCTCGGTGCTCCGTGAACGCGCAGAAGAAGAAAAAGGGAGGAGGAACGCAACTCGTTTCTCCGAAAATTTAACAAGAAAAGCACCTAAACAATTGTTTGCTCGAAATTATAGCAAAGGTGTGTTTCAGCTGAACTTTTACTTAATAAATGCACTTTAATGGTCAAATTAGCTGCAAAAAAAAAAAAGAAAAAAACATTTCACCGGGGCGGTGCAGCTGTTTTGACGTTCGGTCCAGGCAACGAGCAGAATGAAGTTGGGGGTAATATGGCAAGCCAACTGAGAATCTTCACGAGCTATTTATGACTCAATATTATTTTTATTTTTTCAAAAAAATTAAAAATTTGAGTCATTAATAGCTCGTAAAGATTCGCAGTCATCCAGGACATGGTAAATTCAAAAAAGTTCAAGAAAAATGCAATAAAGTATAAAGTAATGTATAATAAATAAAGTCTAGTTTTTTTTGTCTTGAACTTTTTTAAATTTGTCATTATAGCCATGTTTACAAATTACATGATATAACGGTATGCCATACTGCTACTACTACTCTGCTGCCATCAAGTGGCTGAAAGTGGTACTGCTCAATTTATTTTTCAGTCAGAATAAATGAAAATGGTCATATCTCAGCCAAAAATTGGTTTATAAATATGGAAAAAAAATCCATAAATATGTTGCTTCAGTCTATAAGTCGCAGGACATGTTAATTATAGGGGTGCACCGATAAATCGGCCGGCCGATAAATCGGCCCCGATTTCCTTAATTTGGGGAGATCGGCGATCGGCCGATCTTTAAATGAGAAGCCGATTTTATCCACCGATCTTATCTGCCTCCGGAAAGGTCTGAAAATCAGCTGCTGTCCCCTTTTGCTCCACTGTGAGAGCTCACACACAGGTCACTCGGAGCAGCCATGTCGTCGGTTTGGAAGTTCTACGCTGTAAAAGAAAATGAGCCAAAGATCGCAATTTGCAATTCGTGTAAAGCCGAAGTAAGTCGTGGTGGAGCCACCACCAAAACCTTTAATACAACAAACCTCGTTCGCCATTTAAGAAATCACCACGCCGCCAAGTATGCAATGTTTGAAGAGAGCAACCAAGCTAAGGCTAATGCTAAAGCTAGCGCTAACAAAGAGGCAGTCGGTGGGTCGCTGTTAGCTTTTATGAGCAACGAAAAGAGCAAAGCTACCACGAGGAAAGTGATGGAGTTCATGGCATTAGACAACCAGCCATTTTCAGTCGTTGAGGACAAAGGTTTTAGAAGCTTGATGCAGCACGTGTGCCCACGATATAATATGCCGAGTCGGAAATATTTTTCTGATGTTGCATTACCGGAGTTGTTCAGCCAAGTTTCGAGAGACACCCGCAGCCTGCTAAAAGCTAATACAAATACACTCAGCTTTACAACAGACATCTGGACTTCTGATGTAAGTTTAATGTCCATGTTAAGTTTTACTGCACAGTGGATTGACGAACAGTTCGAACGTCATCAAGTACTCTTAAACTGTAAAGAAATGGCAGGGTCTCACACTGCGGCCAATTTATCAGCAGAGTTTAAGGCAATGCTGAATCACTGGGAAATCGATCATGGAAGAGTTCACGTTGTTTTACGGGATAATGCTCGTAATATGGCCAAAGCGCTGGATGATATCAACCTGAAAAGTTTACCCTGCCTGGCACACACACTGCAACTGGTTGTAAATGAGGGACAGCTGGCGCAGCGCAGCATCACAGACATGGTGGCAACAGGAAGGAGAATTGTTGGACATTTTAAGCATTCATCACTTGCCTATTCCCGACTTTATGACATACAGACACAGTTAGGTCAACCCAGGAAACGATTACAGCAAGACGTTTCAACGAGGTGGAACAGCACAGTCTACATGCTGCAGTCGCTGTTGGAGCAGAGACGTGCTATTGGCGTGTATGCTGCTGAGCATGAGTTACCAGCCACACTCACAGCACACCAGTGGGAGCTACTGGACAATGTGCTCACCATTCTTGCACCTTTTGAGGAACTCACAAAGGAGATTAGCTCATCAACAGCTACAGCAGCAGATGTCATCCCAGCCATCACTGCACTCAAGCGGATTTTGGAGAGGCAAGCGAGCACAGACCGTGGCGTGGGTACAGCCAAAGCTACGCTGCTGGAGGCTGTTGTGAGAAGATTCAGCAACATTGAGCATGAGCCCCTGTACAGCTTGGCCACTGTTCTGGATCCAAGGCAAGTAACTATTAACATTCTATTTTAGCCATAATGACTTTTAGCCTACTACTATATTTCAACAAACATTTAAATTAAATTAAAAATAAAAATTTCTTGATTGAAATGCATTTCTTTATTTACATGCAAGTCATAAAAACTGTTAATGTATACAAAACACAATGATTGACCCATCTTTCTTTGTTTATGCAAAACAAGGTACAAGAATCGCTACTTCTCAGCAGAGGTGAAAGATGACGTGAAACTGCTCCTTTTGACCAAACTTGCAGAGGGGGAGACCAGATGCACACCTGCTGCAGGAACATCCTCTGAAGTGGGACCTCCTGATATCGATGAACCTGCAGCCAAAAGGCGTAGTCTACTGTTTGCAGCTCACGACGAAATCTTAAAGGAGAACATTGAACAGGAGCAACAGCTGGCCAGCCCTTCAGCTATGCAGGTACAGAACTACCTATCTGAGGTTCCTGTCGAAAGGAGCCAGGACCCATTGGTCTACTGGAAGATCAATGAAAATCGTTTCCCTCATCTTGCTCTACTTGCCCGAACCTATCTCTCTGCCCCATGCACAAGCGTTGAAAGCGAGCGCCTGTTTAGCTTGGCTGGACATGTAGTAGATGAGAAAAGAAGTCGCCTGTCTGGTGACAAAGCAGAAATGCTTTTGTTCATCAAGAAAAACCTGCCACTAATGAAAGTGACTGGAATAAGTCTGTGAGAACTAACTTACCAGTGTTAGTTCTTATTACCCACTGACTTGAAAATGTTACACTTGTTGCATTATCTTTTTTTTTTTTTAAATGTAACAAGTGAAAGAGTTGAAGGAACTGAACATTTTTTTTTAGTTAATTTTATAGTTTTAACAAAAATTGTGTAAACTTAATTTATATTACAGAATACTACCTCATGACAAGTTAAAACAACAAGTTTGTATTGTTTCTAGGGTATTTTTCAAGGGTATGTTTTACAATAAAATAAGATTGGTAAATTGAAGGTGCATTGTGATCTTGTAACACCTGACACTGTTGCTTATAAAAAAAAATCGGTATCGGCCAAAATCGGAATCGGCAGTTCAGACTTTCAAAAAATCAGTGATCGGTGATCGGTGATCGGTGATCGGTGATCGGCCTGAAAATTGAAATCGGTGCACCCCTAGTTAATTATGCAAAAATGTGTGACTTATAGGCCGAAAAATACGGTACCTGGATTATTGGTCATGAACTTTAGTGTTTTGAACCACTTTGGCATGACTGTCTCAGAGGAGCTGACGGGGGAGAGGGCGGACCCTAGAGGCCATCTTAGCACCAGCAAACTGTTTTTTTTTTTTCCACTACAGAGTATGCTGTTTGTGGCAATCAGTTTTGTTTGGTGGCTCCTCGGATTGAAGAAGTCCTTTGGATGAAGGATGAAACGTCTCAGCAAAAAAATAAACCATCCAGATGACCTGACTGAACATTGTTGGATTTTATACCTGGATTATTGAGCATGAACTTTGGTTTATTTTGTAACGTTGAAGATGATGAGTGGTATCTAAAACACCACATGACCTTTCTGTACGCATCTCACTTAAATTTGACAAAGTTATGTGATGGCAGGTAATTTTGTCTTTACATACATATATATATATATATATAATTTGCTATATAAGTATGTATGGAAATTACATCTTTTTCTTTGTCTGAAGGATCTGAAGAAGTAACGTCTTAAAGATGTCAGGAGATTGGACAGCATGAGGGTCCGGAGCAGTATTTATCACGTCTCATGAGGTCCAGGGACTTACTGTTGATTTCAACAAATCTTTGTGGCTTCCTGATCTGTTATGTTTTACACCATCTTGCATGCATGGGCTCTGTGTTACTGTGTACTCGTCTCTGAGTGTTGGTAATATTCAAGGTGAGAAAACAGACACTTTCAAAAAACACTTCAAGCTGGGACTTAGACGCCTTCTGACTGCCTCAGCAATATTTCTGAATAGGCCGCGGAGAAGAGGGACGTCAAAGCCAAGCCACTCCTGATGTGCCTTTGTGTTGCAAAGCAAAGTAGTAACAGAGCCGAAACAGTCAACGGTTGAAAAAGTAAGCCGGCTTTGCGGCTCTTAAATGTGATGACATTATGACATGGGGACTGTTTGACTCATTCCTGTGTTAACCAAAAATTAAGAGATGCGTTATTGAGAGTAGATTGATTATGTTTAATCGCACCATTACATTTAGTTGCAAAACTGAGTTAGGTCATCAAATTAGTAAATCGTTAATGTGTTGCACTCCACTTAAATGCAGCACATCACATATGATTAGGATTGGTGGCGCAGAGGTTAGAGAAGGTGGGCCTGTGATTGGAAGGTTGCCAGTTCGACTCCCCATGCTAACAACATCGAAAATGTGGATGGAAAAGGTGAAACACCCACACCTGCCTCCACCCTCATTTGCTCCACTCTGGGCCCTTGAGCAAACCCCCTCCCACCATCTGCTCCAAAAACAGGTCTCTCTTTAAAATGAGTCCCCTTGACTCAATGAGACTACCTGTATAAAAAAAGGCTAAATAAAGAAATTAAAAAATGTCAACGTCTAACATCATTCTCAGCAACCTATTGAATTCAGATGTGAAAATGGAGCACACGGACAAAGTACTAGTAATATACAATAAGTCAATGCTTAGTCCATTAGACAAATGCAAGGTCAAAATGACAAAGCCAAGAAATCAGAAAAAAAATACAAAGTCAAGTTCCAAATAGTAGGTGAGGACTACACGCCTGCAAAAAGGAAGAAAAGCAAGTAAACAAATGAAGCTCATCCAAGTCCAACATGACAACATTAATGCATTTGACAGCACTGACAACAACACCATCAGAAAGAGCTACATGGCTGTTGGAGGAAATTAAGACCGAGTTTCAGTATGTGTTCACAGGTGACGGATGCTTGAAAGGTTAATATAAACTGGAAAGTGACACAACAGTGCAGCCTGTCAAACTCCCAAAGCGTAAAGTCCCAGTGGCAATGATGAAAGCTCTTAAAGAGGAACTGATGAGTCTTGCTGATAGAGAAATGATAGCACCAGTGGACTGCAGTACCAAATGGATCAGTGGCTTGGTGTCAGTGCAAAAATCTAATGGCAGACCCAGGATATATATTGACCCGAGACCACTCAATAAAGCTTTAAAGCACAGCCACTTCCCACTTCCAACAATAAATGATGCTTTGCTAGATTATAAAAATGGAAGATCTTCACAGTGTGTGATGTGAAACATGGCCTTTGGCATGTGAAACTTGGAAAGGAATCAAGTTACCTAACGACATTCACAATTCCATTTGGTTGTTTTTGCTGGCTGAGAATGCCAATGGGGATCAGCCTGGCATCAGAAGTTATTCAGCACAAGTTGACTCAGACACTAGAAAACTTGCCAGTTGCATACATTGCCACAGATGACATCCTTATTACTGGAGAAGGTAAGACAGCTGAAGATGCAATAAAAAAAAAAAAAGACAAAAATCTGAGACTTTTCTTGGAAAGGTACAGACTCAGAGAGAGCTATATCAAGCTGAAGGCAGACAAACTGAAGCTCTGGAGGCAGGATGTGCCCTATATTGGACATTTGCTCACTGCAGAGACTAAAAAACAGACCCAAAAAGTGTGTACAAAAGACTGTGAGATTTTCAAACATCGAACACACAAACACAGTCTGTGGGAGTGGACAGATGTACAGCAAAATGCATTCAAAAGATTCAAAAACAAAACATTGCAAGTCCTATTTTGAAAAACAGCAGCCCCTCGTTTATTGCTGGAGATTCACGCCCTGAAGCCACACGATAAGTGAAAAACCACGAAATACGAATACAAGTATCTGTCTATCTGTCTATCTGTCTGTCTGTCTGTCTGTCTGTCTGTCTGTCTGTCTGTCTGTCTGTCTGTCTGTCTGTCTGTCTGTCTGTCT
>NC_056499.1:36875633-36890499 GCF_014905685.2 Nematolebias whitei
AAAGTTCATTTATTAAGCAAAAGTTACACTGAGACACACCTTTACTATAATTTTGAGCAAACAAATAATTGTTTTTAATTGTTAATCTTGTTAAATTCATGTTAAAGTCTTCCAGTGCATGCTTCCACGACAGCTATTTGGCAGCCAATCGATATTTGGCACAACACCGGCCCACATTTCCGGGTTCAGCCCACATTTCCAAGTTGTCAGCGTGACGCTTAACAAGCACGATGCATCTGTGGAGATGCATAATAGATGTGATGTATACAGCAAAGCGTCATATTTAAGGATTTTCCCACCGTATTAGATATATTTGGACTGATGCGATTTATGGGGCTGTGCGATGTGTACGGTGGAAAAAAACGGTCTTTGTGACTTTCCTGCCAGTTCTGTGAGCTTAATAAATAGACCTTTACTTCTGACTTTATGTTGCAAAACTTTCTTTCCGTTTTGGCAGAAAGCAGTGGCCAAAACTCTGTTGGCTCCTGGGTGATCTAGTTCTTTTTGACTGGAGTTACATCCATCCATTATCTTTTACCTGTTTCTTCCATTTTGGGTCACGGGGGTCACCGGTGCCCATGTCCAGCTATCGCTGTGCGAGAGGCGGGGTACACCCTGGACAGGTCGCAAGTCCATCACAGGGACACATAGAGACAAACAAGACAAGCAACCATTCACTCTCACTCACACCTAGGGACAATTTAGAGTTACCAATCAGCCTAACATGCATGCTTGTGGTATGTGGGAGGAAATCGGAGTACCTGGAGAAAACCTACACAGAGAGAACATGCAAACTCCACCCAGAAAGGCCTCCGGAACTGGATTTGAACCGGGGACCTGCTCGCAGTGAGACAGCAGCTCTACCAGTTGCGCCACCGTACTGCCCGACTAGATTTACAGTATAGGCTTATTGAAAGAAAACTACAAAATGGCAGCACCTGTCCAAAGTATTTTTTTGTTAACTTTTTATCCCTTAACGTCCTAATCACATAATAATAAAGTTGGCAATAATTGAAAAACCATTAAAGAGTGAGTCTGCAAAATTTGAACTGCAACGTAGCGAGGGACTACTGTATTAGGAAACCACAAACGCTCTTAAGAGACTGCAAATGATGCTGCTTAGACTACAACAATATGACAAAAAGCTGACATATGTTCCAGGACCTGACATGTTACTCACTCACACTTTGAGTAGGATTTCACTACAAAACAGCAACAAAAGTCAAAACAGGTTTCTCTTGTAAATGAGTCCTCGTGACTCAATGAGACTAGCCTGTATAAATAATGGTTGAATGAAAGTTAGAGAACTAATGTGTCAACATGGTTGAATATGTGCCAATCTCAGCAAGAAAGAAAGAATGGACAAAATACACACAGAGAGACAGGCTGACTCCACGCAACGGACCCTGACAAAACTATAAAAAAGTGTGGCCAGACTGACGAAAAGATGTACCTGTTGAAATAATTACTCTTTACAGGATGAACTGAGCACCCAAGGTAGAGTAGTTTTCAGGGGTGAGAGAGTTTTGATTTCAGATGCACTTCAAGAGGATGGTAAATGTGCTGTACTTATGTAGTGCCTCTCATGAAGATACTCAAAGAGCTTCAGAAATTTTAATTTTATTGCACGTCCGCACTACATGTGTTTATAGTTTAATTTGCATATAAACACTTGTAGTGCAGACGTGCATTACAAATGATTTTTTTTTTAAACCCCACAAGTAATTGTTCACAAACTTGGTGAGAAACATCCTTTAGATGAGTAGTGTTGAATACAAGTAAAAAAAGTCTATTGGTAATGTTGTTTTCTTTATTTAATTTGCCTATGAACACATTTAATGCTGACCTGACACTGTGTGTTGAAGTGCATTAAAGTTGAAATGTCTTTAAAACCCCACAGCTGAATATCCACAAAATTGGTGAGAAACATGTTTTAAATGTGTGGAATCAAAGTAAGTAAATCTAGGTGATACAACCCAGTTGTAAAGATACCACCCATTCATAAAGGTTTTTGAAATCAAGCACTCTGGATTTGAGCGAGAGTAAGGTTTCCGAATCCGGAGAAGGCTTTACCACAGTACAAATGCACTGATGGTGGCCATTTATGCCTTCTGGCATATTGTTTGCCTGACACCTGGGACATATGTGATGTCATCCCTGACCAAATGTTACAGAAAAAAACAAATTAATGTTTTAAACCTGTTTTTCTAATTACTTATTTGTTAATGATTTACATTTACAAGGTTGTGATTTTATATACCGTATTTTCTGCCATACTCGTCGCACTGCCCTATAAGTCGCATCAGTCCAAATATGTCTAATGAAGTGGAAAAATCCATAAATACATCGCTTGGGCATATAAGTCGCAGGGCATGTAAATTATGCAAAATAACGCGACTTATAGAGCAAAAAATACAATAAGTAAATATTATATCTGTGAAGAAATTGTGTATTTTGTATATTGAAAATAAGGTTTATAAGGTTTTATTTGTTAACTGTTTATTTGTTATTTGTTTATTTGGTAAAATCATTCTTTCTTTTCAGACTTTGAGAGGAGGCGGCTTATCTGACCCAAATTAATGTATGCAGCTAAAGATTACAACCACCTGTTGGTAAAGCTGCAATGATTGGATAAGATTTTACACAAACACTCCCTCTAAATACAGTTTAAAGCTCACACTCAGAGGAGGAGTTTGGTCTTCTTCTGTATTTTGTTTCCATCCTGGCTCAGCCAGCTGAGATGTGGAGAAGTCTACATGAAACTCTCTCAAACACCACAGAATGATGCCGCAACAAGGTGCTGTCTTGCTGGATGTTACGTGGTCCTGAAAGACGTGTCCCTTCCCGGGACAGCATGAACCACATTGTCTATCCACCTGGTAATGAGATCCACGGCGTCCTGGTAGGAAAAAACCTCTTCCTTCTGACGAAGGACGACTCCACAGTGCCAGCTTAGTTAGTTTTTAGACATTTTTATATTAGTATGAACCTCAGATAAATTTATCTAATTTTAAGCGTTAGTTCCAAATTTAGATAACTAAACTATAGTAGTATACTTTAGCAACTATCGGGATGAGGGCCACTGGCTGATAGTCATTCAGACCAGTCACTGTAGAGCCAGATAACATTTCTCCTCAATGTTAAAGCTATCTTACATCCTTCATTTTCTCTGATAATATTACTGTTTATATTCATTCACATTTAAACACTGTTATTATTGTCCACAAACTGTCAATAAATGTTACATGCATGGTGGCTTTAGCGTAAACCTTTTTTGTGTGTTCATTTCATGAAGGGGATTACAGCATGGTAAAGAACCCATTGTGTTTAATCAGAGATTGGTCCGTTTATTATTTTAATTTTTGACCTCTCCTCTTAATGCAGTATACACACATATCCTCATACAATGTGTAAAACAATCTCTTATTTTCCAAAAAGCAGAAACAGGTAATAATACAATAATTCTCTGGGTTTAACTTTGAGTCATGTCAAGCTATTATTATTTTATGTTTTGGTTTGTTTCAGTCTCCTAGAGTACACTGCTTTTTGAGTATTTTCACCCAATCATCTGACTGCCTTCTCACCAGATTACTGTGTAACTTCTCCTTCATAAGATAAAGTCTCTACTCTTTCAGATTGTTTAAATTTCATCCTAATTAGTGTTGATGTTCAAGTTGAGACATTCGGTTGAAGCTTCTGCTATTTTGATGTTTCGTCACCATCTCTCAAATGTATTAAGCCTTTGGAGGTAAAAATTGTGCACATTTCTTTTCAACTCAGAAATTCCCAGATGAAGTACAAAGGCTTTAACTGTGTTAATAAAGTATATATAAAAAAGAAATGAACATCAAATAGTAAAGATGTTTGACTAAACACACTTTGTGGGTTGTTGGCTGAGAATGTAAAATCCTTCAGAATAATTTTTTCCTAATGTTTTTGAGACTTAAGATACATTTAATTTGTTAAATGTTGGTTTACACTTAAATATCCACATGGGATGACATAACATAGCCAAGTTTGGTTCATGATAGGAAAATAAACCCTAACGTGAAAACAATTTCACCTTGGCTCTCATGACTACAATGTCTGTCTCAGAAAACCTCTGTTGAATCAGCCGTTCCACTGAGAAAATTCCTTCAAACTCGTGTTTTTATTAAACCTGTCACTGGCTGCTGCGATGAAGTCATTTCATGAGATCTCATTTGTTGTAACATTTGGAAAATGTCATCCAGTTCTGTTACATCGAGCTTGGGAAGTCGTACTATAACAAACATGTGACTGATAACTCTATTTTGTAACGATGTAACTTTGAGGATAATAAACCTTACAAACTTTTAATCTCTGTCATACATCACATGCTCTTTTATTGCTCTATAGATTTATACATTTAATTCTTGTTACTGGATACAACATAATGATCTGCAAAATATTGCTCAGTTGACTTTAGATTTGGAAACTTTCATTGCTCTTGAGGGCCGCAGACTCGTAAACACAGTTGTTTCACTTCTGGAACCAGTGCACTTTAGCAGATGTGAAATGTGCACACAGTCTCCATTAGTCAGCAGAAGGGAGGACAATTATATCAGCTATCCAGCAGAGGACACAGGCTGCAGCTCTACATCCATTACTTTGATTTGCTCTCCGAAGGTGAAGCGAAAAGGAGAGGAGACGCAAAGGAGCAGAGTGAGGTTACATTAGATGCTTATCACAGTGTCAAAAAGTCAGGTGGCAACTTCTGGCTCTTCTACAAATGCGAGTGTGTTGGTATGCGCAGCTGGCATCTCTCCAAGTCCTGCTGCCTTTGGCCGATGACAGACAGTGGTGGGTGGCAAGGTAATAGCTTTCCAGCGCCTGCTTGTTCATCCAAAATCCTTCACTTAAAGGACGAAGAAGATTAAGTGCAGCTCAGGTGTCCTACTTCCACTAAACCCTCTGACCTTTGCTGATTGACTCGTCAGTACTGAGCCAACTTGCTGCTTTCAGAGTCAAAGCCTGCACATCAGAACAGCACGGCTCACCTTTGACAAATGGAGATTAATGCATTTTGGAAGACAATTTTTGGAAATATACACCACTGCAAAAATTTAAATCACCCCTATTTTTTATATATATATTTTGCTTCCAGTGAGCCAGACCTTCTTGTAATATATGTGGTCTTGGTCAACAGTTTTTTTTTTTTTTTCCAAAGATTGTTCAAAGTATTTTTTATTTTTTTTTACTCTGTCTGTCTTTTCACACAGTTTTAGTCTTTGTTCCAGCCCATTTTTAGTGAAGTTGATTTTATTTCTCAGGCTACTTAACTCTGACCTACAACTCAAGCTTTTTCAAAGTCCATAGAAAATCTGTGAAAGACCTTCAGAAAGTCTGAAAAAATACTAAGCAAGTCCTCTTTAAAAGAAGATGCAATCATGTCTCGATTATTAGAAGTAAAACAAAAAGACATACAAAGACATAAAGGACGAGCCAAGATTTCACAAAGCATTACTAGATATACACAGTTGATGGAATGTGACAAAATTAAATAAATAAATACATCATGAAATAAATTAATATAAATGTATAAATAAATAAATAAATAAATGTACCATGAAATAAATAAATGTACCAATAAATGCACCAATAAATAATTAAATGCATCATTTAATCATTCAATACATCATTAAATCATTACATATACATTTAAATTATTATATACACAATTAATTCATTAAATGCCCCATTAAATAAATAAATTTATCTTTTAAATAATGATATTAAATAATTAAATGTCATTTTCAAGACATGTTTCTTTAAAAATATGGTAACACTTTACAATAAGGTACACAAAATTTGCTTAACTACTACATAACAACTCAGGAACGAATCAGGAACAAATCAGTTAATAGGTAGTTAACCAGTACTTACTGGGAAACACACAGCCAAGCCTTATTAGGGGACTACTGGTTTGTTACCTGTAAACAACGAGGAACTAATCAAGAACTAATGGGTAGTTACCAAAGAAAACAAAGAGGAACAAATCAGGAGCTAATGGGTAATAAAAGCAGTAATCACTAGGGAACAGGTTTTTGACCATTACGAGCTGTGACCTCACTGGTGCAGGGTTTATTCAGAACTCACATGGAGAATTTCTTCTGTGTTTCTGTGGTAACAAACCAGTAGTCCCCGAATAAGGCTTGGCTGTGTGTTCCCCAGTAAGTACTGGTTAACTACCCATTAGCTCCTGATTTGTTCCTGAGGCGTTCCTTAGTAGTTAAGCAAATTTTGTGTACCTTATTGTAAAGTGTTACCAAGAATACATTTAATTATTTCACTGTATTTATTTATTCCACGGCTCCCATGCAGCAGTGTCATCATGAAATTATGTTAACTGTCAACCTCACTCATCAAACTCAGTGGGCAGGACTAACGCTGATCATGTGAAATCCATTGCTTTTCATGATGTATTTATTTATTATTGTTTATTTAATTTTGTCACATTTCAACTTCCATATATTAGAGATGTGACATTGTTTTGAAAACTATAATTTTCTGCTGTCATTGCAATAACAGTAACAATATATGATGATTAAAATGATTACACTTTAATACAGTGGTGATGTACGAGACCTGAATGAATCTTTGTAAACTTGAGTCATTTTAATGAATCGCGGGCCAGGATTCTTCTTCTCTAACATTAAACTGCAAGATTTGAAAAAGCTGTTTTTTTATTATCAATGCTGACTGATATGTTTTTTTTCTCCAGAAAATAATGCAATTTTTATGTTGTTAATTCAAACGATTGTGTAAGGATTTAGTAGGAATTGGACATAAATGTGCTGTGGCAAGAGCTTTTTAAAGAGGAAAATGGATAGAACGTCTTTGTGTGGGTTCAACTAAAAGTATGAAAGCGACTCGTTGCGGGAGTTTCTGCTTGTTGGCTCATACACGCAGACATTCTGCTGTGATTGACTGATTTACTGCAGGATCTGTGCATTGCAGTGTGGTAAACCAAGGAGAGAAGCAAAAGACAAAAACTGATGCACAACATTTTAATCCCTAAATGGGACAAAAATTGCAGTCATTTCTGGAAACCACATGAGTCATGAATTTACTTTTATTTCATGCGATGCCTAACAGGAACGAAAGATGCTGCACACACTCACACATTTCTCTGACTGCCATCAGATCGTATCTGTAGGGGCCCAGGACTACAGTAAACAACATTGTGCCCCACGCTGTCTGCAGTCCCTTGACAGCAGCTGAACCAAACAAGTCGTCTGCAAGGCAGCAGAGGAAAGAGACATCCTCATTGTAAAGTCTGGGCACAAGCAAACAAGGAAATAGCTTGGTAGTGATTGAACCTGGAAATAATGGAAAATACGCACTTTCAATTTAGCCATTCCTGAGATTTTTCCCCCCTCCATTTCAGCGCAGGGGGAGAGGTATATTTGGCTCCAGGCAAAGGGAGGTGGATATCTTGGAAGCCAAATGACAAAATACCACAGAAAAATGGAATCAAGCTATAAATAAACAAGCAGCAATATCCTGTGCTATGAATATATAATTCCTGTCTTTAATAAGTATCGAGGCCTGAGGGTTAGTCAAAAAAATGGCTCAGCGAGCACTGATATTGTGATTGCAAATAAAACTCGTGTTAAATTATTAAAGTACGTGCAGACAGGTTTCCCTTCAGTCAGGTGATCTCAGCGCTGCTGTCTGAGGACACCTGCTCCGGAGCCCAAGGCCACCGTCAAATTCAAGTGCTCATTTTGAAGCACAGAGAAAGGTAGAAGGTCCACTTACAACAAATTTATGGTGCCACTTTAATATAAACACTCTTATTAAAGATTTGCTAATGCTGTCTAAATAATAATACTATTTTAAGATCATAGGTTGAGAAATAACAGTAGAAGCTATTTTGGTCAAATTGTGAGAATAATAAATGTGATATTAAGCGATCATGCTCGGAGTATGTTATGAATGACTCTCAGTTACTACCACACCAACATCAGCTGAACATCTGTAAGACTGACTGGATCACAGCCAGATCTGTGTTATCTAAGGTCAGTTAGCTACGGCAGCCATCTTGATCTGGATTTGCCCTAAATATTAATCAGGCTTAGATCTGAATTCACTGATTATTTCTGAAAAGTTTAATTGAAATCCATCCAGACATTCATGAGATATTTTGCTAACAGAAAGATTAGACTCTGAATAATAAATGGCAACATTTTAAACTTGTGCTATTTGCTAGCACTCAGAATACTAGGATCATTCTCAGCTACTATCTGTAAATTTGTCTGAGTCGTAGCCATTTTGTCTTTTTTTAGGTTGGTCAGCTGTGGCGGCCATCTTGAATGAGGCTGACTCCAAAAGGTGATCAGCTGTAGATTTATTGTGAATGATTTCAACCCATTTCTTTCAAATCCTCCAGTTCTTCATGAAATATTTTGCTAACAGACACACGAACACGCACAGAGATGATTAAAATCACTTCTGCCTGCAGGTGAAAGGTGAAGCTGGGTGATAATGTTCAGGCCCTATGACTGATTGGACCTTTCTGATCAGTAACAGAGTGAAACTATGAAAGCCGAATGACACAACATCCAATCCTCTCCATCTATGCTAAACAAAGGTGGCTGTTCTCAGCTGTGCGCCTACTCATCTTTTTACAGTAAATGTTTCTGTGCAGCTTATCAATGAACGCCATCGCTGGTGCTTCCTTTAATGTGACAACCCAATGACAGGTTGTGCTCGCATTGTCTTACACTTCCTGCCTCTGCCTTGTGGTTGCTTATGTGAAAAGGGTTTTTCCACAATAATAATAAGAAAAAAACACTAAATAAATGGTTCTTTTCAAGGCAGTACTAAGAAACTGCCACTGACTAGATAAAATATCACAACTTGTGGTTAATGTTACTGAAACAGCTACAAAATGTTTAATTGTTTAATAAAAACACTTTCATTAAGGTTACCAACAATGATGACGTTCTGTCATGGAATAAAGGTACTAAAGTTGAAACTGAATATTTAAATTTAACTAAGTTAAGTCAGGTCCTCTGCTCGGATTCAATAAATAAATAAATAGATAAAATAAAAACTTGTTAAAATATTTAATATTTTATCCGAAAGACTTCTTCAGTCTGAGGAGCTGCAGTAAACTCAGTCTTATAAATAGTACCAGCTCATCAACCAGCTTGTTGTTGACATCCAGAACCAGCTGTTCACATGATCAAGGAGGACCATCAGCCTAACAATGGATCGTTAGTGATCTGATGGTCGCTTGCTATTCGCAGGGGGCTGAGTGATACTAGCAATAACAGCATTATAGGGGAGTGGTGGTGCAGAGGTTACAGAAAATGGGCCTGTGATCGGAAAGTCGCAGGTTCAACTCCCAGTACCGTCAACATCAAAATGTGGGTGGAAAAGGTGAAACACACACACCTGCCTCCACCCTCATTTGCCCCACTCTGGA
The DNA here is from genome assembly GCF_014905685.2 of Nematolebias whitei. Classification (NCBI taxonomy): domain Eukaryota; kingdom Metazoa; phylum Chordata; class Actinopteri; order Cyprinodontiformes; family Rivulidae; genus Nematolebias; species Nematolebias whitei. The sequence goes on from NC_056499.1 coordinate 36,885,088, forward strand.
CCCCTGAGCAAGGCCCTTAAACCCCCCATCTGCTACCCAAAACAGGTCTCTCTTGAAAATGAGTTCTCGTGACTCATGAGACTTCCTGTATAAATAAAGGGTAAATGAAAAAAAAAAAAAAAAACAGCATTGTAAGAGGGGGACAGTTGAACCCGGAGGCCTCCACCCCTGTTTAACGATGGGCGACTTCTTTTCACAAAGATGGCCTCCTTTACTCCTCTCTCAAACCATCGTTCCTCTCTGTCCAGGATGTGAACATCTTCATCCTTGAAAGAGTGACCGCTGGCCTGGAGATGAGTGTAGACCACAGAGTCCTGGCCTGATGATGTTGATCTTCTGTGCTGGGCCATCCTTTTGGCCAGTGGCTGTTTAGTTTCCCCGATGTAAGACTGATCACAGCCCTCCTGACACTGAACAGCATACACAACATTACTTTGTTTGTGCCGGGGGACTGGATCTTTGGGATGAACCAGTCTTTGCCGTAATGTATTTTGGGGTTTAAAAGCCACTGGGACGTTATGTTTAGAAAATAAACGTCTCAGTTTCTCTGATACTCCCTCAACATATGGAATGACCACTGGTCTGGGTCTGGGTTCCTCCTTTTCACCTGATGGCTGACTGGAGTCCTGTTTGGGTTTCTTCTCTGCTTTCAGGAAGGCCCAGTTAGGATATCCACATTGCTCTATAGCCTGTCTTGTGTGGGATTTCTCCTTCTGCCTGGCTCCTGAGTTAGTGGGGACGCTGTCTGCTCTGTGATACAGAGTCTTGATGACTCCTAACTTGTGCTCCAAAGGGTGATGGGAGTCAAACTGCAAATACTGGTCTGTGTGGGTGGGTTTGTGGTACACCTCAGTTTGCAAATATCTTCCATCAGATACTGAGAGACTTGACGGTGCTATTTATAAGACAGAGTTTATTGCAGTTCCTCAAACTGATGAAGTCTTTTGGATAAAAGACTTTGTTCAACAAGTTATTTTTTTTTTTCTGTCCAGCGGTCCTGACTTTGTTAGACTTTTCTACCTGGATTATTGAGTATGCATCAGGGTATATTCAGATTGTTTCCATTTATCGCTTCATTTCCTTTATTTTGTTGTAGCAGTCAGTGCTAGTTTGATTCAAATTTCTCTTCCCTGCAGATTCACCTGATGAATTTATTTCTTCACTTTGGTGTATAAACTTGTGTAATGAAACGAAACTCAGTCTTCATCAGTGAACTCAGAATAACATAACGTCCTGTGATAGAGTACAAATACATATTTTTCAACTGAAAGTTATTGTTTGACAGAAAAAGCTGTTTAGGGTTCCTGATGGGAGGCAGCAGCAATCACAGACTCTCCGATTGATTCTCTCCTCGGCTCTATTGATCCAGAAGATTTTTCTCTGTCACAGTCCGCCAATCCCAGAACCATTAGAGAAATTCGCTCGGGCAGTATTGCCAGTGTGGTCTTGCTTAAAATGAGACGTTATAAAGAGATGATAGATTATTATCTGTTTAATCGATTAATTTAAATATTTTTCTGTGTAAAATATGCATAATTAGAAACACGCATGACACTGGAAAGCAAAACCTACATTTTCAATACAGGAAATTAATTAAATAGAAAAATGGAGAAAAGGCCGAATGTTTGAACTCAAAGCTAAGTATGATCAAATTGAAACTTCTTGTTTCATCAAAAAACACACACACTGAAAAAGTTCTGTCAATGGACAACACTTGGAAAGCATGACAAAATTTACACACACAAACTAGAAAGACAGAATTAGTCTTCAACACACTTTTCCCCATTAGACCATCAACAAACGACTGCATGCAGCTTCTCACTTCAGTTTACACGAGGCCATTTCTTATAAATAAGAGCCACTTTTTAAGGAGTGCTTTCTTGTCAGACAGAAAATGTTTCTGATGATGATGAAGACAAAAGAACAAAAGCAGCGAAGAACAAGAATCTCTCCATGCAGCCAGCAGCGGTGGGATTTTGGATCCCCTGTAAACACAGATGCACCTCCCAAGTTTATAATCAGGTATTTAAAGAATGTTAGAACTGGCTCGGGATTTGCCTAACAATGTCTCATTACTAGTGCATGAGCTTCCTTTTTTTCTTTCAGCTAATGCAATTCGTCAAGGAGAGCAGACGAGGGAGAGTGTTGAGGGTGCTAGAGAACAGAGGGTGGGGATGCAGCACGGGGAGGAGGACTAAAACACTTATTAATTTGCACGAAATGGAATTAGCAGCGGGGAGTTAAAAGCGGCAGAGTTTCTAATTTTACCCTTGCCCCCTTGTGCTGATGGTAAATGGAGATTTGTCACACTCTGCTTGGCTGGGAACCCGGCTTGATGAGCTGTCTCTCTTGCAAGAGCCCTGCTCAGTCTCCAGCATTAGCCACGATGCCAGCGCTCACATCCCTGCCACAACCCCACAGAGCTGTCAGGGAGTGGGAGGAAGTGTCATCAGATGCCACATTGCACTGTTGACACCGAATAAAGAGAAAGATGTAAGAGGCAAGACGTCTGAGTTATATTTTTATATCCTTCTGATCTTTTCTTCATTTAGATGTTGGAGAGATGGGTAGATGGATGGTAAATATTCTGGATTTCACTCTGAAATACATTCAAAGAGCCAATTATAATAAAAACACAATGCTATCTATTTATGTAGCAGCCATCAGTTGAAACAGTTAAGGACTTATTATCTTTATCCGCTTCTTCCTTTTCGAGTCACATGGGTCACTTCTGCCCATGTCTAGCAATCACTGTGCAGGGGACACCCTGGACAGGTCTCCAGTTCATCACAGGGACACAGAGACAAACGAGACAAACAACCATTCATGCTCTCACTCACATCTAGGGACGACTTAGAGCTGCAAATCAGCCTAACATGCATGTTGTTTTTCTGTTGGAGGAAGAAACCGGTTAAGTCTCAAAATCGTCACTCGTCACAGGCATCTAGAACCTGTCTAAATCTAGTACCCATAAGTCTTAAGTGCTAAAGTTGCATTGTTTTTGTTGGTATGTTTGTGAACTGCTGGTGAGTTTTGGCCCAAACCTCAACAGGAGTTTGTGCAAATGTGTCGTTTACATGAAAATTTACCTACTTTTTAGTAATATTATGTCTTCATATGTCTCATCTGAGTGACATACTGGTTTTAAATATGAGTGATTTTTTTACGGCAAAGACAGAAACAAATAGTACACATAAAATAGCTATTGCAGCTAAACAAGCTAACAAGTCTTCGATTATGGAAAATCAGTTGCACAGTTTAAAAAGTTATCAGTCAATCTTTTATTTGTATGATGACTGTGAGGAAAGTTTATAAATAACAATTTAACAAGTGTAATTGTTTAAGGCTATTGTTGTCTTTGTGTTATTGCTAAATGTGACTCTTGAAAACGCTTCTGACAGGACTTAATTTGAGCTGGATCCTGCCTGAACAGAAGGAACTCTGACTTTGACAGGGTACGTTCCGGTAACTGTTTGCTTGGATCCGGTAACTCTCAGGCTTACTAATAATAAAGTTATGAACAAATATGACTGCCTTGAATAAATAAACCTATATTGGATATGTAAACTGAAAATAATTACATAAACATTCATTTTAAGTACAACAGCAACTTACAACTTCTTAATATCACATATGAGCGCCCTGTTCAAGTAGCATTTTCGCGTCTACCCTTAAATAAAACTCCGCCACTAAAAGAGTGGTGGGGGTGAGTGCCGAGCTAACCAGACAGTTGTAAATGGGCAGGAACCCACAGGCTTCACATGTGGAGTTAGACAACAACAAGCAAGGACAGTGTCGAGCTCGAAGCCCTCAAGTAAGTGGGCGGGGGGGAGGGGGGGCGGTGCTTGACAAAAGCAGAGTGTTTACAAATGTAGGTAAATGTAGATGTTTAACAATCCGTTAAAATAAACCAAAAGGAATTTTTTTATCTACTTCATTCAAAAATTTCTGGGGGACAACCCCCAGATTCCCCCCACACACCCGCCCTCCCCCTAAGCCCTGCTTCTAACTCAATTTACCATGGACACCAAGGCTTTTGCTCAGGGCCAAGAGTGAGGTAAACGACGGTGGGGGTGCCTCATGTTTTTACCCACATTTTGATGTTAAGGTCAGGGGGATTCGAACCTGCAACCTTCCAATTGCAGGATTGTCTTCACCAGCCTCTGCACCACCTCTTTGAGTTTTGAGCTTGAGTTGCTGGAAAGGTTGTGAATTTAACTGCACACTCAACTGATGCAACAACTTTCTTTTTTTAAGGCAATGATTTATATATTTTTTAAAATCACTCAAATCAACATCTCTAATATCGCATCACTTGTTCTATTTGGGTGATATGCATGTACTGTTGGGGGAGGGGGGCATTCCTTCTTTAGTCCATTTTGAATGTTTTTAAACAACTTTTTTGACATGTTGAAATATTTTACCTTTCTCCCGTCGATTCCTCTGAGGCAGCCAGAGCCAAAGTGGTTCAAAACATCAAAGTTCATGCTCAATGAACTCAATGAACAAGCTCAAACTTTGATCATTTTATTCAACAACAATAAAAAAGGCAGTAATTATATTGTTGCCACAACATATGGCTTTATTGGAGGGAAGACTAAAGTTTCCCTCAATAGAAGTAATGAAGCCCATCCATCCATACATCCATACATCCATACATCCATACATCCATACATCCATACATCCATACATCCATACATACATCCATACATCCATACATCCATACAAACATACACACAGTACACACAGTACACACAGGGATAAATACATACTGTCCCTACATACATACATACATACATTAAGGGGAGTGGTGGCGCAGAGGTTAAAGAAGGTGGGCCTGTGATCGGAAGATCACCGATTCACGCCCCAGTACCGACAACATCAAAAATGTGGATGGGGTAGGTGAAGTACCCACACGCCCTCATTCGCCCCACTCTGGGCCCATGAGCAAGGCCCTTAACCCCCCATATGCTCCCTAAACAGGTCTCTCTTGAAAATGAGTTATTGTGGCTCAATGAGACTATCTGTATAAATAAAGGGTAAATTAAAAAAAATACATACATATTTACATACAGGGATACATACATACGTACAAAGACACATACATACATACATACATACATAAATACATAAATACAGGAATACATACATACAGGAATACATACTGTACATACAGGGATACATACAAAGTACATACATACATACATACATACGTACGTACAAAGATACATACATACATACATATATACATACGTACATGCATACATGCATACATACATACATACATGCATACATACATACATACATACATACATACATACATGCATACATACATACATATATACATGCATACATACATACATATATACATGCATACATACATATATAGATACATACGTTAATGCATACATA
>NC_056499.1:36890509-36897382 GCF_014905685.2 Nematolebias whitei
CATACATACATACATACATACATACATACATACATACATACATACATACATACATACATACATACATACATACATACATACATACTGTATGACTAAATTCCAGTAATGCAAACTACTGGGCAGCAAAGGTTTATAATTAGCATGCTGTCAAAAATAAGTGTTGATCAATATCACCCACACCCACACTCACCTGCAAAAATCTGGGAGTAGAAAATAATCTGCTGACCTCTCACCTGCCCAGCAGCCCTGTGACTTGTAGAAGTATTTTCCTCAGATTTCAAAGAGCATAGTCGGTGCAGATAAACACATATGGACTTAAACGTCCCAGATCTGCTCACATATAGTGGCTTCTGTTGGTGCCCCTGCTCCTTTGATACATCAATCAATATATATGTGATGATGTGATCAACTGCTGGCATTACATGAGGCAGTCCAGGAACAGTTATTGCTTTCCAAATCCCTCCTTCCATCTCCTGCAAATCTGAGTGTTAAAATGTGTTTATTGATCTTGGTTCTTGCAGATATTTGGCCCTTTGTTGCTGCACAGTTCTTCTGAACAAAGCTTCTCTGGAAAAGAAAATCGAGAGTGACGAGTTGCAGCATGGAGGGAAAACATTGTCAGACAATGCTTTAATTGGAAGCATCAAAAGTGCAAAGCGAGTGCTTATCTTCTGTATTCTCCATTTTTCATGGATAAGGTTTGTTTATCCATTCGCCAGAGTTCCTCAAAGCTTGGGTCAGGTCAGTGTGGCTACAAGGCCACAGACATCCCTCCCTGATTAAAAGGAGCTTTGACGTGCACACACAAACAAACACACACACACAAACATAAATGCACACTGCGCCTGCAGCTCTTGCCTGGCGATAAGAATCCCGATGTGTCCAACAGCAAGGCTGACTGCAGAGTGTGAGGGAATTAGAGGGATTAGGGGGTTATAGAGTAGCGTGATAGCCTCTGGGATGTCGGAAGGATTAGCCCGATTATCTCACTCTCTTTCTCCCAACCAAGCAGGCGTAGTTGGGAGCTGAAAGCTGCCAGATGTGGAACCTACAGATAGAGAGAGGGACAAAACCTGAGGGGAGGAGAGGGAGAAACAATTGGGGAAACAGGAGTGGGGAAGGAAAAGGTTATAAAAATAGTCAGCAGAAGCAGGGAGATATACAAAAAATGGGAATAGAAATGGGAGGAAATTGTGTGGGGAGTGACAAGCGAGGTAATGATAGCAGTGAAAAAGAGAGAAGCAACGAGATAGGAGGCAGAACTCCCTCTTGGCTTGGCTTCACTCTCATTCCCTCCAGTGCACACTGACTCCCTGTTTGACTTAATATGGGATTTCACCAACGTGGTGCTTAGACCAGCTTTACATTTTAATTTGCAGATTTCTCTGGCAGTAACGGGAGGTTGTGTACTGTATGACATCCTCTGTTTATGCAGTTTCTTATTAGCAGGAAATGCAAATCTGGGCCTCAGCTGTTCTCCAGATAGTAATTGTTTACCAATATGCATGTGCAAAGCAGCTTAATCTGCAGTGAGCACAGATACATCTTGTTACAGCAGGGTTTCATCTCAGGAGAAGTAAAAAGGGGAATATCTAAAAACATTGCTAAAATCAAAGGCGTTGCATTACACATGCATGTTTTTATCTTCAGACTGAACTTTGATTTGTGCCTACTGATGCACTGCTTGTGTCTTTATTGTGCCTTTGAGTGTAATTCTCCGAGTTGGCCAATTTTAAGCAGATTTAGTGTGAAAACTTTGTTGTTTTTACTGTGTGGCATGTAGGCTCGAAAGCTGAGTAGAAATACTTAAAAAGAGGTCTTTCACATTACCTGTTTGGTAATTTATTTGGTCAGGGTTTTTTTGTATTTTTACCTTTATTTATACATGTAGTCTTGTTGATTCACGAAGACCCATCCCCCAAGAGAGACATGTATTGGTCAACTATGTGAGCACATGGGTGTGACGAGGCTAAATGTTTTGGATGCATGAAGCTCGTTAGCCCTTCAAAAAAAAAATCCATAAATTGCAGCATTGTGTAAGCAGTGGGGTTCAAAGCCTGTGAAAAAAGTACAGGCTTATAGTCCAGAAATTACAGTAATAACTGGAGGTCTGTTTACAACTGATGAATGTTTTGAGTCAACCCATCGCAATATGGCTGCCACAGCTAATCAACCATAGAAATCACAATTATAGCTTTAAATCAGTTAGTTGTACAAGAGATTATCTAAAATCTGCTGTGGTAGTAGTTGAGAGTCATCCCCAAACACATACTTTAATCACTATCTGATTCATGCAAAATCTTTGTTTAAAACATTCCCATTAACAAATGGAGTCAACTTTGTTAGCAAAATATATCATGAGTCACTGGACTGATTTTACTTAATTTTTAACTATAAAACACATGGTAGTAGTTGGGAGTTATAAAGTAAAAGGTGGCAAGCTTTACGCAGTCCCTCAAAGAATGCTGGGACTTTAAATCTCATGTGTTATACTTGAACTTGTGTCCAATAATGAGGTAAATTCAACAAATGTGTTCGGAAGAATACCATCTAATCAGGCTTTGGAAAAAGAAGCACAAAATGAAGAAAAAAGATCAAACGTTGCAAAACTGAACGACAAAGTATGTGAAGCTCTTAATTTGAAAGAAAAATTATAGTCAGGTGTTTTCAGTCTGAGAGATGACAATCAGCTGTGAGTTTACTCAGAGAGCAGCAATCCATCAAAGTCTGACATGAAAAAGAAATTATTGATGCTTACCAAGATGAAAGAAGTTCCAAAATTGTCTCTGAGGACTCCATCAATCCACAGGCAGCCAGATTGTGTGCAAATGAAGAAAATTTAAAACCATTTTGCCCTCTCCAGGAGGTGAGGAGGAAAAAGTTGATTGATTGAACAGATGTTCCATCACATCCCATGGATGTCTGTAGATACCACGATGGTGATCATTGATTTATTACAGCATCTGTAGTCAATGTAAGATAAAAACAGAAGCACTGCTACAATATTTAGATCCTTCAGTTCAGCTTGTTAAATAGCACCAGTTCAGAACAAGAACAAGATTCGACTCGTGAAACAAAAATAACACGTACGAATTCATTTGGAGACATCCATCCATCCAACCATTATCTTGTACCCGCTTCTTCCATTTTAGGTCAAGGGGGTCGCCGGTGCCCATGTCCAGCAATCACTGGGCGAGGGGCGAGGTACACCCTGGACGAGTCTCCAGTCCATCACAGGGACACATAGAGACAAATGAGGCAAACAACCATTCACTCTCTCACTCACACCTAGGGACAATTTAGAGTTACCAATCAGTCTAACATGTATGTTGTTGGTCTGTGAGAGGAAACCGGAGTACCCAAAGAAAACCCACGCATGTACGGGGAGAACATGCAAACTCCACCCAGAAAGGCCCCTGGACAGGGATTTGAACCAGGGACCTTCTCGCTGAGAAGCAGCAGCTCTACCAGTTGTGCCACCGTGCTGCCCAGGTTAAAATATCATTACAATCAATTCAGTTCAATTTTAACAAGGTCCACAATCTTGATGCATTTAATCGTAGACTACAAATCCATCTGTTCAGTCTGGCTTCTAGACAGGATACCTTCTATTCCTCTGTTGTAAAGAACTTTAAATTGCATTGGATTTGTACGACATATGCTACAGAAATAATGATTTATTGATTGATGCTGTCAAACACAGTACATCATGAACTACCAATTAGTACAAGTTGTTTAAAAAGCTAACAGATTAGAGTGAATTGTCACTTTTGCAGAAAGAGGACGTGGTAATATATTTAATGTGGGAGTTAAATGACATATCCTGATAAATCCTCATAAATCCCTAACCAGAAAAGTCACTGTCATTGGAGATTTGTCACTTTATCTGTGCTGCTGATTATCCATGCTGCTGATTTCTTATCCATAAGCTTATTCATACTCATCTGCTCACAACAGACTCGTGTTCAGGCTGCTGTTTAATACACTGTACTATATTATATTATTACTGGTTAGCGTCTTAGATCCTTGTATACTGTTTCTTTTTATCCTTCATATTTTTGCTATTTTTGGGTGTAACTGGTACCTTGAGTACACAATTTGGTTCCACCTCATGTGGATGCGAATGACAATAAAGTAATCTTGAACCTTGATCAAAACTCACACCAATGGCCACATTAATGCTAATTGGAGGAAGTGCAAGGGTGCAGAGGTTGTTTCCAAGGTGCCAAGGTCCAGTAAACACAACTTTTGACTTGTCTGAGTTTAATTCTGAAACGTATTTAAAAAGACATGCTAGAGAATAATTACCAGTACTTACAGAAAACTGTAGTAGATTAGATTAATAATCTATAAGTACTGACTCTTTTTATTTGACTGTTAAATTATATGTATAAGCTAAAATGAGATTAGTCTGATCAGTCGGAGAACGTCTTTGTTCTTTATTTGAAAGAATAATGTTTGAAAGCTGACATGTGACTAAAGTGTTGACAATATCTGCAAGTGTGAGCGCTTTGTTCGCACTGAAGCAACGTCTGACACAGAAACACAACAGAGTTGCTAATTTATACAGTAGCAGCTAAACTGCTGCTAAGTCACTTTGAGAGCTGCAGAGTATTGCTTTTCACAGCAAAGTTAGTTTTGAGGCCATGTTGAAGTGTAAATTACTGACTTAGGAGAAAGAAGCAACAGTGAGAACAATCTTTGTAAGTTGCTGTTCTCATGGCGCATGGTGTCTTTCATCAACTTCTAGGATTTATTATTTAAATTCCATCTGCTGGTATTGTTCATGTCTTGAGTTATCACTCTTTATTCAGTCTATAATGAACAAATATACACCTCAAATGTGCAGTGCAGCATGTTGTTTTCGTTCAGTTTGCTAATCAGACGGCTGCTCAGTTGTTTTTTAACAGAGAGAAATCACAGCCGTGTTCAAAAAGCAAACAAAGCACAGGACTAAACAAGTCATTTTAAATCCATGAGTAGATATTGCTACATCTTGCCCTGTCTGTTAGTGCTCTGAGTATGTGTTGTGAATAACTCTCATCGGTTCATAAGGTCTCGCCAACAAGGCTGACTTTAAAAGTCATGTGCAAAGCTTGAAACAAGAATCGTGATGACTCTGTTAGCATCCGGAGAATGAGTCAACTACTTCTGCACCAAAATTTGGCTTAGCTTTCATAAAGTTGATGGGATTTGGGAGATATTTTGCTAACAGACAACCATACAGAAAAGTAAAAATGTTATTACCTGCCCTTGATAATTATGACAGTCTTTTCTCAATTTGCATTTTTGTGGCGCTGATGAAAATTATTTAGAATATCAGAAGGTAGCATAAAATTGTTGCTCGTTGAGAAAATGATTAATTAAATTCAATTTGGTTCATTTATATAGTGCCACTTTAGAGTAAAGTCATCTCAAGGCACACATTTGCTGTTTTAAATGAAGAATATTATTTGGACTCTAAACACCTCATCAGCTGGAAGCCTGATGGTTGAACAGAGAGCCAGCTGGACAAAAATTATGAACATACAGTATTAACAAGAGACCATCCACAGAGTCTGACAGAGTCATGGTTGAACGTCCAAGTACTCAGTCCAATATCTACAGAATATTCAAAAATCCAAATACACAAGTCCAACTGTCAAGGTAGGGTCAAGAGTACAAATTAAAATCCAAGAACGTGTAGGTCTGACAAGGCATAAACTAGAGCAGCAGCCAGTCCGGTCAGGAACAGGTATAGTTATTATGTATGAGGAGTTTCACCTCAAGTCCAGCACCCTGAGACTGTGCACACAAAGAATGGAGGGAGGCTGATGAGTAGTCACAGCTACTATACAGGATGAAACAACCAAGATCCTGGAGTACAACAGGAAGAAAGCCCTAAATGTCTCAGGCAGAACATCTGGCCAAGAATGGATAAAAGCAGTGGTGTAGTCTGTGTGATACGTGGGCATATGGAGTATACCCACTAGAAAAGCTTGGGAATGTCAGGATACCCACTTAAACGTGTCCAACGACACACGCATATCATTGGCAATGATACATGACATGGGCTTGTGTCATTGTCAACAGATCTGGAACATTTTATAGACACATTGAGTTGGTTCAACCTGTTTTTTGTATAATTAATTTTTCTGTACTTACTACTTGATACTTGAACATGTTTTGCTTTGATACTGTTTTATAAATGCTATAACATGTTTTTAATATGAAGCCAACTGTTGTACAAAGTCCGTTGTGCTTTTATTCAAATATTAGCATCAGAGACATTTTGAAATGTATATGCTTAAAAATCAAAATAAATTAGTGATTACATTGTACTAACTGGTGTACTTTGGTTTCTAAGCACAGTATACTACAAAAATGTAGACTACACCACTGGATAGAAGGTACCACAGTCAAAATGGAAGCTCCACCAAAAGTGATGGAGAATGGCCGAGTTAAGATATTCTGAGGCATCCAGATCCAGACAGGCAAACAGGTGATGACTAACCTATATATATATGTATGCATGTATGTATAAATGTATGTATGTATGTATTGTATTGTATGAACTGTATGTATATACATACAAAAGTTGTAAATATTCTCCCTTTTTTCATGCAGGTGCAATAAAAAAGCTGATTCTTTCTGGAGACTTATTTTTGTTCTCAACTCATCTGTTGTCTCAACCCCAGTGGTGGCTTACATGGCCTAAATATGCTGACAGGGAAACTGAACCGTTATATCTTAAACAAAAGCCCACAAACCCCAAAACCACAAGTAGCAGCCCGTCTTAACCCGACGCTTTCTTTCCTCTTGCTGCTGCACCAGAACAGGTCACGCTACACACACACACACACACACACACACACACACACACACACACACACA
>NC_056499.1:36897392-36902124 GCF_014905685.2 Nematolebias whitei
ACACACACACACACACACACACACACACACACACACACACACACACACACCTCCCAGAATAATCTCAAATAGGACCGTGAACTTTGCAGTTTCTTCTGAGCAGCTTGCAAGCAAATGTTAAATGGAGAGTTCTCTTTTTTTTTCTGTGAGTTTCTCATTGCATTACAGAGCTTGTTTCAGTCCGGATGTCTGACGTAGGGACTGTATCACCACATGCAGTTGTGGGTTACTGTATTCTCCAGTGGCTCACATCTACACAGGATGTGCCGACAGAACTGCTTGAAGGTTCTTTTTGTGGTGAAGTGGATAGATTGTTTCCTGCAGTGTGTGTGTGTGTGTGTGTGTGTGTGTGTGTGTGTGTCAGTGCGCATGTGCTCTGTAAACAAGGTTCGCTTGTGCCCTCAAACCATGGTCGACAGAGTGCTTCTCTGACTGCTACACACTATTTTTTTCCATGGGTTATTGGGTATGGTGAGTTGTCATGGCAACTGGTGAGACGTTGCGCACTGTGGTTCTTTTTCTTCTTCTTTTCTTGTTGCTGAAGAAAAAAATGCAAGATACAAATTAACTCTCTCTAGCAGCTTAACTAAAGGCGATGAATGGGAAGTAGAACCAGTTGCAGATGTGCAGACTGTTCCAAACAAAACATAATGAGCCGAACCTGAACAGAAACACCACACGTTCAGCTGTTTGTCTGCTCTTATGAAGCTGGGGTTTCTGAGCAATCCACTTCAAAAGCATTCCTTAAACCATAAATGATTAAGCCAATACATTTTCATTCATGAACAGACTTTTGTAGAAAGCAAAAATCCTGAAAAATATGACAAGAAAGAGTCATGCATTTCATTTTATTTTTAAGTTTTCAGCATCTGAACATGTTTCTCCAACTTTCTGCCGTCTACGCTTGCCCCCTTTGACCTACGCCCTCCTAATCTGTGATCTGTACATGTGCATCCCTGTTGGAGTTGTCAGGGTAATCGAGCCGATAGGTCAAAATGGAAGCAGACGACTTGTGCCTTATCTCGGTGCATGCTCAGAGCTGCAGCGTGTGTGAGTCAGTGGAAAGTGTCAGAACTCTTACACACACAGACACATGCTTAGAAAAGCGAACAAATTGGTTCACACACTACTTACATCTGATATTTCTATCATAAACCTGCGTGTGTGTGGAGGCATGTCTGCATGTGGTCACAGATGTGTGCTGACAGCAGACAGGCTCTTTGGTCTGACTGACGTGTGTGGAAGCTGCTCTTGACCACTGATAAGAGCTGCAAGTAAACGCTATGACCCAACACGAAGAACGAACCAAAAACTATCTCCAGCCATAGATCTTGCGATGATATGACCAGAAATACTTTTAGGTTACTGTGATGTGTTTTTACAAACTATCTATCTATATGTACTGTATATATGTACATTTTCATTTTTCCTTTACAAGATCTGAACTGATGTTTCTGTCAAGCTGAAAAGAATCAACAGAACTTGTATTCGTTTTGTTGAGTTATTTGCTGTTTTTTTTAAGGAAAATTCAGACATGACTTAAACATGTTGTAATTAATATTTGATGCTGTGATCTTTTTTGGTAAGCACTTTGATAACAGTTACTGTTTTAAATGTGCTATATAAATAAATGTGACTGGACTTGACTTGACTAGATACAGCCTTCATAGTGGAGCAGCAATAAATAATAAGCATGTTAGCTGTCACAAGCTAATATTAGTCATATTAGTTGTCACAGATGTGGCTTGGTGCAATGTTATTCCCAGTTGTTCAGTGTTATTTATCGATAGCTCAGTAATCTGATAGCCTGTGGATAATAGCTGTCCTTTAGTCTTTTTGTACGCAATGGCAGACTCGTGTATCGTCTGCCTGAGGGTAGTAGATGGAAGAGTCCTTATGTTTGTGCTAGACCCCTAGACTGAGGACTAGCTTCTACCCTAAAGCTGTTAGCTGTTAGACTCATGAATCCCTAACCAGAATAATCACTGTAAAGCCACTTTAATTGGAGATTTGTCACTTTATCTGTGCTGATGATTATCCATGTTGCTGATTTTTCGGATCTTACTAATGTTCTTTACAATTTGTGTTTGTGTTGGATGTAACTGGAACCCTGTGTACATAGTTTCATCCCACCTCGTGTACCACATGTGATGTGTATGACAAATCAATCTCTCTGACTCTTTGACTCTGATTTCTTCCCATAAGCTGCCATCTTCTCACAACAGACTCACGTTCAGGCTGCCGTTTAATACACCTTATTATATTACATTATTATTGTTTAGTGTATATCTTAGATCCTTGTATAGTGTTTTTTTGTTTATAGTTTTTATTTTTGCTATTTATGGGTGTAACTGGGACCTTGAGTACACAATTTTGTTCCACCTCATGTACCACATGTGATGCGAATGACAATAAAGAACCTTGAACTTTAATAAATATGTTTGCCAAACTGAACAATTATTATTTTTCATGAATCATTTTGCAAGAAATATACATTTAAGTGTGTTGATTATCAGTAACTGTAAAGAGAAAAACATTTCTAACTCTGGAGACATTTGAAAATAGGCTACCCCTACACAATTGCATAACTGTGACCTATAATACACCGCTACCAAGACAGAGAACAAAAGTGGGATGGAAACTGTGTGTGTGTCTGTGAACGCGCACACACCTGTGTATGTGTAATTGTGCATAGGTGCAAGATAACACACTGTATTAGAAATGTGTAAAATAGAGCAGGGGAGGTGAGAGTGTGTGTGTGAGAAGATTTCGATGTATTGGTTTCCGTCTTTTTGCGAACAACGCTTCATAGATTGCATCTATAGCACATTGTTGTTGCTGCACGGCTCGCCCACAAACCCACAGTGACAATCTCATGGCCAAGTTGTCAGCATCGATGCTTTAGGAGGATTGTTCATCACATTGTTTTTCTGATAAAGACGGATTACTCGCCCTCAGCAGTTCACGCAACTTTAAAACGAGCAATATGAGCTCACTTTGATGCATTTGATGGAACAGTGAAGCTGAGAGGTTTCAGATTGAGATCTTGGTGCCTTATTGAATTTCTCTGAGGTGGATCAAATTACTGTTTTTGTCAACACGCCGAGCAGGCTGTAGGCTTTCGCTGCCTCATTTTTGTGGTCGTGCTATTTGTCTTGTAAAAACAGAATAACACTCGCAGAGTTTTTGTGTCTTCGCCACACTCTGCTCATCTGTTTTGGATTTCTGCAAGCAGGTTTTTTTTTTCGTACGTTTCGACTTCCTTTTTGCGGATTCTTTACACATATCTTTGATGCCTGAGAGCATTTTAGTCTGCAGTCCAGAGAAAAAGAGAGCAAATTGAGCCTTAAATCTAAACATGTGACATCAGAACACAAAATGGCAGCACACAGGCCCCGGACCACCCACAGACATTGAGGCTTCCCTCTAACCTAATGTGGACTGAATTAGACGCTGCCTCAAGCCGTCACCCCTAAGCTTTTATTAACCACACTGGAACCAGAAGCATGTGCAGCCTGTTTGCACTTCTCTGTTTTTTTATTTAAGCACAATGCACCTCTAAAACTGAAAAAGTTAGGTGGGAAAACTGTTAAAGAGATCTTAACATGAACGACAAATAAGATGAATCTATTTAAATAGCTGAGTTTATCTGTTTAAGAAAAAGACTGCATTGACTCAATTTCCATTTAGGTGTGTGTACATACGTGTCGATAGTTTAAGAATGAATGTGCGTGAACTGTTTGTGTGTGTGTGCTCTAGCAGATGCACACACAGGGTGAGGGTCCGGCTGTCTGTCGTTGGCACACATTCACCAAAAAGATGAGGATAAGTCAGTTATGCGTTTGTGTAGACCAGGGGTGTCAAACTCACTTACAAAAGGGGGCCACAATTAAAACCTTTTTCAAACTAAGGGCCAATTTCAGAAACTACATTAATTCAAATCAGATACCCAACATCTTTTCTTGGTCACTGGTTCCTCAACAAGAGTTTGATTGGTCTCATTTGATGTTCTCTGTTGTACTTACGACATCATAATCAAAGATTACTGAAAACAATTCAAGAGATAGAAGCATTTTATGTTTCACCTATTATCTTGGGGGCCAGATAAGATGTCAACGAGGGCCACATTTGGCCCCCGGGCCTTGATTTTGACACATATGGTGTAGACCATCTGTTTGATGCACAGTCACATATCAAATCTGCTTTGCGTTAAATATCACATTTGCAAGTAATTTTGAGCACTACAAATGTTTCTCCGCAAATATGAATGACAGATGTAGACAAGTGTTATTAAAGCAATATATCCATCCATCCATTATCTTTTACCTGCTTCTTCCATTTTGGGTTGCTGGGGTCGCTGGTGCCCATGTCCAGCAATCACTGTGCGAGGGGCGGGGTACACCCTGGACAGGTTGCAAGTCCATCACTGGGACACATAGAGACAAACGAGACAAACAACCATTCACTCTCTCACTCACACCTAGAGACAATTTAGAGTTACCAATCAGCCTAACATGCATGTTTTTGGTCTGTGGGAGGAAACTGGAGTACCTGAAGAAAACCCACGCATGCACGGAGAGAACATGCAAACTCCACCCAGAAAGACCCCTGGACCAGGATTTGAACCAGGGACCTGCTCGCTGAAAGACAGCAGCTCTACCAGTTGCGCCACCGTGCTGCCCCACACCAGAACCCATACTCACCTATTCCTCTTCTCCTTTACAGCTGCGAC
>NC_056499.1:36902224-36905478 GCF_014905685.2 Nematolebias whitei
ATCGCTCCCCTCCCGAGGACATCTGTGGACCTGTGTCAGAGTTGAGCCGGCTGATAGACACTGTGCCATCTTTATAAGGACAATAGAACTTTCTGGCATCGTCTACAGAGAACTCACTGCCCTTGTTTGCCTCCTCATGCATAAATGTGTTATGATGTCATCAGTATGTTGCTGTTTCTTGTGCTGAGGTCATTTTTTTGCTACTTTTGTACTGTGTCTCATCTAAAACACAGTGCAAGTTTTGATTTTTTTTTTTTTTACTCCTCCCATCCCCCTTGTATTTCTTTTTCCTTATCTGAAAATAAGGCTGCACCTCCCGAGGCTGGCGGCCTCAGTCACCTCCGTCTCCCCATGTCTGTCTGTTTGTTTATGTTCTCTCAGACGGGCTGTACTGAAAATGTAATTTTGTTGTTTTGGTGCAATGACAATAAAGCTGATTCTGATTTTACACATGAATTTTTTGTCTTGTGTGTTTGAGCGCATGAATCCCACACAAATATGAATTCACAAGGTGTAGTGGAAAACTACTGGACACACATGAGTGTGGGTTTAGTTGTGGCAGAGGGAATGGGTGTCCTGCAGATACAGAATTAAAGGAGTCAGAGCAGAGCTGCGGTGAGGCCTGAAAGGGGAAAGGTTGTCGTTAAGTTCAAGGCCCAACGACCTCCGTTTACTCCTGATGTGTGTCTGTCTGTTTATGCTGTAGAGCCACACACAAGGTGTGTCTGTGTGGCACTCAGCTCAGGATCTGCATTTCACCACATATTGCACAGTTTAAAAAAGCCCGTTTGGTAAAACTTCAAATTTTGTGAAGAAAATGGATCTGCAGGATCCTGTGTGGTGACTGACGCTTTTATTTTTCACATATTCAACCTATCGTGGTGTTACTATTCCCTGCTTGAGTCACATTTAGTGATTTACTTGGAAGTCTGAGATAATTCTGTGTTCATTTTCCTGCATTATTTGTGCTCTTTTTGTCATAAAGCCGTAAATGAAAATAAATTAAAGGGATAGTCTGGTTCACAAAGTTTGTTTTCTCAGTCATCCAGGTATATAACAACAAAAAAGGTTGAATCATGTCATCTGGACTTCGTTTTTTTGTTAAAAAGAAACGTTTCGCCCCTCATCCAAGAGTCTTCGTCAGTCTGAGGCCTAGCCATCTATAGTCAGTCTGAGGCCTAGCCAGATAGTCTGGTTATTTTCGATGTGATGATCTATGAAGTAGTTATTAATACAATATGGAGAAAATGGTAAAAGTCTTCATTCACGTTAAACTTATGGCTACCGGTAGTCGTTTTCCACATAGATGTAAACACTAGATGCCTCATTGGCTGCTGCGGCGCAGGATTTTCGGCCGCCATCTTGAAACGGTCGTCCTTATTTGGTTAAAGCAGATGTTTCAGCACTTCGCAGCTTATTTCTGTTCAGATCGACGGACTGTTGACGTCAGGTCTCGGGGGATAACTTTTCACAAGTAAGATGAGCATATTATTGTTAGTATTTTGTGAATATAATATTACTGTACTGTATTTATGTCCACCAGCTGATGTGATGTTCAGTGTAACACGGTGTTCAGCTGCAATGAAGCTGACTGAGATCTGATGACAGGGATATTTTTCTAACAAGCTTACTCACTATTTCTGTAGCTTTGGTTCATTATCAAGAGGTATGTATCAGAATTAGAGTTTTGTTTAAGTTCTAGGAAATAAAAAAATAAAACTAGGGAGAATATAGGAAATAGAAAATAAGATTGACCTCCTCTGTACAATGTTTTTGTGTAGACACAAATCTCCTGTTTTCATTTTGAAGGTTTCCCAAAGAAAAAGATGTGAGGAAGAGGAGGAAGTATCTTTGAGGAGGATTCATCTGAGCAGTGAGGATTTTAAACTGGAGGATTTTGATCAAACTGATCAGACTGTCCGACTGAGAGATGGTGTGGTACCATCGGTTCACCTTCAAACAGTAGGAGCATCATTATAAGTTCATTAGAGTTCATAAATTTACATATTTTATTGTCAGTCACAAGGTGAGACACCTCCATGTGTTTATATGAACAGGTAACTAGAGACTGTAAAGTTCATATTCATGATGCTTTTTCATTTCAGCTTGAAAACTGCAGGACTACAGGAACTCAACAAAAGCTGGAGCTGCTCTGTCTGTGGCCTCTCAGGAACGTGCACGTCACACACACACACTCTCAGGAACGTGCACGTCACACACACAACCTTGGCCTCATGATGTGAGTATTTCTATTTTAAACTTTTATTTTTTCATTTAGCCTTTATTTATCCAGGTAGTCTCACTGAGTCACGAGAACTCATTTTCTAGAGAGACCTGTTTAGGAGCCCATGGTGGGGCTTAAGGGCCTTGCTCAGGGGACCAGGGTGGGGCCAATGAGGGTGGAGGCAGGTGTGGGTGTTTCACCTTTTCCACCTCATTTTGATGTTGACGGTACCGGGAGTTGAACCTGCGACTTTCCGATCACAGGCCCATCTTCTAACCTCTGCTCCACCACTCCCCCACATAACATCATATCATAATGATCATATTAAAATCTCACTGGTTTCCTTCCAGATGTGTTAAACAGCTACTGGTCACCCTGATGTTTCCAGGTGTCTGTGGTCAGTGGATGAAAAGCCTGGCATGAACAAGATGATGCTGGAGATCATCATTTGACGAGAGCTCCCACCTTCTAACTGTGAAGAACAAGAGCAGCTTAGTGATTCCCTCAAGGCTCAGTGAAGGAGCTGAGAGCTGCAGAGAGGCTGATCCATGGAGCTTCAACACAGCAACCTCCAAACATGTCCACCCTCACACACATCGTCCATGAAGACACTGGACCAGAGCACAAGATAATAAGACAGTGATAACAACAACAACAACAACACACATTCACAAATGATTCAGACAAATTTAAGTTTTTTTAATTGCTTGTTTGTTTTACAATTGAAAAAAAGTTTGTTATCCACTGTTGTCATCACTCTTTGTTAAAATCCAGGTCTCTCTTGTAAACGAGTCCTATTGGCTCAATGGAACTAACCTGTATCAATAAAGGTTGAATGAATATAAATATATACATAATAATTTATTCAACCTTTTATTTATACAGGTTGGCTTCACTGAGCCACAAGGACTCGTTTACAAGAGACCTGCTCCAGACAGAACAGTAAACAATGGCAATGATGAACTACAGTAAAAATAATAGAGATGATATGTATATGTAGGTATATATATGTGTGTATATATATATATAT
>NC_056499.1:36905578-36907925 GCF_014905685.2 Nematolebias whitei
GTCACTATAATAAATATTTCATAATAATGGTGTGGAGAGGATGGCTGTAAGGGGAGAAGGGAGGCCATCACAAAAAAAGAAAAAAAAAAAAACATCTATATTTAAATATAAAAAAGTTAAGTCTGGTCCTCTGGACATTCAAAAACCAAACCAAAACAACAACAACAAAAAAAGTAGAAACATTTCTTCTTTCAGCAACTGGTAGAGCTGCTGCCTCTCAGCGAGCAGGTCCCTGGTTCAAATCCCGGTCCGGGGGCCTTTCTGGGTGGAGTTTGCATGTTCTCTCCGTGCATGGGTGGGTTTTCTCCCACAGACCAAAAACATGCATGTTAGGCTGATTGGTAACTCTAAATTGTCCCTAGGTGTGAGTGAGAGAGTGAATGGTTGTTTGTCCCGTTTGTCTCTATGTGTCCCTGTGATGGACTGGAGACCTGTCCACGGTGTCCCCCGTCCCTCGCACAGTCATTGCTGGACATGGACACCGGCGACCCCTGTGACTCCAAAAATGGAAGAAGCGGGTAAAAGATGATGGATGGAAGTTTCTTCTTTAATCCGAAAGACTTCTTCAGTCTGAGGTGCTGCATTCAGCTCAGTCTTATAAATATCTATTTATGAGCTGAATACAGCTCCTCAGACTGAAGAAGTCTTCCGGATGAAAGAAGAAACCTTTCTAAATTTTTTTGTTTGTTTGTTTGTTTTGTTTTTTGAACGTCCAGACTTAACTTTTTTAGATTTTTCTACCTGGATTATTGAGCATGCATCACTTTCAGGTTCAGTTTCAGTTTATTCACACACACAATAAGAATCATAATACATAATCAGGATTTCTATATTTAAAATTTTATATTTTTCTTCATCATTTAATGTATTTTCGCTCATTGTGGTTTTGTTTCTTGTATACAGATCATTTTTAGCTTTGATTTAAAGTTTAGCTTTGATTTAAAGCTTTAATTTAAAGTGTAATTGTAGTTTTGTGATTTGTACATCTGTGGGTTTGAATAAAGTTGAACCAAAGGCTGTGTCTCTTCTTTAAACGTGTTTGAGGGAAATATTCCTGACACATCCAATAGTTTAGTCTTTTTATGATTTTTCAATTGAATTAACTTAACAGATTATTTAATAAAGTCAAAGTTAAAACACGATTTCAAGATAAAGCCGGCACCGTTTATTTATTTTTAATTGTCACTGATTAAAACAAATAAAAAAATTTATACATAAAATGTTTTTAAAAAAACTTGTCCACCCTTTGTCCCGGTCCTCCCGCTTTCCAAGGGCTCGGAATCCGGCCTTTGTGAGCAGGCGAGGTCAGGGGTCGGGGCTTCATCAGGTCGGCTGCTCGTAAGATCCTTCATGGTGACACCGCTCGCTCAAATTTTGTCGTCAGTCACCAAACACAAAATACACCTGGACTTCATAATTAAACAGGCGTTGTCATTAATGTTCTTATAATATTAAAAATAAATCCAGCCCCTGCTTCGTGTCCTGAGAAATTGCAAATGGTAGATCGGCAAAAAGCTTCTGAGATCCAGTGACTCCTCCGCCTGACCAATCAGAGTCCTGCATTCACGTTACGGTCCGGTTTCGGAGGCAAAAGGGTCTTCTTCTTCTCTGCTCCTGTTTCCTGGAATCTCTTTCAAAAAGATCTGAAGCTCTCGACCTTGACCTCTGTAAGTGGCTTCAAACATCTGCTAAGTTCATGGCAAAAACCAATGCAGACATGTTCCTGTTTTTAGTATTTTACATTGTTTTGCAACCTAGTTGTTTTTTTTTATTTATTATTATTATTATTTTCTTTCATTTGTTCTTCTCAATTTGTATGCTTTTTATGATTGTCTACAGTTGTCTTTGTTGTTTTTTGTTGTCATCGCTCTTTGTTTAAAACAAGTCTCTCTTGTAAATGAGTCCCTGATGTGCAATGAGACTAACCTGTATAAATAAAGGTTGAATGAATGAAAACAAAACTATTCTATTCTGTTTCAGTCATCAGTTCTACTCTTCTCCATGCTCTGTGGCTTCAAAATAAATAAAAATATAAGCTAATTATATATCATTACATGTCACATAAAGTTCATTTTGATCTTGGCACTTTTTAGACAGATTATACAGCTCACACATTCATTCAATCTTTATTTAGACAGGTTAATCCCCTTGAGCCTCGGGGTCTCATTTACAAGAGAGACCGGATTTCAACAAAGAGTGATGACAACAATGGACAACAAAGACAACAACAGACAAAACAAAGTAAAAAAAAAAAAAAGTAAGAAAACAAAAAAGCATTAATTTTTTTATTTAGATTGTTACAAACTTCTTGTTGGCACTTTGGATAACAGATGTTTTGGCACCCTTC
>NC_056499.1:36908025-36911038 GCF_014905685.2 Nematolebias whitei
TGTTTTCATTGTATCTGCTTCCAACAGGGTCTTTTGTTTCAGTGATACGCCGATGATAGTCAGATTTATCTGCCCTTAAAATCAAATAGTTCTTGCTTTATTCACCCTCTGTTAAAATGCCTTGATGACATCGAGGCATGAATGGCTTCACATTTTTTAAGTTTCAACGTTCAGAAAACTAAAGTCATTGTGTTTAGCTCTAGCTCTACTGCTGTCTCTGCTCCTGTAAACCTTGACTCTCTTGAGCCATATTTGAAGCAGTCTGTTACAAATCTTGGAATGGTTTTAGACTCTGACTTTAAGTTTAATAAACAGATGAACTCTGTTCTACGCCAAAAAAAGTTTATTCCAGTTAAGGCAGATAGCTAAGCTTAAGTCCATGCTGTCCAGATCTGACCTTGAAAAAATAGTCCATTCGTTACAACGCAGCTAAACTACTGTAAACGCGCTTTATGTTGGGGTCAGTCAGGTGTCCCTTTTTATTATTTTTGTTAACCTTTATTTAACCAGGTAAATCCCACTGAGATCACAGATCTCTTTTGCAAGAGAGGCCTGGGCATGAAGGCAGCCCAACATGTATGTTTTTGTTCTGTGGGAGGAAACCAGAGCACTAGGAGAAAACCCACGCAAGCACAAGAAGAACATGCAAACTGCACACAGAAAGACCCCAGGTCCATCCGGGGATTGAACACAGGACCTTCTTGCTGTGAGGCAACAGTGCTAACCACTGAGCCATCGTTCTGTCCTTTCACGTCTCCAGCTTGTCCACCTCGTCCAAAATGCTTCAGCTCGGCTCTTAACAGGAACTTGTAGGTTTGAGCCCATTTCACCAGTTTTATCCTCCCTTCAATGGCTCTCTGTACTTATCAAAATGGATGTTAAAATTATCCTGTTGATATTTAAGTGCATAAATGGCCTCACACCCTCATACTTCTCTGAGCTACTTCAACCATATGTTCGTTCTCGGGCGCTAAGATCATCTGACCAGCTGCTTCTGGTTGTACTAAAAACCAGAAGCTCAGAGGAGATCGGGCTCTTTCAGCCAGTCATGGCCCTAAACTCTGGAACAATCTGCCCCCCCCCCCCCCCAACATTAGACAGGCCACTTCACTCACTGATGTTTAACATGGTGTAATTTGATTTAGTATTTCATTGTTTTTGTGTTTTTATGTTTTATTGTTGATGCTTTTAATTTCATCTTATTATTTTTAATTACCTTGATTTTTAGTAACAGCTGCTGTTTTAAATGTGCTTTATGAATAAATTTGACTTGACTTGAATAAAACATGGTAACATGGTAGTAGCTGGCCACCTTTGACAACAAACCCTCTGCGTGTGAGATCACACATTACGTTATTTTCTAGGTTTGACCAAAATTGCTACGATTCTATTTCTCAACGCAAAATAATATCAGTTTTAAACTTTGACATGAAAGACTGAGGGCGAAATGCATTCCTTCAAGGAAAGCTTGGCTTTTTATCAGGTGTGCCAAGCACAGAGAGGTTAGAGTTTCTAAAACTACCATAACATGTTGCTTGTATTGGATCTCAGCGTTACTGATTTAACTTTCCAGAAATGTTCATGAAAGTTTTATAGTTTAATACCCCTCATTCAATAATTACCCCATCATAATTTAGTGTTAAACCAGAGCAAGGGTAACAGGTGGAAGTGATTAGAAAGACAACTCGAGTGTTGTATAAGCGAGAGCCTTTAAGTTTTTCTTTTCACGTGGATATTGCAGAAAACTGTCAGTGAACAAACACAAATAAACATACAGAAAGAACCTGTACGGTGAAGAGAACCATTGAGCTGCCATGCTTTGAAACTAAATAACACGGTACACAAATTTGGAGCCCAAGCTGCTCCTGAATTTGTGCATCTGTTCTCATCGGTGTTTATGTGTTTTACACGTGCAACCTGGGCTTAAACAGCCTCTGAATGTGTTCAAAGGTCAACAAGCAGGGAAGCAGAGAGGAAATTACTTGGTTTTTTTCTTGTTTATACCTAATATATCTCAGTAACACAGTTATAAACTTTGTGAATAATTAAAATGTCTACAGCATGTTAAAATATTTTGGCCAATTATAACTGAGTTGAAGTAACCTGTGCAGCTGTGTTGATGAATGAGTCTTACTAAGGCTTTATTTTTGAATCAATACTAATTTCAAAGCACCAATGATTTAAAAACTGAGATTCAGCGGCTCCATTGTGTGAGATTCATACAGGAAGTGCTCAAACTTTAGAATGATCAGACATGATTAAAAGTAAACTTTTTTTAAATGGCAGTGGATTCTAGTAGAGTTTTAAACCTTAATTAATCCTTTCTGTTATTTGTTCATTTTGATCATTTTATAAATGTATAAACTCATAATAATAATTTATAAATTTGTTTTGTTTGTTTGCTTGTTTCATTTTTTTTTTTTTTGTGCAGATCTTTGGTCCAACTTGAATTGTTTTGAGTTTGGTTAAAAAAAAAAGGATGCTGACATTGTCCATTGAGTGAAGACAAATGTTACAAATAATGTTCTTGAGTTGAAAACTCAATATGCAAAGATTTATTCTCATATTTCACCCCAGTTTAACCTGATCCAATGAGGCAGCTGGATCATAAAAGTATTGACTGGTACACAAATTAAACAACACTGTGCCAGTGAGCCCAGGTCAGAGGTCAACTGAAGATCAAATGTACAAAACAGTTAATGTCAGCCCTGCTGTTTGTTTCTTAGACATTATTTATGGAAGTTTTGATCACAAGTAGCACTTACTGAAGACATTCAAGAGTCATCAGAGCATAGAGACGAAATAGTGAGATCTGTTTCTTGAAACTTATTGATGCTGTGAACTCTAACGCTGACATTGTGAATGCATCTTTTTTCTGTATTTGTATGTATGCATGTATGTATGTATGTATGTATGTATGTATGTATGTATGTATGTATGTATGTATTGTATGAATGGATGGATGGATGTATGTTTGTATGGATGGATGGATGCATGTATGTATGTATGTATG
>NC_056499.1:36912280-36918010 GCF_014905685.2 Nematolebias whitei
ACAACTTCAAAATAACATAAATTCTCAACCTGTACTGAAAACAGTTTCTGCGTCTCAGCGCCACCAGCTGGTGAGAGGTGGCTACGTCAATTTGAACCCCGCCCACTGGAACCGGTACTGAAAGCATAAAGGAAACACAACCTGTACCGTACCGAGTAGAGTAGAGCCGTGCTGTACCGGTACTACAGGTACTAATGGAAAAGTGGCATTAGTACCTAAAATACCTGTTGGTAATGACTCTCAGCTACTACCACATTGGAGCTTAGATCATTATTGTACAACTGGAAGGTTATACCCATTTTTGGGTATTTCATGTTCATTACTATTAGAATGGTTTGTTATCTGGATGTCCATATACGTCTTTAAAAAGTCTTCAGTGGATCCAAAATGCTGCTGCCAGAGTCTTAACTGGAGTTAGTGGGAGAGATCATATCTCTCCAGTTTTAGCTTCTCTCCATTGGCTCCCTGTCAAGTCCAGAACTGATTCAAAATCTTACTTCTAACCTACAAAGCTCTCAACAACCTAGCTCCATCTTATATTCGAGATCTTATTGTTCCATATTTTCCTAATAGAGAACTTTGCTCTCAGACTGCAGGGTTACTTGTGGTTCTTAGAGTTTCCAAAAGCAGAATGGAAAAAAGATCTTTCAGTTATCAGGCTCCTCTCTTGTGGAACCAACTTCCAGTTTCTGTCCATGAGTCTGACACATTGTCCAGTTTTAAGACTGGGATTAAGGCTTTCCTTTTTGATAAATCCTATAGTTAGGGTTGGCTTGTTATGCTGCCTTAAGCTGAGACTACTAGAGGACAAATTGACCTCATTTATTAAAAAGAATTGTTAAAATTGAATAATTTTCATTTGATACTATTTCTAAACATGTGATTCTTGACCTGCCATTGTGTATCAGTTCCTCTCAAACCCAGCCAGTCGAAGCAGATGGTCCTGAGCTGGTTCTGCTAAAGGTTTCTTCCTCATGAGGGAGTTTTTCCTTTCCACTGTCGCCTTCTTGCTTGCTCAAGATGAGAGTTCTGCGATGGAGTTAAACTCAAAGCAGTCTGGTCCTCAGATAAATAATGTTAAATTATTATTTTTATATATGAATGTTTCTGTTCTGTGCCCTTAGATGACTTCTGTTGTGACTTTGTGCTATATAAATAAACTGAATTGAATTGAATTGAATTAGCTGTGGCAGCCATGCTCTGTTGTTTTGGTTATGTGTAAATCAGGTGGAGATATGCAGCTAGTAATTAAGTTCTGAAAATGTACATAAAATCTGTCCAGTTAGTATTAGATATTTTGCTAACACACCTGTCTGTCTATGTTGACTCCAATAGTTAAAGGTATAATTTGAAAGCAGAAATCATGTGCAAATCAGATAGTGTGAGGAGTTAGGAACAACTGTCAGCTAGTGCAACACCAATATCTAGCTCAAAATCAATAAAATTCACTGAGTTATCGTTGTTTTTGTGTTTGCTAAGGTTGAGTAGCTGTGGTGTCTATTTTGAAATGACTTGAATCCAAAGTTTAATCAGATGTAGATATGCATCCAAGTCAATTCAACTTTTATTCATACAAGTTAGTCTCATTGAGCCTCGAGGACTCATTTACAAGAGAGACCTGATTTTAACAAAGAGTGATGACAACAGAAGACAAACATTAAAAAGCATATAAATAGAAAAATAAATGGAAGAAATGATAAAAAAAAAATGACAATGACCATTTTCTGAACATTTCACTGAATTCTGTTTTAGTGGTTCATCAGATATTTTTGCTAACAGACAGACACAGACGCAGGCAGACGTAATCAAGGTTCATACGGTATTTGAAAGCTGGAGTTTCTTTACCCTTTAAGACGATCAGTTTTACTATGTGACATCAGTATTTTAACACCTCACCCTGATGAGCTTCAGAGAAATAAACATCAACAAGATCTGACACGTTCTGAGAGGGATTAAGCAAATCAACTCTAATGAAACCAATGAATCACAGCCGGTGAGCAGTTTTATTACTCGTCTATACTCCTGAAGACGTCAAGTACATTCATCCTCATGTGTTTCCACTAATAGACAACTTCTCGGTGATTCTGGCTAAATAACTATAATGAAATGAGAGAATGCTGAAAATAACACTGACAGCTTAGATTAGTTTACTTCATATGAAGACATTATGCTGCGTTCCTCTTACTCGCACAGCGTTTGAATTTCAGTCAAACTTCTGGATGACGTTAGCGTTCGAAAGCTCAAAGAGTCTTTCAAACGTGGCTCTTCGCAAACACTGACCATCTGCGCTCCACATTTTGAGCAATGGGTGAAAAAGTATCAAGGAGATTTGCCTAAAGCAGCCAACTCATGAAATGACTGGATGAAGCGGCACGGTCTGGATCCGATTCAGACGACGGTTGGATTAGAAGCAGCAGCAGCAGCTGACAAGGCGAACAAGCCAAGTCTCCCCACCACCTT
This sequence comes from Nematolebias whitei, assembly GCF_014905685.2. Taxonomy (NCBI): domain Eukaryota; kingdom Metazoa; phylum Chordata; class Actinopteri; order Cyprinodontiformes; family Rivulidae; genus Nematolebias; species Nematolebias whitei. Next base: position 36,914,741 of record NC_056499.1, read on the forward strand.
GCTGAACTGCAGTCCCGCTCCTCACAACAAGCACTGACACGATCGGTTTGAACATAATTGGACAAGGAACTGATTAGATTTACAGCTGAGCGACAATAAACCGGGAGGGGAAATGAAGTCATGAAAGTTTACACTCGGCAATTTTGTAAATCATTACTCTGAAACATGACCGGGATCACATTTACTGGCGAGGCGCTCCGCGGGCCTGGCCGAACATCACGTCTGGGGAGTTTGAACATAAACGCAGGAAACTCGTGATCTCGATGCAGCTGAATTTCCCCAAATGATTATGCAGTTGTGGACAATTTCTGAGACGGAATTTTCTGATCGATGATGAGAATAAAATAAACATAGGAAATGTTTTGGCTTGAAGCTCCAGAGAGCTGACGCATTACTGATTTCTAACTGCCTTTCGACATTTGTATCAAACTGGGAAAATTGGTTTATTTGAAGCGTTTTTATGAAGTTGAATGTTCTGTTTCCAAAAGGCGAGTAAGCATCCGCCCTGCTGGACATGTTGATGAGAGCCGAGCTGGTGTCACCTTAGTTTCACAGTTGACGGGAGGCTCCTACAAAAAGACAATCTATAGAAATGGAAAACGATGAACAACTGTGTGAATTTGTTTGAAATCATGATGAAAAGACTTGATTGGTTAATATAGTTCTTTGGGATCTGTTGTCATGATCAGCGGTCTCTGCTTAGCCCCCATCTGCTCACGTCTCTGCCCTTTTATGCTTTTATCACATCCTCTGTGTCATTCCCCGATCTGTTACGGAAGCACGATCCGTAGTGTACCTCCGGGTCGCACGGACCGCCATTGTTTTTGAATAAAAACTGTCTTAATTTACTTTGAAAAGTACGTGCACTGATCTTCATGTAGCTAATTTACGCCACTCGTATTTCCGTGACATATCATTGGTAAAGATGATATGCGACGCATTAGACCTGACCCCCAGCCTGGGCTGAATGAGAAAAACCCTGCAAAATACGGAATGAATTATTTCCACGGTGAAACAGCGCCGCTCAGTGGTGAAGCTGCATATCATTTTTACCATGACACAAATATGTCAATGATTTTAACAGAAATACGAGTGGCATAAATTAGCAACATGAAAATCAGCGGAGATACAGCACATACTTTTCTAAGTAAATTAATGCAGTTCTTATTCATAAAAGGAATTATACCAGTACATTTTCCTTAATCTAGCATATTCAACAGCGATCCGTGCAACCCGGATGTATTCCTTTTAGCGCATGCGCAAATGAGCTATACTACGGATTGGCTTCCGTAACAGATTGGGGAATGACACTCTGCTCCCGGCCTCACTCACAGGCCCTCATGTCATGTTTCTGCTCCTCTTTGTCATCATGCTGTTTCCCCTGCCTCTTCATGTCATGTTTCCTGCTCAGTCACTCTGCCACATCCCCTCTGCACGTTCAGCTCATCAGCCCCGATTCACTGCACCTGTGACCTGCACTATTTAAGAGCTCCATTTTCACTAGTCCCTTGCCAGATTATTTAACCTCTCATGGTCCCTGATATTCAATCCATTCATAGTTTCTTGTTTCGTGCCTGAACCTCAAGCCCTGGATTATTCGCTTTGCCTGTCCTTTGCCTGATTTGGATTACTCCTTCTGCCCACGGTATCGACCCCTGTTTCCTCTTTTACAACCATGCCTCAAGGCTTTTACATTTTGGATTTATTACTGGGACTGACTTGGTGTGTATAACCCTCGCCTGTGTTCTGGACTGTGTTCTGGGATTTCCTCCTCCATACAATGCTCAGCTCTGCTTTCCACAGCCGCTCTGTCGTCACCATCGGTGACATCACTCCCTCCTGCCGGTGAGGATCTGTCACCGTTACTTTTCCTGCAGCTGTTAAATAAAAATAAAGACAGTTCTTGTTTTTTACTCTTGTGTCTGACTGATTTTGAATCCTAAAACTGGTTCATGTCATCTTTGCTGTGTTTGCAAGCTTAGCCTCTGTGACGGCAGCACCTGCAGCCACACATAAACAAAGGTTGAGGTAATAAATCTGGTATTTTGTTTTTTGCTGATTATAAATATGCACAAGTTTAGATAAATGCTCAGTTATTGGTCTTAATAAAATTATGTAATTATATATTATGCTTATTTTCATATTTGTGCAACATTTTATATAGTTAACTATTTGGAGTGCACACATTTACTTGACTTCCTTTGTCAAGCCTTGCTGCAGTTTATTTTTCGTTTGTGATGAGTGAGCTTTTGTTTCTTTGAGTTGTTAGTTCCTGGAGATGCTGCTGAAGTTGTCCTGCCACTCCCTGTAAACAGCCCAGCTGTATCACATCTGGAGATCAGTCTGGTCTGTACCATGGTGCATGTCAGCAGAAGGAAAGAAGTGCATACCTGTATTGTAACTTTGTTTTTTTTTACATCTTTAAGATAAAATTTGTTGTATATTTGTTTCAAGGTTGCTATATGGCTCTACTTTCATCAGTTATGTTTTGTCGATGACACTACTTATAACTTAGTCTATTTGATTTTGGGGGGGTTAAAATGGTCTGATCAGCCACTTCATATGTTCCCCTCTTGTCTCAATCATGGTGTCATTTGGCACTTTAGTTTCCTATAATGGTAGATTAGTTAAATTTTGTTCTGTTGACCTCTTTTATGGGCCCAGAAATGCAGTATATAAAGTTTTGTAAAAACATTTGAAACCCTTTTTGGCCAATCTCCTGTGCCTCTCTGGCTGGTATATGTGAACCCTAACAGCTTCATTTGTAAGTTTCCAAATGAAATGATACGCCTCATAAAAAAGAACTGTTCACCCATACTTGACCTTTTATTTCACATTCTACGGTGTTGCTTTTTCTTTTTAAAATACTTTAAGTGAGAAAACAGACATCTATGATCATCAAAGTATTTGATTTGTTCATTTCGCAGTCTTCGCAGCGACCTTGAGATGTTCTGAGTGTCTACCGTTTGAAACAATTCGTTGTACAAATATTCTACACTAGGACACTCGGATATTTTTACTGAGCAATCTCTACGGAAATTATCTGATACTTTCAAAAAGCTTTCAAGAACGAGGCCTTGAGAATCATTTTGTAATAAACTGAAAGACAAGCTATTCATGCTTTGTTAACAGCTGAAGTTTGTCTCTAAATGTTGAAGGATGTGACAGAACCACTTGTGCTTAGTAATACTCAGCTCAGTGCCAATCTGTTCTCACGTCCCGTCTACACGACTCCAAATATATATATATATATATATATATATATATATA
>NC_056499.1:36918110-36944582 GCF_014905685.2 Nematolebias whitei
TAAAAATGTATCAGTGACTGTGAGTTTTGCAAACGTGTCATAAGAATATTTTATTAGTGTTAATGTTAACCCCACCAAGAATATTTAAATACACTGAACCATGTGTTCAGCTTTAATGGCTGTACTCCTGAGATTTACAGAGGAAAAAATCGTGAGAATGAGTTTAGTATTCAGCTCTGACTGATTAAACGCGCAGATACTTCATTGCTCCTGAGAAACAGGTCACACTGAGTGGAGCGGTCGACCGTTTCAAGATGGCGGCCCTAAATCTCGTCAGCGCCAATAGATGATAGCGGTCAATGCTGTATCTAGTCATTATATGATATCTATGGTTTTCCATGCCTACAAAATAATGCCTTCTCAAAAACAACACACCAGTGTGAACGCAAGGGACAGTAGCTAATATTAAACATCTAACCCATTGCAAGAAGGTTTGTGCTAAATGTGGCATTTTGTCACAATAGTAATTTTTGAAAAAAAGTGGGTCTTTGTTAAGTTTTCCATTAGTGTAGTCTCAACAATGACTTGTCTCCTGATTCGTGCTCATTGATCCAGGTAGAAAAATCCAACAAAGTTGAGTCAGGTCCTCTGGACGGTTTCTTTGTTGAAACGTTTCATCTGCCTCAAACTACAGAAACCACCTGAGCACCCTCAAACTGGTTGACCCACTATGAGAAGGTGCTATTTATAAGACTGAGTTTGTTGTAGCTCCTCGGCCTGATGAAGTCTTTTGGGTGAAAGATGAAACATTTCAACAAAAAAGAAACCGTCCAGAGGACCCGACTTAACTTCATTAGAATGACTCTTGTCCTTTTCTTCTCACTCTGTGCTCTGTGACTGATGTGATGGTGATGGGCTTCTATGAACTGGTAACTATCTGACAGGTTATCGCTTCAGAAATGACCATATTATCCATTTTAGAGGAAATTCTACTTCATCCTATGTAAAACAAAGTACAATGAGCATGTGCATGTTTAGTTTAGATCAGAAATCCAGTTCTGAGCACCAAAAGACAAAAAAAATATTATTATAAAAATATATAATAATAATATAAAACTTTATTGTCATTCTAAATTGTACAGTGCACCATGCAATACTGAACAAAATTTCATTTAATTTCTCCACAGCAGTGTAGGAGTACAGAATTTACATGAATATTATAGACTTTAGTGTTTGCGTGGCTGTGGCTGTGTGTGTGCGTGCGTGCGTGTGTGTGTGTGTGTGTTTGTGTGTGTGTGTGTTTGTGTGTGTGATCACTTCATTAGTGACCTGAGTTCAGCAGTCTATAGCTCATGGGACGAAACTGTTGCAGAACCTGGTGGTTCTGGTCCTCAGGCTGCGGTACCTTCTCCCAGAGGTCAACAGAGTAAACATATTGTGGGTGTGAGTTGTCTCTTTTGATCTTATTGGCTCTATTCAGGCAGCGTCTGAGACCAATGTCCTGGATGGATGGAAGCGGTGTCTTTATGATCTTCTCCACCGTTCTCACCACCCTCCTCAAATCCTTCCAGTCTGCAGCTGGTCATGATGCTCTTGATGGTTCCTCTGTAGAATGTGGTGAGGACATGTGGTGGTAGGTGTGATCACTTCAGCCTAGGGAGGAAGTGCTGATGCTGCTGGGCTTTCTTCACTAGGGACCCAGTGTTTCTAGACCAAGACAGCTAAGACATCCTTATTAGTGTTGTGTAGCAGCACCATTAAAGACTGACTATCAGACCAGTGTCTGTAGGAACACACCACAGACTGTGCAGGCTGTTGTAACACATCATGCTGCAGCTGTGCATTCAAAATGACCTGAAAACGTAGTTGAACTTCCCTTCATGGTGACTGTGTGGTGGTTTGTTCAAGAAGCATAAGGTCACGTCTGAAACTTGGATAAAAACATGAGGTGGTTGTTAAAAGATGTTTAAAAGACGAAGCAGGCGCTGTCTGGATGTTGATCAGTTTAACTGCCAAGTGATGTTAGCGCTTCAAGATAGATTTAATTGGTTTTATGGGAATAATCTTTGGACCAAACTAAAAAAAATCATAACAGATGGAAGAAAACTCTTGGTTTCAACTATACAGTACCATAAACTGTGAATGCTGTCCTTCCACTAGTTATAGAGTATTTAAAAAAATAACAAATTTTAGTGCATTGTACCATTGCTAAACATTTGCCTGACGAGTTTGGTGACAGAGCTGTAATTATGACTTGTAAAATTGATTAAAATTTATTTGAAAACTGCAGAACGACCAAAAAGAATTATATTGAACAAGTTCATGTTACATCCAGAAGCATAAAAACGTTCTCAGAAACTCTTTTTGTTCTGCTCAATAAGAAACACACCAGGATCCCAGAAATATTTCTGATAAATTGGACTTCAGCATTTTATTTTCTCCCAGGTTGAGTCTCAAATACTAAATTTCTTCCAAATATGCAAAAATTCAAAGCCAACATTGATTTTCTTTTAAAAATACGACATTGAACGTACCTTCCCTTCAGCCAATAAGCCTCCTCCTCTTCCTCACACAACGAATGGACATGAGCAACAGAAGCTACACTAATCCTAAAACAGTATTGATTTTAATCACTGCAACTGTTTGGCTGCTTGGCCTGTTTTTATGGGCAGCCATAAAACAGTGAGGAGATGACCTGGATGCAGTCCATGTATTACAATCAGATTTTATAAATTGCCCCATTACACCACCTTTCCACTGGTTACTCCTGGAACATTAGCAATTATTTTCACATGGATCACACTCATAAAACCAATAATCTGGTGATTTAAAGCTTGGCTGTATAAGAACTGGGCTGCAGCTCTCTGAGGCAGGAGGCCTTTTAGGCATTGATTTCAGGCTGCCGTTAGGCTGGCTTTCCAAGGATGGAGCGGATCTGGGCTTTTTCTGACACAGATGCAAAGAGCGGCTTGGAGAAAGAGAAAGACCATCACAGATCGAGTGTGGGCGTTGAGGTGAAGTAGATTAAAATGCTGTGGCATGAGCTGAAGTGGGTTCACTTTGATGTTTTGAGGGCGTTTTGACCTATTCTTGTTAACATTTCTTTTTATGTCACACATAAGATGCTTACAAAACGTTTGATAATTTTCCCTGCTTTTCATGGCAGCAGAGCCACCATAACTTATGAATCACAGAATGCTGCTACAGTTTAGGCTGTGTTGGGCGTGCACTTTAATAAGAGCATTGTTTACGGCAGGGCTGCAGCCTCCCACTGTGTGTGTGCTCATGGAGATGGATGGCTGCAGTCTGGAGTGGGAGGTGAGAGAAGATGCTGCTGCACAGCAAAAGTCCTGTTGATTGCCCACCCACCATCCCGTTACATCTCTACTGGGAAAAAGTGAGGGATTCACTGGGACGAGAGAAAGATGAGATGAAGTGATTCATGTCTGAGGTGAAAGTGGTGAAGACTCAGCAGAGATGAAGAGCAGAAAGTGGACATGAAAAGAAAACACAAGGGAGGGGACATGAAGAGATAAACTGAATTAAAAAAGGACCATATGTATGTTTTCTTATCTCTGCAATATATCCTTTTACAAATTTGATTTATTTGTTGATTATGTGGCTAAATGCAGACTTTATATTAGCTTTTCAAATCCAAACTAAAAGGACAAGGACAAACTGGACAACACAACTTCAGCTGGGCTTTGTAACAGGTTTTAAGTGTTGTGAGAGGGAATGAAATGAAACAACACGAGTTTAAAACCCTCTAAGTTTTTTTTTTTTTTAAATCATCCCAACTTTTTAAGATTTGAACAATCAAGTGGAAAGCAGTTCCTTAAACAAACAGACACTAAAACATGGGCTTTGCTTTTATTTTTAGTGGGTTAAGTAAGTGCAATCATTTATGTTTTGTGTTTCAAAGGTCACATTTTTGCCATTTATTTCTAAAACTTAAAAATATGAACTTTAAGTTATTACAAAAGCACACCCGTTGAAAGTGTAAGATTTGGACCGACTCAAACAAGCACATTTTTCTATTGTTGGTGTTTTGCATTGAAGGGAAGGTGCAGCATCCAGCTGTACAAATGATGAACTGTTCTTTATCACTATAACTATTAGTCATGAAAACCTTTTATGTTGCATGAAGTAGACACTTGTAGATGAACAGATGCTCAGATATATTCATCAATTAACGCGGATTCCTCATTTTTCTGAACTGAATAAAACGTGCATTGAATTTAATGAAATGCAAACGTGAGACGTCATTTATATTTGACCCATCAAAATGAATGCGGTCATTTATTTACAGAATCAAAGTTTAACATCAAACATTTACATTAATTTGGCAAATTATGAAAATAACAACATAAGCAATCAATCAGGAAAAATCATACGGCCATGATTTTTCCGTTGCTTCACCACAGACATTTATGAAACTGTACAATTATGATCTTTTACCCACACGGATGTGGATGAGCATTTTACACAGACATTTCTAAATATCTGGAAGTATATCTACTTGATAGAAAGTTTAAAGATGGGAAAGAAGTTTAGAGGGAGTAAAGATGGTATGGGAGGGGAAGTGTTCACCAGAATTGACACTCTCCGTCAGAACCCAGCTCTCCCCGGTACGCTTGGTAGGAAACTTGACTCGTTACCTTTCTGAAGTTAATCAGCAGATATGGAGCTCCGTTAACGCTACCTGTCCAGCGTCTCCTTAGGATGCTGTGAATCGTCAGAAGTAGTGGCGAGTGAAAATGTTATAATCCCATGGAACTCGGAAGAGCTCTGTTGTCATGTCAGGATCATCCCGTCTCTCACAGAACTGGGCTTCTCTCACAGAACTGGTTGAACTGTGTAGCCAGCAGAACTCCAACAGCACTCCATCAGAACTGAACAGAACTGTCCCAGAACTGTTCCAGCACCATCCCAGAACTTCTAACAGAACTTAGTAGAAACTGAGTAGACCAGGAAGTACCGACATTTTAAAGAGCTCTTTCCCGGTTCACTTTTGGGAGTATTCCCATTGGTCAGAAACAACCAGACGGGGTGTGTTTTGTGACGTAAGAGGTTAGAAGACAGCAAGAATTGTTATGAAACAGATCAGAAATGTTCTCACATACAGAGAGAGTTTTGTTTTGGCGAGTTTAGAAACAGGTGCCAAAAACCTCTATATTTATGTCTGAGAGGATTCTAAAAACATGACAGTTCGTTCTAACAACTTGTTTTGCGTTTGACTCCAACCTTGGACCAACGTACACTTGCTCATTCAAAAGCAGAAATCAGAAAAGGCATAATTACTCTGTAACAGCTTTGACATGAGTTCTAACTTTGCATGAGAATAAAAATCATTACACAGTTAATAAAATTGATTAGTTCACTGCAACATCTAAAATGGTTTGAACTAAGACACTTTGATTATCAACATTTGTAAAATAGTAATGATAATAAAACAGAGAGTGTTCTTTTCACTTGAATCTTCAAGAAAGAAAGTCTCAGGATGGGTGAACCTGTATTTCTGGATTCAAATCAATGAAATGACAGTTCCTGTCCCACAAGGTTCTTAAGGTCAAGATTTTTGACCTTAGACTTAGTTTTTGACATGGGCCTAGTCCACTACAGTCCCCCCTTTGGAAATCATCACCTGTCCATGGGGATGAATTCCAACTATGGACTTACGCCGTCGATTGTCCTTGAAGCTTGATGTAATCCAGCAAAGAAACAAGAGTCAAGAGTAATCCAGCAAGGAAAACAAAAGTCAAAAGTAATTCCACAATGTTCTTGGTAATTCCATTGTGTTGATTATAATTCCATATCGTCTCGATAATTCCATTGTAGCAATGCTTTAACCCCTTGAAAACAGAGTCTGTAATCCACTGGAAAAAGTCATATAATCCACAATGGTAAATCCACAACGATTGGAAGTGTTGATTAATCAGCATACAGAGGGGTACCCTTGGGTTGAACTGAAGAAGCGGCCACTGGATGAAGAGTGGAGACCAACGTCAGGATTGCAGGTCGCCTCCAGCGAAGGTTGTCTCCAGCGACGTCCAGCCTGTGTCGTTCTGGTTCAAATGTGTCATGCAATTATGTGGTTTAAGGTGGGCTTATGAAGGTGATTTTACATAAGGCCTTAAACTATATGCACCTGGTGTGTAAGCTATTATGGTTGGGAACAGCTACAACTACCAGTTAAGGGGTGGAGCATGCTGAAAAGGGGTAACTACAGGGGTTTATACCTATAGAAAAGGGTTCCAAACTATTTTTCCATTTCTAACTTGGGTTAAGTTAGCTTTACATGGCAAAATATAGTTTGGTTCAAATGTCTGTTGTCTTTTAGACGAACGACTTGAGATTGGGTGTTTGGTTTCCCCATAAATGTTTTGGAAGTCTATGGCGAGACTTATCAAAAAGAATTAGCTATCCCCCCGAATAGAATTGTTCGAGTAGGTTCGGCTTAAGCGATGTGAGATCAATGTAGATTATGGTACTTAAGGTAACAATAATATACATTGACTCCGCAAGGATTGCAATTTAGCGAATGAACTGCATGTTGGCATGGTTAAAGTCCTCTTAGTCTCTAACTTAACTTACACACAAGATTCATTCTTACCTCAGAAACAACCAAAACCAATTCAACAACGTTTCAACACCGACAAGAGTAGTGACTAAGCATCTAGAAACATCGTTTCACTGCTTCCCCTCACCCTGGTTGTCAGTTTCAGTCACGCTGTCCCGTGTGAGTGGCTTCTTTGCGGACCCGCTTACGCGAGGCATAATCATATCGAGGTGCGCTGCATGGCGATCCACGTCGACTCGGAGTGACGTTTGGCCCCGGAACAGGGATGCGAGTATCCCACACAATACGAGGGTTATCGTCATTAGCAGGGCTATGATTAATGTGTCCGCGCTCGACCACGCATAGGTAATTGGTTGGATCGGGTTCTTAGTTGTGGACCTGAGGGACTTGAGAACTCGGTTTATTGGTTCCACGTCGACGACTTGGGTGCCTTCAAAACGGATCCTTCCCAGAGTCTCTGGATCTATGTCTATAGACATATTTCCCAGGTACTCTGAGTCATCCAGAGTCGCGTCCCATCGTTCCGGATCGAGGTGATAGAGCGTCAAATCACCAATGTGTATGGTTGTTCCCTGGGGAACACTGATCCACATCGTTTTGTCCGGTAACGTCAAAGGTCTATTTGCCCCGGGTTGGTCGTGAACCTGTATTTCTGGATTCAAATCAATGAAATGACAGTTCCTGTCCCACAAGGTTCTTAAGGTCAAGATTTTTGACCTTAGACTTAGTTTTTGACATGGGCCTAGTCCACTACACACTTTTACTTGTAAGATTAAATCAGAGGAGGAAAACATTTGGTTTGAATAGGCCCTTATTAAAACAATTAAAGCAATGTAAGAGTCAAATGTAAAATTGGAAGAAATATTCAGAAAATATAAACTAATATAACTTTTACTTACGTTTCTGATAGAGGCAAAACTGAAGATTTGTTAACACACTTAAATATATCTTCTTTAACACAGTAGTTTGGATACCAAACAATGTATATAAAATAGGAAATATTTTTGAAAGTTTACCATTGCTCTTAATGTTACCAGAGTGCCTAACAGATGTTAAAACACTTGGCATACTGGGATCTTTAATATCCCTTTAACTTGTTGACTAGTCCCAATTTTTGTAGTCTGCTGTGAGTGGTACGTTGTGCAGCGCAAACACGTCTGGGGAAATGTTTGCAAGCAAGGTCATCTCCACAAGTATCTGCACTCCAAAACACAATAAGGCACAAGTGCTGTAATTGATACAAAAGCTTAAACACACACACACAAAACTGCACAGAAGGGTGTGTGGATTAATAATGCACTTCCTGTTTGACTCTTTCATTGTAATATCAGTGGCATTTTTGGAAATCATTGTTAACATATTAATAAAAATTAAACAATGCATGACTAAAACAATTTCAGTTGTGAACCCTGTTTCCTTCCACCCCCACACCCCCCACAATCCCTCTTCCATCTCACACTCCATACCACCCGACCCTTCGACAAAACCACAAAGTGGACTGGAAGTTGAAGCCACTGTGGACAAGCGTTCCCCACTAGACTGGCTGCAGTACAAACTTTATTAATTATATTGAAATAGAGTTTTTCGTGTGCATTAGTTCTTGCAGAAGATGATTCCGTCACCATCCAGAAAACTGCATTCAATGAATCAGTGAGATATCCCGAGGAGGTCTCTACTGCTGAGCTGCAGTCTTTAATTCCACATGCGCCTGCATGTTTTTTTTTGAGAATCTAATTTATCATAAATGTGAAAAACAATTAGTTTGGGGGTACTTCTAATCAATCTCAAGATGGGGTGCTCTGCTAAAGCTGGTCTATTTTGGTGACTCCTGAACTTTTGTAAGGAGAACTGCAGGGACTTTGTTGTTTTCAACCAGTTTGACAAGACTGTCAACAAGGAAGAGGGCCGGCAATGGAGGAGGGGGCGTACCAAAGAGACCATCTTATCACAAGCAGAACTGGTTTGTTCCACTTTGGAGTAAGCTGTTGGGGGAAGAATCAGTTTTGTTGTGTGTTTCCTTGACTGAGGAAGCCTTCCGGACTGAAGGTGAAATGTTTCAGCACAAAAAAAGAAACAGTCCAGATGACCTGACTGAAAACTGTTGAACTGCAGGGAGTGTTTTGAAGCTGTTAGACAGCAACCGTGCCTCACTGACATCATTAATAACTTGGTCCATGATCAATCTGTAAAAGCTTTAGGTGTGTGTCACTATTTCTTATTTAATTACATTTCATCTTTTTAACAGATTTTTTTTTTAAGATATTAAAAGTTCAGTAACTTGCAGGTGAGGAGTTAATTGGTGGGCATTCACTTGGACAACTGCTCTAACTGAGCTAAAAGCACCACAGTGTGCAAAATGTGCTCATTTGACCAAAGATCGGATTTAAGGTAGTATTCTTGGATGGTTACAAGTCATGGCTGTTAAAGTTGAAAATCAGTAGCCAAGCAACTGAATCCCCAGCAAATAAAATTGGCATTCTGCACTGAAATGTATTATAGAAGTGTAACTAGAATATCCAATAAAGTTCAGTCAGGTCATCTGGATGGTTTCTTTCTTTTTTTTTTTTTTGAGACGTTTCATCCAACGGATTTCATCAGTCCGAGGAGCCACAACAAATTTGGCACGATTGTTGGATTTTCTACCTGGATTATTGAGCAGGAACTTTGATGTTTTGAACCACTTTGACCATGGCTGCCTCAGAAGAGTCGACTGGGAAGAGGGTGGACTCCAGAAATCATCCTATCACCAGCAAACTGGTTGAGTGTGCTGCTTGTGGGACTGAGATTATTGTGGCTCCTCAGATTGATGAAGTCCTTTGGATGAAGGGCGAAACGTCTCAAAAAAAAAAAAAAAAAAACAGTCCAGAGGACCTGACTGAACTTTGTTGGATTTTTTTTTAACCTGAATTATTGAGCATGAACTTTGATGTAACTAGAATATGTTTTATTGATGTGTTAAAAGTTAAAAGATGCATGCTATGGCCTGTGCACATCTGGATTTAGTTTATTAATCATACAGCACAAACACCTTGAAAATCTCATTAAATGTGCAGAGGCTTATCTTTTTCAACTGTTGGCAGGGTTGATTTTATCTTTCTTGACCCACATAACGTCCCTCCACAGTGAGTGGCAGCGTGGAGTGACATCCAGGGAGCATTTTAGACAAAACCCCACTCTCACCACATTCACAGGTCACTCTTGGCATGTTTCTCGCCACCTCCTGCTATTTGCATTCAATTTCGCATGTATGTATGTACATGTATTTGTTTCTTATGTGTGAGTTATGCATAATTTTATTGTTGCATTCATGCACAGTTTCTACATCGGGACTTGACAGGACTTCATTCAAATTGACGTTTGGCCCAAGGGAGCTGGTGGTGTGCTCTTGTTTTCATACAGCGATGCAAGCAGTTGGGCAATGCATCATGAATTTCCCTTGAACTGCAGCATAACCCAAAACTGCCACTCACTCAAGCCTGAAGAGAGCCGAGTCTTTTTCTGGTTCATAAAAGGCACAGACGGTTATTTAAAGATAAGACTTTTATGTTTGGAAAATCTGAGGTCTGTCTCTGTGAGGGTGAAGTGTGCACATTGTGGGGACTTTAGACTTAACGTTTCTTAATTTGACAAAGTGCAAAAAACATGCACAACTTGTTTACATTACTGCTCATAATTACCTATAAAAGACATAATGTAAAGCCACAAATGTATGGGAAAGAAATTAAGACTCACGCACACACAAACACGCACACTAAAATGCATAATCAAACAGTTATATATATAAAATGACCACAGATATACACATATAAACATAGAGATTCACATGCACACAGTGTGGTCCAACCCTCAGCTCCCAAGCCTGTAATGAAGCCTTAGCAAATGTCTGCCAAGAAGGCTGGAGCAGTCAGCCAAATCGGTCTGTGGTCTCATTCAGACAACCACCTCGCCTTCGCCAGCTCCCAGAGCCTCTGTGTTCAGTCACTGGGTGGTCAGGAGATCCAAACCGACCGAGAGGAGGGTGGAGGTTTGACAAGGACTGCCCCAGATGTGGTCAGTGTGGGACACCCAAAAGAGCCGTTACTTATTTGATACCGCAGAAGAGCTAAAGGCAGCCTTTACAGTTGTTTCGCCCTGCTCCCCTGCTCGCTGATGAGCCGAGCTTAACACAAATCCGAGTCCGTGAAGAAAGCTGCTGTGCTCCCAGAACAACACACACTCTAAGACTGTTTCAAAGTGGAGAGCAGGCTGTTAACATCTGCGAACTGCTCTCACTTTCGACTGGCACGACACGGATCTGTACAAACACATCCACAAACGCTCACACTTGCTTCACCATTGTGGCTTCCTTCATCCACACAATACACCCACCACAATGACCTGGCAGGGCCTCCCCTACACAGAGCACATATTTACTCCACAGCAATTTAGCCTTTGGCTTTGACAGCTCATCGTTTATGCCACTGTGGCTTCTCAGGGGCACCACTCCCTCGATGCTGTCCATCTGTCAGTCCTGTCCGTCTGAAAATGGCAAGAACGGCAGACTGGTGACCGATGCTGGTTCACAGCTCTGACATGAGTCAAAAGTAAAGCTAAATCTGTTTTATGATTTTTGGGTCAGGATATTCTTCACATGCTTTTAACCCACTTGGATGTAACTCTATACCTTTGCCTTATTTAATATGTGCATATCTAGGAATAATCTCATCACTCTGGCATCACAGCGACACGTTTTCACTCATTCACTTTTGACTCTGCTCAAACACACAAAAAAGTCAGTTCTTGTTACGCAGTAACTGGATGTGAAAGTGAATATTTTAGCTGTACACTTAAAACAAGTACATGTTAAGTAGACAGAAATAATATTTCCGTCACGTGTTCTTGTATTTTATAGATAAAGTTTTACTTGTCCGGGTTTTTGAGAAAGCTACTGCAAATCCTCAGCCAGAGTGACGACTGTTTTTAACTATCATATCTAATAAATAAACAATGTAAGGACAAAATATCATGTCTAAAATAGATTTTTTTAATGAAAGTTGAATTTATATTGAACAGCTGTCTTTATTGTTTGATTAGGTCAGACCTGGGCAACTTAAGGCCCGAGGGCCAAAAGTGGCCCTTGGACAATTGCCATCAGGCCCCCAATATCCTTAGTTTAAAAAAAAAAAAAAAAAAAAACTTTTTAAATAAAGATTAATTTAAAATAAGCATAAATTTATCAATGGTAAATGAACTGTACTTATACATCACCTTTTTATCTTATCAATATACACAAAGTTATTTACACTACAAACTGTGCCCTCATTTACCCATTCATACAGCACTCTACTAGATCTATACAAAGAATAATCAGTGCTTTATCACATTTATACACTGATGGGACACACATGTTCATTGTCTTGCCCAAGGACACTTCGGCATGTGACTGCTGGTGGAGTCAAACCCCCCAACTCTTGCACTGGAGGACGACTGCTCTAACCACTCAGCCACAGCCGCACATCAATGAGACTTAAGGAAATTTAAATTACACATCTTACGTAAAACTTTAAAGAAACATTTTTATGTCATTGTGTTTCCAGAACTAGACAGAACCTTAAAGACTTAGAAATACAAATACATGTTTGCTTTGCATAGTTCCGCTAACCTATACAACACGTTAAGCTAACGTGTTGTCACAAGAGCCAGTTTACAGAATATGTCTTATATTCCTAAAGGATTTTGGAAAGACTTGTTTTATAAAGTATGCTAACTATGCTACAATTAGAAAAAGATCTTCTAGATTATCTGTTATAAAGACAATTTATTTTCCAATTCTCTACGCAGCTCTTTGATTGCTTTAAATGTTTTGATGTAGCCCTTCGGAAAAAAAAAGTTGCCCACCTGTGGATTAGGTTGTTGTAAGAAAGCTACAAGTGTGTTAACATATTCTCAGTCCAGATCAGCTGCTTGACTCTGGTTGATAAAAGTGGCTCACCACACAGATGATGACAAACAACCGTCAAATTGATGGTCATTAACTTTAGGTGCAGATTTATCATCCAGGGCAAAATATCAATGAGTCACAATCTGAATATTGCTCCATCAGGAACTTCCAGTCTTCTGGGAGCGATTCAAAAACTGATCTTTTAAAAATGATCTACAAATATCTATAGCCAGCTCATATCAGTAATGACCAAAATGGTGTACGAGGAACAAATCAAATCAGTGTCAAGAGAAAAGTTCAAAATGTATTGATAATCTGGAGCATTTAATTTTATCAATGACACTCATGGCCAGTTTCTTGTGGCTACAAGTGAGATTATTAAATCATCTTTAGGTATTTAAGATGCATTTTATCATTTTTAAAACATTTTTTTTTATTTGTACTTCTTTGTTTAACTCTTGAATCCACACAAATGTTGTAAAACTTCATGAGCTTGAATTTTTGTTTTGGTGAAATATTTCATCCAGTGTTAAATAATCAAAGTTTGTTCCCCACGCTGTGAAAATTGTTAATGCTTTTGACTTTTCTGTGTGGAGAAACATCTATTTGTCAAATGTTTGGTTGAATTTGCATAAAACTATATTGATTTTTTTTTTTTCTTCAGGAAAAAACATGCCACAATAAAATATTTTTAATTATTGACTGTGACAAACAGACTATCCTGAATGTTGAACACGTCAATCTTAAAGCCACTATCTCACTGAGCTGGAGACAAAACTACAAGAAAACATGACTTTCATTTTTTAAATCACATTTAACACAATTAATTAAATCACTTGCAACATTTGTGCAACAATTTTGTGCATACCATGCTGCTTTTTGTTGCAATTTCTCCACAGTGTCCTAACTATGTCTCAATTTGATTGCATTCTAATCTCATTTTTATTCACAATGTTTGTCTCAGTTTGGTTTCATAGGTTCCCAAACTCTTCCAAAGTTCTCACATTTCTCGTATGAATGTTTGAAAAAGGTTGAAGACACCTGCGACAACTCATCACTATTTTACCAGATAATATGTAGAAATTAATTTTTGAACATGTTCAATACTTTTGCAACACAAGTGTGAGGTCCTACTACTCATGAGAAAATTGAGAACGTTTAGAGACATTTTGAAAAAGATTCTGTAATATCCTTCCTAATTTGTTGTCTTTATAGTTGCAAGCCTGAGTAATAAAATTCTAAAAGTTTACAAGACAGTTGTGAGATCAGCTATGTTGTATGGTCTGGAGACAGAGGACATGGACAAAAAGACAGGAGAAAGAACTGGAAGTGGCAGAAATGAAGATGTTGAGGTTCTTCTTAGGAGTGACAAGGATGGATAAGGTTAGGAATGAGATCATCAGAGGTACAGCACAGGTTGAACAACTGGGAGATAAAGAGAGGCCAGACTGAGATGGTTTGGACATGTCCAGAGGAGGGACAGTGGGTATACTGGTAGAAGGATGTTAGAAATGCAGCTGCCAGGAAAAAAGACAGAGGAGATATATGGATGCAGTTAGAGAGGACGTGGAGGTAGTTGGAGTGAGGACAGAGAGAGATGGAGAAGGATGACACACTGTAGCAACCCCTGAAGAGGGAAAAGCTGAAAGAAGAAGAAGAAGAAGAAATCTGAGCAATCCATCCATCCATCCATTCTCTTCTGCTTATCTGGGGTCGGGTCGTGGGGGTAGCAGCCTAAGTAGGGAGGCCCAGGTTTCCCTCTCCCCAGCTACTTGGGCCAGCTCCTCTGGGGGAATCCCAAGGTGTTCCTAGGCCAGCCGAGAAACATAAGTCCCTCCAGCATGTCCTGGGTCTCCTCCTGGTGGGACGTGCCCGGAACACCTCACCAGGGAGGCGTCCAGGAGGCATCCTAACCAGATGCCCGAGCCACCTCAACTGGCTCCTCTCAACGTGGAGAAGCAGCGGCTCTACTCTGAGTCCCTCCCAGATGATCGAGCTTCTCACCCTTTATCTAAGGGAGAGCCCAGACACCCTGCGGAGAAAACTCATTTTGGCTGCTTGTATCCGTGATCTCGTTCTTTAGATCACAACCCAAAGCTCATGACCATAGATGAGGGTAGGAACGTAGATCGACCGGTAAATTGAGAGCTTCACCTTTTGACTAAGCTCTCTCTTCACCACAACAGACCGGTAAAGCGCCCGCTTCACTGCAGACGCTGCACCTATCCGCCTATCGATCTCTCGCTACATTTTCCCCCTCATTCGTGAACAAGACCCCAAGATACTTAAACTCCTCCACTTGGGGCAGGACCTCCTCCCCGACTCGTAGAAGGCACTCTACCCTTTTCCGGCTCAGCAGTCATGTTTGAAAATGATGAACATTCTACATAATCATTAGTATTGTTGTCTTAAAACATACACTTTTCTGTCTAAATTCATGAGACCTGTATTTTGGTTCTTTCTGACAATATGTAGCCCTTTCAACAGACTGATTTTTACTATTTTTGGATTATAATAATATATAATATACTCAATATACTAAACAAAGCATTATTTATATACATTTCTCAAACGTGACAAAGTGCTTTCCAACTGTTTTTTGGTACAATTTCTTTACTCACAGACTTTATTGACCATCACCCTCCAGGCCAACTCTTAAGCCTTTAAGTTTATAACCTGATGTTGTACAATTTATCTGTCAAGCATCATTGTCTGAAAAAAACAGATCTTTTTCTTTTCACCTTCTGTGAACTGCATTTCTAAAGTCTTAATCTTCTCTGTTTGATTGTAGGTGGGTGTAAGGACGACATTGGACTTGTCTGAATGTCTTATTTAAGTAATTAGCCTGTCTTAACCTTTAATCTCACTAATTCCTTCTCCACACCACACGAGACTCCCCTGGCCTCGCTAAAAGTTCTCAATTATACCTGTCACATTGAAAATTGGAACCAAGCCATGTTTCCTTTTTTCTTTCATTCTTTTTCCAAAATGTTTTGCCTTTCTTTCTACTCTGTTTCATATCTTTTATTTCAGCTAGATGCTGAAACAATACAAAGCAACTTCTTTGTGTGGCTGTTTTTGTACATTTCATCATGCCACTAAGCAGAGACTGACACTGACAAAGAGTGATGGGAACCCACACAGAGGGCAATAACGTCTCCTGTATTTCCATCCTAGCTGATGACAACTACAAGTGAAGCTTGGGACCTCCAAGACTGATTCTGTCCATGCTTTGCAAAAGAATGAGGCAGCATTTGCTTGCTTGTGTTGGGATGAAGTTAAAGTAAAAGCTATGTTTTGTCCACATCCCTGTTGTTGTGGGGCTGGACTATAATATGCACATAGCAATTTGCAGAAAGTTAAAGGTGCCAGTTTTCTCACAGTAAACAAAGCATTTATATCATGTGTGGTAGCATTCAACAAACCTGCAGAGAAGATTAGAGAGTTTTAGTGATAAATACATAATTCAGATGTTTTAATACAGCAGCAGGTACTCTGTTATTTATTGTCAGCAGAACTTAAGGTAAAAAGTATAAAGACATGATAAAAGTCTCCCAGCTATGAATTGAAAAGGAAGGGGGGGGAAACAAATGTGTTTCCCTTGACAGCATGTCGCTTAATTTTTCTCTCTGGGCTCTGGCAAGCCAAACCCAATGTTAAGTGGCTTCTTGAGTTTATCCAGAGAGGTCAGAGGGAAAATAAAAACATCACACGAGAGCTACAATTACAGCCCTCGAACATGACAAGCGTCTGATTTTGTGCTTTTGACTGAGGGCCCACTTTTAATGGTCGGTTCTGGCTGCAAGATAAACAAACAGTGATTGGGTTAACACAGCCCTCGTCTACAGGCACAGCGAGACAGCCAGAGAAGTTAAACTCGGCCGCAGCGACAGCAGAAGCAGCAGTGGTTTTGGCGGCAGGGTAAATTACAGCAAGAAGCAAAGCTGTGGTTTGTATACAGCAGACTCACACACTCACTTGCTTTTCCTTTTACTATGCCTTTCTTTCTATATGCTCAGACCAATTCAACTCTACTTCTTTTTGAGTACATAAGAAAAGTCTTCAGGTAAGGTTTAGGTTAAGTTTACTTGCACTTATAAAGTCATTTGGCTTTTCTCACAGGTGTCGGCCAAGGCAAGGCCTGCTATCAAAATTGTCTCTGGCAAGGCTACAAACCACCTGACCTCATCAAGGGACCGGTAATCCCCTGAATTACTGGCTCCTAATCCTGTGGGAAAATCTAAGCAAATGGGATCTCATTATAAGAAGAGTAAAGAGAATCCCATCAGGTGGCATTTACATGTTGCATCATTTTGTATTCTCATCCTGTCGGGCCTGAGGCACTAATTGGAGATCAGTTCAGGTAGATTATAACTCAGACAGAACAATGAGAGACTGCAATGAATGCTGATTGCAGTGCCCTGGCAGTTTTTCCATATTAATATGATCACTTAAATTAAGAACTGATTTGAACAGTGGTCATGGCCAACTAAAGGTCAGTTATTGTGGATAAAGTGCTCATTATGCCGACAGTAATTCTGATAATTACCAGTGGCATGTAGTCAACACAGCATCTGCGCTTTAAAAAACTATTTGATTAATTTCTGCTCTGTCAAACCTTGCCTCATTGTGAACAGTGAGGTTGAGCCAATGTTTGTCTGGAAGAGAATCAAATGGGCAGCAAAGAGTCAGTTCTCCATAAAAATTAAACACAAAATGACTTTTATAAAAGCTGCACCTTGTTAGAGCAATAGAATTATTAAAACAAATTGGAAATAAGCATATTTTTATTTTTATTTGGACTTTTACTAAAGTATTTGTAGCATTTTTACGACAGTTAGCTAGGATTTATGTCCTAACAATTTTTTACTTTGAGTCATCTTTAACAACTTTCATTTTCAGTCAGTATCTAAAAGTAATATACGGTACTCCAGTTGTCAACACCAGTGCCTTCAAGAGAAAGGACATAAATTAAAACCTATAAGTATTTTTAATACGTCTATGGAAGCCCTACAGTAGCCTACTGTTAGAGCTACTGGTACTTAAACAAAGCCAAGCCAAGTTGTCATGAGTTGTACAATAAACATATGAAGTGTTACAGCTGCTAGAAAGTAATTTTGTGTCAATTTCAAGAAATAAATTGGTATTTTGATCAAATCATTTCTCACTGATTGACAATGGTCTCTCTGAACACTCTCTGCTCTTTATCTATTGTTTATCCACCATACATTATTTAGATGTGTGTTTATGGTTTTGAAGTATTTAAAAAAATAGAGCAGTTATGTAGCTACTTGCAAATTTTAACATTTTTTTTATATATAGTTATTTATTTTATTTATTCTTTATTTATACAGGTAGTCTCATTAAGTCACGAGGACTCATTTTCAAGAGAGACCTGTTTTAGACATACAACATATAGTACAAACAATATACAACAATAAAAAACAACAAAAATAAAAATAGTGTTATAAAAACAGTGTTACTGTGAGCAGCATGGTCCTTTAAGCAGCATGGTACAGCTAACAGTGTGGTCCTGTTAGCAGAATGGTCATGTTAGCAGTGTGGTCCTGTTAGCAGTGTGGTCCCGTCAGCAGCATGGTACTGGGGCAGCTGTGGCTGAGTGGTTAGAGCAGTCGTCCTGCAATGAAAGAGTTGGGGGTTCAATTCCACCAACACTCGCATGCTGAAGCGTTCCTGGGAAATACACTGAACCCATCATTGCCTCCAATGTTTATGAATATGATCTAAAGCACTGATTAGTCTTTCTATAGATCTAGTAGAGTGCTGTATGAATTGGTAAATGAGGGCACAGATTATAGTGTAAAGCGCTTTGAGTATCTTGATAAGTTAAAAGGTGCTATACAGTCCATTTACCATTTACTGCTAGCAGTGTGGTTCTGCTAGCATCATGGTCCTGTTAGCAGTGTGATCCCGTTAGCAGTGTAATGATAGGAATGACTGTGGCAACTGACGATGACTGCCCTCAAGAACCAGAACCGGCAGACACAGAACTTTCAAAGTTCCCAGTGGAGCCGAACTGTTCCGTAGACTTCAGTCCATGCAGGCAGATGGAGGATCATGGAGATGGCTGCCATGATGGGTCAGAGCCTGAGCCCAAGGCCAGAAAATGTATGGAGAGTGGGGTTCACATAGCTTCTGTATGAACACTGCCTTCTTGTTGTTCATACAGGAGGGAAATTTGATGCCAGTTGTAATTATTTACCAGATAGATTGGGTCTCTGCTGGGTTTGAGATTTGCAGGTCGTCATGGCAACCCGGTTCTCCTCTTTGAACCGTTTCTGACAGAAAGTTTCATCATCTGAAATGACTCTGAATCCTGCCTCCTCGTTCTGCTTCAGAAACAAAGAACACAGCAACATTTAGGTACTTCTCTTGTCTTTTGTGGTAGGGCTGCAATTAATTTGATCAATTTAATGAGATCTTTAACATCCAGACAAAGAGAGTTCAGTTGAAGGTCGAACCTCAGATTCAGGAGAAACAATGCAGGTGCTGTTTCAGATGTGGGACACTGGACCAGCTCTTTACCCTCACTAGGGTCCTTGAGGAAGTGTGTGAGTGTGCCCAACCAGTCTGCATGTGTTCTGTTGACTTGGAGAAGGCATTCGATGGTGTTACCTGGAGTAAGCTGTGGAGGGTGCTCTGTGGGTATGGTGTTAGGCGTCCATTGCTATGGGTCATTCAGTCTCTATGCAAACCATGCAAAAGTCTGATTCACATGGCAGTAAACTGGACATCTTTAGAGTGAGAGTCAGACTCCACCAGGGCTACTTGTTGTCACAGATTATATTCATAATTTTTATAGACAAAATTTTTTGGTGCAGGCAGGGAATGGAGGGGGTCCAGTTCAGTGGCATCAGGATTTGGTCTCTGTTGCTTGATGTTATCCTGAGTGTCCTTGTACCATGAGCTCCAGCTCTCACTGAAGTGGTTTACAGTCAAGGGGAAAGCAGCTGGGAGGAGGTTCAACACTTCCAAATCTGAAGCCATGCTTCTTGAAAATGGTCTGCTGTGTCTTTTTGGTTTTGAAGGCCTTTCATGGCCAAGCCCCAGACTATGTCAGAGAGATGATTTTGGTTTTTAAACCAGGGTGTCCCCTAAGATCCTGTGGTTTCTCTCCTTTAGCTGTTCGAAGGAGATAAACACAAACTTTTGGTGATTCTGCCTTTAGTATCTACACAACAAGGCTGTGGAATGGTCTACCGGAGGATCTGAGAAGAGTTCATAATCTTGATACTTTTAAACATAGACTAAACCCATCTTTTCAAACTGGCTTTTACATAGGATACATTTTTTCACCCTCTGTAAATCCCTTTTAATTGCATTTAAATTGTATGAAAGGTGCTAAAGCTTGAATGATTTGATTAATTGTGCAACAAACTTTCTCACAAAACAGTCACAGTGTTTCAGGTGACCCAAACACTTCCAGATATTGTTACAAGTATCTCTAACTTTTCTCAAGAATGCAAGAGTTGCATTTTATCATATGCATGGAAGCTCTGGTCCAAAAATGGGTCCATATCCACCTATCCCAATTTCAAAACTGTTCTCCAATAAATTTATCCATAAGTGTGGGAGCAGCTGCCAAGGTGCGTGCATGGTGAGCCGATAGTACAATGTGGGCAGAGATTGGCAATGAAATGATGTGCGCATTCCTTAATACAGTTTTGCAAACTGTGCACATAAAATAAGATGTGATTTTTTTTTTAAATTGCTGAGCAAAATGCAGTTTTAGGGTTTGCTGATCCTTGTGATAGACTTGGAACATTTCCAGGTTGTACCCTGCCTCTTAAACGGTGACTGCTGGACATGGGCACCAGTGACCCCCGTGAACCAGAAAGGAAGAAGTGGGTAAAGATAATAGATGGATGGATGGATGGATGGATGGATGGATGGATGGATGGATGGAAGGAAGGGTTTGCTGATCATCAATCCATCCATCCATTATCTTTACTAACTTCTTCCTTAATCACTGTTTGGTTCTAGAGATATAGTAGAGTGCTGTATGAATGTGTAAATGAGGGCACAGAATGTGTTGTAAAGCACTTTAAGTATCTTGATAAGGTAGAAAGGTGCTATATAAGTACAGTCCAGTTACCATTTATACTTTCATCTATAAGGACAATTTAGAGTTAACATGCATGTTTTTGGTCTGTGGGAGGAAACTGGAGTACCCGTACCCGGAGAAGCATGTACTGAGAGAACATGCAAACTCCACCCAGAAAGGCCCCTGGCCAGGATTTGATTAAGCGACCTTCTTGCTGAGAGGCAACAGCTCTACCCAATGAGCCATCATTTGCTGATCACTTGGTTACAAATGCTCAGAATTCAGTGAGACTGCAATGAAAACAAAAAGTATTTTCTTGCAATACAGTATTAGGTCAAGTTTGAGTCCAGTCTCCAAGAGTCACAGTCTAGAGAAACTGGAGCTACTGAGCTGTCAAGCACATGGTGACATTAACCTTGTTCCATTTGATGTACTTGTAAAATCTGCATGTCTGTACTATAATAGAAAGTACAATAAGTATGAGTTAGACAAATAGGCATTTGATGGTTAAAGGAAACTATCTTTGCAGTTATCCATTCTTTCATATCCTGTACTGTGTGATTCATACTTGCATAGCATCCATTTAAAACTAATTTAACATTTACAAGCTTACATTGTTGTGTAGTAATGATGCTCTGGGCATGATTTATTTAGAAATCTGGCTGCGAGAAACAAGTAACCCACTATGTGTTGTGGAAGAAAGCAGTTTGAGCTTCTTCTCTTCTGTGCCTCATTGACTTTGAATGTGTAAACAAACATGTCTTTGAACACGGATTCTCGCTGTCTGTACTGTGTTCACACCTGCTGCTGAGTTCCTGTAACAGATGCATCCATACTTTTAGGGTCATTGTGCTCAGCGTCATTAGCATACAGCTACATATTCGCAGGCAGACACGCAGTCATCGCAATTAACAATGTATCTGTGCATTGTTGTTGTGTGTTTGAAGAGAAACACACCCGCACGCCCACACACCTGCTGCTCATACTCCTCCACAGCCGTTTGTGTTAATGGATGGGATTCTAATTACTCCTCTCACACTGGGTGTGCTTTCTCCCCACTTGGATCTCAGGACATGTGTGCATGTTAATGTGTGTGCGTGAGTGTGTCTGCTGGGGTTAGCACAGAGCTCATACAGGCTGCTCATTAGCAGACTTTCTCTCTTCCTCACATTTCACCTGCTGCTGACTGTGTTTGCACGAGTTCATAGAAAACTCTGTTAAACGCAGCATCGCTCAGTTGAAGCGTCAAAACACGTAGTAGCAGCTTTGGCGTATACGTTGCAGCTTACAGTATGGATTGCTTGGCTTTTTCTGTGTCAGACGTAGCTGGGGAACGAAACAATAAAGACATGAGTGGTGCGCCTCAAGCAAGACACTCAACCAGACAGACACACTTCCCCATGCAGCCACCACAGTTCTGGTTAAAAATAACGACAAGGAACTGCGAGCTACTGACTCCTTCTCGCACGATGATACTGCGTACATCTGCATGCACGTTCACAAACACGGCGCTGGTGGTGGCTGAGACTTTCAGAGTCTGTTTTGACACAGCCTCGTCTGTGACGCAATCTGTGTTGTACCATAAACTGTCTCTGTACCGGAGTGACCTCCCCCACCACTTCCTCTGCATGTCTGTATGTGTTTGTGTGTGTTTCATTTCTCCTGTGGCTTTCAGACTCGAGGTCTAAGTGGAGCACGGAGAGCAGATAGGTCTTCAGAGGAAAGAGTGCTGTTGAGTGTCTGTAACTCGAAAACAAAGGCCACCTGGCTCCAGGCGGAGGGACGGAAATGGGCTCTTCTCTTTACCACAGTGACAAGTGTGTGCTAATAACAGGCTCCACACTCTTGAGACCTAATTAGTTCTTCAGCTTAATGTGGTGCTAATCAATCATGAACGCTGAAGAAACTTTGATGTTTATATTTTTGATAACGAGTCTGTCCTCGTTTGTCTGACCTGCGCTGTCTCTCTGGTGTAGCTAACAATGGATGGGAGATAACACGTATTTAGAATCTGTTTTCAGCTGCTTTCAATGAATTTATTGGCTTTTGTTCATTCTTTTGAACTAACCTTTTTCACCTTGTGTGTTTAATCACATTGCACCTTGTTTTATTGTCTTTGGTAATTTTCCAAACAATTTTTGAAGTTCAAGTTCAAGGTTCTTTATTGTCACTGGCATTACGTGTGGTACATGAGGTGGAACGACATTGTGTACTCAAGGTCCCAGTTACACACAAAAATAGCAAAAATATAAAAATAAACTGTATATATCGATCTAATATACACTAAGATATATGCTAAACAAACACTAAACGATATGCTAAAAGATCCAAGATATATGCTAAATACTAATAATGTAAAATAATATGGTATATTTAACAGCAGCCAGAACATGAGTCTGTAGTGAGCAGACAGGGATGAATCAATAATTTAAAATTAAATTAAATTAGTATGAATTTAAAAGTACACTTAAAAAACAAAGACTTTCCTTGAATAATGGAACTTGTCACTTAACACTTGTCAAATTTCATGATAGTTTTAAACTAATATCATCATTTGTTAAACATTTTTATGTAAGTTATGCTTGATTAGCTGTGGCAGCCATTTTGAACTGAATTACGCTCAAAGGTTGGAAAGTTGTAGTGGCCCGTGAAAGTGACCAATTCATGGGAGATTCAATAAAATTCTTCCAGTGGTTTGTGATATTTTTGTGCTAACAGACAGACATGACTGAGTCTAACCGATAATGTCAAAGCTTGAATCAAAAAACTTGCAAGTGCAAGGTGTAGCATCTGAAGTAGGGATGCAAGACGTTATCGGCATAGTATTGGTATCGGCCGATATTAGCAATAAAGTTAAACATTGGCTATCCCATCAAAATAACTCACTAATATAAAAGGTGCTGTATATATATATATAAAGGTTCTGTTTTTATATGACAACCCAGTGACAAGGATGCCAGCACATTATGACATCACACACAGTTGAGTTTAGATTTGTGAATATTTACAAATTTGCACTGTTAGTGTCGTCATTGTGTTAGAGAGAGTAAATATCATGAATCAATTTGACATTAAACATACTCCAAGTTAAAGTGTTGTGGGATTCCTGGGTTTTTTCTCTGTCACTCACTTTTCTCCACAGCTAATCATCACAACTCACCACACCTGCTGCTGCCTGAGGAGACCTGATTGGAAGCTGCATATAAACTCCTGCCAGATCTCTCCTCAGCACCGGGACATCAACTACCTTATGGTAACTCATGTTCAGCCAACTAACTTTGTTTGATTACAGCCGGTCCTCACTGCCTGTGATTCTCCAGGTGCTTCCACGTCCTGCTCTTTCAAGTCATGAACTTTGTTTCCTTCCATGGACCTCATCTCTCCACAAGGACTCTCCTGTGGATCAACGGTGTCTCATCAAAGGCAGCCAACAACAAACTGTTTTGGTTCAACCTGCTCCTCTCTCCAACTAATCCGCACCTCTTCACTGGATCACTTCAAAACCCAGGATCCTTCCACTCCTTCTCGGGGCGAACCTACAAACACGGCTAGTAAAATTATTATTCATCATCAACTTTCTCATCCAGGATTGTCTCAGGATATAAAGATACTCACCTTGCCTCTCTTCTCTTCCAGCCCTGTAAATACCTGGCACTGCACTTCACCTGTATAGAAAGATCACTTGCCTTTTTTGAACTTGACCCTGTTGTTCCTTTTCAGTCTACTTACTTTGAGGATCGCTGCAAAATACAATCATGATGAGTGTTCCATCATTTCCAGTCCCCTTTTTGGCATTTGCATTTGGTAGCAGGACAAATTGACAAAGACCATGCAAAATAATGTATTTTAATTCCACAGCAGAGAAAGCTATGTAGTCTCTGTAAGTTGATTTAGGGGGAAAAATATCGGTGTTAATAACTTAACATATCGGCATATTGGATATCAGCCAGAAATCCAATATCTTGCATCCCTAATTTGAACTTTATTTTGTGATCGCGCGCAGCTACATCTTCACCAAACACTTCCTCTAAATTTGTAAAACTGACTGAATCACGTTGCTTTTTAGGTTTGATAAGGTTTTTTGGAGTGTGTGTGAGAGTCATCTTAAATTGGAATGACAATTAACGTGATCTCAAGGTTTGAAGCAAGCTCCGGAGATGTGACGATTTCTCAATTAAAAGGTTTATTTTACACGCATGTAAAGTACAAAACTCTGCACTGGACCATTTTAGCGCACGAGGCAGCGGCGATCAAAATCGTGCTGGCGATTCAGAGAACATCAGTTTTCTTTAAAGCTGGCAACACCTCCAAAAAGTGGACGTCGTCAACAGCTTATGGGGAATCTCCTACTCTAACCACGTGACCAGTTTTAACTAATAATCCTTAGCTCTCATATGTTCAAATGCTGGTGTTTGTCTGTCGGAAAATGTAGCGTGTAACTAAAATACCGGAAACAGAACCTCTCCGGGAAAAAAACGATCTGCCTTCTCTTCTAACACAATGATATCCTGGTATGTGTAATACATATAACTTATATAAGATGCCAAATAAAAATATAACGAATACAAATCACACATTAAAGTAAGATAACAAGATAAAATATATTTAAAAAAATTATTTAATTGCAGACGCACATCCAAAACTTATTTTCTGAGAGTTAAATTAAAATCTGTCCTGGGGTTCATGAAATATTTTGGTAACACTACAGAAAAGCTCGTTACCTGCATCAGTGCATTTGTGGTCACTGGCTTTGTTGCGAATGGAAAGTTTGAAGAGTGTATTTATACTAAACAGCCGTGCAACAAGCATACAAAAAAACATAATGGGTTCATTTATAGAAGCACTGATTTTGCACACTGTCTGCACCAAACACTGCAAATGTTAACGTACAAACCGCAGACCAACTGTGGTTCATTCGTTCACCGTTTAGGGATATGTAGTAAAAAGCTATTGTTTATGATTATTTCCTTACCTGCTATTTTGTGTATACACACAGCCAAGGAGCTTTGGCAGAAAGAAGTTACTATATATATATATATATATATATATATATATATATATATATATATTTGAGCCTAATTTTTATTAAAGTTCACTGAATTGTAGCCATTATTGTGTTGTCGAAGTCTTAAATGTAGTTAACTCTAAATGTTAATTAGTTGTAGTCGGTACTGGTTACTTTCTTAGTTTTATTAAAATGCATCCAGTGGTACATGAGATATTTTGCTAACAAAATAGACAAATGAACACAAACGTACACATAGCTGCTGTATTCATACCCATCTGCTCACACCAGACTCATGTTCAGGCTGTTGTTTAATACATCGTATATTTGAGATTTTTGTTAATGAAAAGTGCGTTACAAATTAAATTCATTATTATTATTATTATATTACATTATTGTTTAGCGTATGTCTTGCTTTTTTATTTCTTCTATTTTTGACTGTAACTGGGACCTTGAGTACACAATTTTGTTCCACCTCATGTACCACATGGGATGTGAATGACAATAAAGAACGTTGAACATAGACATGGTCCAGAACATATTCACCCTTTCACCTTTGGCACCGAATGATAAAAACAATAAAGTTTTCTTCAAGTGAAGATAAATTGCCAATGTCAATTTTTTTTATTTTTTTTGTGAAACAGTCTTAAAAAACTTTGTTGCATTGTGCAGAAAATAAAATAAAAACATCAATTGAGTCTTCCAAGCGACAGAGTATAGATTTGTCTCTATCTGGCTGACCTCATCGGCTGCTCGCTGTTGATCTGCGATGCAGAAGGAGGGCAGACGGAGGGTGGGCAGAGACCAGCACCGGAGCGGACCCCCAGACTGCTCGATTGCTCAGCCAAGTTGAAAATGTGTTCTCAGATCTTTGCCTGACATGTTGTCCTGTGGGGTTAGGCCTGCGTCTTTGGTTGTGTGTGTGTGTGTGTGTGTGTGTGTGTGTGTGTGTGTGTGTGTGT
>NC_056499.1:36944592-36947301 GCF_014905685.2 Nematolebias whitei
TGTGTGTGTGTGTGTGTGTGTGTGTGTGTGTGTGTGTGTGTGTGTGTCAGGGAGGAGAGGAAGCTTTGTTTGGCAGCAGTTCACCCTGATCATCCTTGACTGCTCCGTGTCTTTGTGTGTGGTTTACAGAGCGTGGAGTTCTCTTTGTATGAAGAACTTGATCTGTGACAGTTTCACACACACCAGCTACAAACAGACAATCTCACCTTGTCTGTTCATGTGTGTGGCCCATCATGCATGTCTGTTTAGAAAGGATGAACATGCTCATATTGTTAATGTTTACTCATATTTACACAACTTGCGCTCGCATTTGCTTCAAAGGTGCTTTAAGCGGCTCTAGCAGGAAGAGACGTTTTAAAAAGCGCTTGTGAAAAGTAGCGTGGAAATTGCTCAGGTGTGTGTTTGTGTGTTTCAGGTTGAGGTGGAGGCGGTGGTGCCACGATGGGCCTGTTTCCAACTGGAACACGGTGTCAGATTGAGGGACCTTCAGCTGACAGGCCCGGGAGCTCGCTGGACCGTATGTGTGTGTCTGTGCATGCAGAAGGGTTTGTGATTGTATGGTCATGCATGTGTGTGACTGTGTGTGAAGACGGGTGAACGCACGCGTGTGGGATTCTATCTGTGCATTTGTGTGGCACACAGTCGCTGTGTGTGTGTGTGTGTGTGTGTGTGTGTGTGTGCGTGTGTGCAAATCTCCCAGGGTAGCAATCCATCTTGACAGTCTGCGTAGCCCCATCACATCACTGTCACGCCACTTTCTCACTCGGATGAGAGATGGAAGGAGTCCAGAGGGGAAGAGAGAGATGGAGGGAGGGAGTGAATGACGGAGAGAATGACAGATCTCATTGGACTCGTCAGGAAAAAGTGCTGTGACACGGTGAGAGGAAGGGTGGAGCGTTGCGGTCAAGGCCAAACAAAACAAACTAATCAACTTCCACATGACGTGTGGATATTGACCTAATTAGACGTCTCTGTTCAATTGATTGCTTCTGAGATTAATGGCATGAAACTGAAATTTCCACAGTTTTCAGCGCTGACTGCAGATGAACTTGTGCCAGGAGGTTCTGAGAGCTTCAGATTCTCCGCAGACACAAAACAAGTTACAGAACAGAGAGACGTCATTTCAGTGATACTCAAGGTGAGGAAGGGGATCCCTCATTTATTGTTGTATAATATCAGAGCCAGTGATCAGTTCTATTATTTTCTATTTTTTTACTTTAAGCTGATGTCATAAACAATCTTATGCCATATTGTGCCCACAATTTCCAGCAGGGCATAGTCTGCACTACTCGACATTTGGCAGTGCTAGTGGGCATAAAGTTCTGTTAGTGTGTGATGAGTAAAGACATAAAATCCACAAGTGTTTGAGGAGAGTTGACCTTACCCAACATGTCAGATATGTTTGAATTTCTGGAGCTGGATTTGGACACAGTCAGGAAGTGAGAGCTGATTACTGACTGGATGGTGACCGACATGTTAAATGCTGACAAAACCAAATGTTGTTTTCAAACAGGAAGTTGGTCCCAGCAGTCCTTCCTCTCATCTTATCTACGAATGGTGTTCCTACTGGGTTTGTGGATTCTTACAAATACTTGGGAATCCCGGTCGATGTACATCTCTCTTTTAAGCCTCATGTTGAAAACTTGATGAAGAAACTGAAAGTAAAATTGGGTTTCTTTTTCAGAAACAGATTTTGCTTTAATCCAAATGCTAGAAAACACCTTGTGGCTGCTACTTTCCTTCTCTCCATTTACTACAGTGACATCATTTACATGAATGCTCCTGGAAGCACCTTACAGATGTTGGACGCTGTCTATCACAGTGTGCTAAGATTTATAATGTTCTGTAACGATCGTACCCAACACTGCACCCTGTACTCTTCGGTCAGTTGGTCACCATTATCTTCACACAGAGTCTCTCACTGGTACGGTTTCATCTTTAAATTACTTCTTGGTCTGCTGCCTTCATACATCTCCTCCTACATGTCACTTCATCAGTGCAGCTACAACGTGCGCACTCACGACATCATTACCTGCAGTGTTCCCTCAGTGTTTCCTGGAACACTTTATAAAAAGATCAGAAGGTCTCGACTTTGACCTCACTAAAGGATTCTGACAATTGTTAAGTTTAATGGAAAAACCAATGTATACATGTTCCTATTTTTAGTATTTTTACCTCGTTTCATAATGTAGCTTGATTTTATTTTATTTTATATCACTACTTTTATTTACGTTTCATTTTATATGCATTTTATGGATGTTTTTTTCTGTATGTACCTTATCTGTGGTTTGTCTAAAACAGGTCTCTCTTGTAAATGAGTCCTTGTGACTCAGTGAGACTAACCTGTATAAATAAAGGTTGAATGAAAATGGATGGATGTGCACCACTCCAGATATTTTTTCCTCCATTTATATTTCTTTCCTGAGCCACACATTCTAACAAAAATGCTGGAATACTCATGAGGTACCACTAGATGGCAAGACCATCCACATTAATGACATTTTAAAGTACAGAGAACGTGCACACACAGTAATGTACTGTATCTGATGTGCACAGGAAATAAACTCATTATTTGGTGCACACCAGATAATCCTTTATGTAACCTAGCGAGCTACAGTACATGTACTAACTCAGATTACTAAAGAGAATAGCTTCAGATTTTTTTCTTTTTCCCCAACGACTGCAAACTTTTCCATACCACCGCAAACA
>NC_056499.1:36952301-36963533 GCF_014905685.2 Nematolebias whitei
TATATACACATATGTATTTATATACATATATATGTATTTATATATGTTCATATATATTTATATACATATATATATTTATATATATACATATATATTTATCTATATATATTTATAGATATAAATATATATATGTATATAAATTAAAACTATGATTCTACAAAAACATTACATTTAAATTTTTATAGGTTTTCATCATCATTTGATGTATTTGCACTCATTGTGTCTACTTTTAATGTTCATTTTAAATGTGTGGTTTCCTTTCTTGTTCACATATATACATTTTATTTTTAGCTTTGCTTTAAAGTTCTTGTTTTGTGATTTGTACATTTGTGAGTTAAAATAAAGTTGAACTGAAGGTCGTCTCTTTTCTTTAAACATGTTTGAGGGAAATATTTCTGAGATCCAATAGTTTTGTGTCTTTTTATGATTTTCAGCTGAGTTAACAGTCATTAAAATGAAAACAGGATTTCATGATGAAGCTGGCACCGTTTATTTATTTATTTTTTTAATCTTCAATGCTAAAATATATATATATACAGTACATTATTTTTTTATGACGATCCTCTCCTCCGGAGACAGGGCGGGCAGGCTCATCTTCCCAGCTCCAGCTCAGCTGGTCACTCACAGAGGCTGTTCCAAGACTCCAGCCGCGCGTAATCATGATGGCCCGACCCGCACAGACAGGCGGGCAGAGACGGGTCTGCGACGAACGGTGGAAGCGATTTTAAAAAACATTTTACGTGTAAAAAAAATAATAATCATTTTTAAATCGCTTCAGCAATTTTTTAAAACATTTTTTGTATAAAAACAAAATATTATTTTATTTAAAATTCGCTTCCACCGTCCGCCTGACTGCAGGGTGGGATCGGGATTCAGCCTTCATGATTACGCGCGGCCGGGGTCTGGCAACGTCCATCTGCGAGTCCCCATCTCCAGCTTTGCAGTGACCAGCGGAGCTCTGAGCACACAAGGCTGGTATCCGGAACCCGAGCCTCCGAGTCGGCACATCGAAGGATCTTCCGCGGTGACCTGCTGAACTTGGAGCCGGGGAGATGACGCCCTGCCCGGCCGGCCTGGCGCTCCGAGGCTCCGGAGGGAGGATCGGGGTACACCAGCAGAGCTCCATCCAGCTTGCTCTAAATTATGTTGTCGGCCACCAAGCACAAAAAAATGCCAGCACATCAATATTAGACCAAGATGTTGTCAGTATTGATTTAAAAATCTTTAAATTAAGTCCAGCCGCTGCTCCAGTCTAAGAAATTGCAAATGGCGGATTATTGTTTTGAAAAGTTTCTGAAGGATCCAGTGACTCCGCCCCCGACCCCGACCAATCAGTGACCGACAGTGTTCTGACGTCACGTTTTTGTACCTCTTCGTACCGGTTAGAACCACAGAGCCAAGGGTACTGAAAATAGTAACAGGTGCTAAGTACCGGTACTAATGGAAAAGCCTCAGAACCGTGCCAAGTAGGGTCGAGTCGGCTCGTACCGGTACTAATGGAAAAGGGGCATATCTGACTCGCACAAGGACTTTGTCTACAGGAGTCAACCCCATCCTTATATGCAAATGTTTAATGAGTCACTGACTGTGTTTTATTATTATTATATTTATTAAACTTAAACTTTAAAACATTTGGCATGGTAGTAGCTGGGAGTCATTGTCGACACATGTTTTGAGCACAAACAGATTGTGCTAGGTTGGGCTATGTTCAGTGAGGTTGTGCGTAACGTCACTTCATGGTTTGACCCAAATGGCACCAACGTCTTCATTTCTCAGCATTAAAGGACCCTCTGACACAAAATGTGTATGGAGAGATGATTTCCTTCAAGGAATGCTCGGCTGTTGTTTTATTTAAAACAAACTTTGCAATGAAAAGCTTCAAAGTGTGAAGACACAAGATTAAAACAAATCTCTTTCCTATTGATTAGGTTTCCTGCTCTTGAATGCTGATTTCTTTAGTCATTCTTTCTTTTGATCTGTTGTCCTCTTCCTCTTGAATGACTCGAATTAGCAGCGAGAACAAGGTGCTCTTCTCACAGCTCATGCTGGCGAAGAAGTGACTGTATTTTTATCTAGGAGCCCATGCCAGTTGTCAGGCTCGTATGAAGACTTGTGCCTGGAGGGGGTCGGGGTTTGTATCTCTGTGTGGCAAAAACAAGCCAAGGAACAGTGGAGCAGTCAAAAAGGAATCTTTATCTTTTTCTCTCAGTTAAGTTGTGAAGCATAAACTTAGAAACGTATCGCAGGTTTGCCTCCAGAGACACAAAAACTTTTGTTTTTTGCTCCACTGATGTAGATGGATCGACAAAAGTGTTGCCGTTACCACGAGGAGCTCTGAGAGAGCAACTCAACATCAGCTCTCACATAATGAATGAAGCTCCTCTGCTTTCCAGCTTTAAGATTCTCAGCCCAGGATTATTATTATCATTATTAGAAGGCTACTCCCTGAATTTGATCTAAAGGAGAAGGTGTTTTAGACATGTTTACTTGGATTAAGATATTTGATTTTAGCCAAAACATAAATAAATAAAATAATGGACAGATATATCATGTTTCATCCTGTGAAGCAAACAGACAGCCGCAGTAAAGATCATTATCTGTGGTGCTGAAGTCTACGAGCATCTTTAAGGCAACGCAAAAAAAAAATTTTAAATGAAATTGTCATGCTAAGAAAAAATTTAAAGCTATAAAATTACGAGAATAAAGTCGTAGTATTACAAGAATAAATTTGAATAAAGTCTTAATATTACGAGAATAAAGTCGTAAGATACTTTTTCTTTTTTACTGCCGTCGTTAATTTTTTTTCTTTCCATGAGTTGGATCCACGACGTGACCTGTCAATCAATCCAGTAGGTGTGTCAGCAAATGATCAATCCGAAGCTAAATGAGGGATAAAATTATCCTAACTCCAACACGATAAAGCAGGGTTTACTGCATTTTAACTGTGGTAAAATGAACAACATTTGTTAAACTTTATTGTTATTGATGCTCTTGCTCAAAACGCGTTCAAATACTGCCACCAGTGACGGTGCAATGAGCTGTTGCTGAGAACCTAGGAAGAAACTGTGCGTGAGTATTATGATAAAACTTTGGTAAGTCCGTATTTATTTAAATAAAAACTGTTTAATTAAATATAAGATAATTAAGAAAGTCCTAAATATTACTAATAAACTTTTTTCATTCGATCAAACAAACTGGACGAGGAGACTTTGCAGAGCCTGGAATTATTTGTTGACGAGTGTTTCGAAAGCTTAGTCATGGGTAAGCCTAAGGAAACATCCGGTGCTGCTAGCAATTCAGCTAACATCCCCAATGCTAAGCGACATCGACAGGGCAGCTCAGACAGCGTTACGGCACCGTCTCCTGACGATTCAGGTTTAAAGGAGATATTGGAGTCAATTGACCAGAAGCTAACTAGCTTGGACGCCCGACTAGCATTAGTAGAGATGCTACATAAAGAGTTTCAAGGCCTCAGGGAGTCTTTGGAATTCAGTCAACAGCAGGTAGCATTACTTGCTAGTGAAAATCAGGAGCTTAGAGGAACGGTTAAACAACTCACCGAGGAGATGACGCTGCTATCCGGGGATAATAAAAAAATCAAAGAATCGATCCTGGATATCCAAGCCCGGAGCATGCGGGACAACCTCGTCTTCTCGGGAATACCGGAGCGAGCGGACGAGGTCCCTGAGGCCTCCGTCCGTGACTTCATCCAGAATCAGCTGAAGTTGCCGAGTGACGCGGTTAATTCCATCACTTTTCACCGGGTCCACCGCCTCGGAGGTAAGAAGCCTGGAAGCAATCGGCCGCGGCCGATTGTAGCTAAGTTTGAACATTACAAACAGAAAGAACAAATTAAAAGCCGAGGTAGAGAACTGCGTGACACGAACTTTAGCATGAACGATCAATTCCCTGCAGAGATTCTGAGTAGAAGGCGCGTCCTGTTCCCGATTAGAAAGAAAAATATAAACGAGGGCAGAAGAGCTGCGGTGGCTGTGGACAAACTGTACATCAATGGTCAGCTGTTTAGAGATCCAGAGGTTACTCCCTGGCTCTATTAGTAATATAAAAAAGGTAAGTATGATCTTCAGTTGCTAATTTTACTTAAAATGTATTAGCAAGCATATATATTCATATTACTTACCAGATATTTATGTAATTTTTCAGCACAGCTCGGTTGGTGGGTTACACAGATGGTGGTGGTACACGGTGGCATGGCACTTAATGTGGTAAGGGGGTTCTTTTTTTATTTTTTCTTCTTTTATCTTTATGTGTTTATTGTGTTTATTATCATCTCACTTTATTTTTTTTGTCTCTATTTTTCTGACTCAATAATTATTAGCACACAGGCACAAAGGCTTATATATATCCATATAAATACATACAAATACCTCATAAAGGAATACATGCATGATTTACCTTCAAAAACAGCACTTAGTTTATCTATAAATCATAAATAATCAATCATTAAGGATTATGTTATTGTCTGGGTGTTTTACTATTTTTGATATTTGTGATAATGGGTGTGGTTTAATTATATTTTCACAAGCACAAATATGGGCATCTTAAGGTTTGTCACATGGAATATTAATGGAGCCGGTAGCCAACATAAAAAAAATAGAATCTTTAGCCAGATTAAAAGATTAAAGGCAGATGTTGTATTACTCCAAGAGATTCATAAATTACCGTCAACTGTGGATGAGCTAAAATCTCCTGAGTTTCCTCATGTATTATCAGCCTGCTATAACTCAAGACAGAGAGGAGTAGCAATATTAATACATAAAAATGTGAACTTCACAATATTAGACACAGTTATAGACCCGCAAGGTAGATATATAATATTAAAATTATCCATACTCAGTCAAAAATATTGTATTGTTAGCTTATATGGGCCAAATGTGGACGATGCTGCTTTTTTTCATGATCTCTTTTCTACTCTATCAAATCACATGGATTGCTCGCTGGTACTGGGAGGTGATCTTAACTTTGGTCTAGATAACAAAATAGACAGGCTGAATGCAGTAGGAGCTCAACGCAGTTGGCAATCCATAAATGTAGTTAAACAGTACATGAGTGATTATGGACTCTGCGATGCATGGCGGTCTCTTCACCCTAATAGTAAAGAGTATTCTTTCTTTTCACATGTGCATCACTCTTACTCTCGTCTGGATTATTTTATAATCAGCAACTCATTGCTGACCAACATTTCAGACACTAAGATACACCCTATTGCTGTCAGTGATCATGCACCAGTTACTTTAAATTTAGATAATAAAAAAGAAATCCCAAAAAGTATAAACTGGAGATTAAATACCTCACTGCTTATGGATGAAGAATTTATACAATACTTTAAAAATGAATGGACATCGTATTTAGAGTTTAATGACTTGCCAGGTACATCAGCGTGTACACTCTGGGAGGCTGGGAAAACAGTTATGAGAGGGAAAATAATATCCTACGCAACAAACAAAAAGAAAAAAGAAAATAAACGTATTGAGGATTTAGAGAAATCTATCAAATTATTAGAAAGTTTACAAGGAGAGGAAACACAGACAAAACTACGCAAGATAAAATTAGAACTAAATGAATGTATTGACAAAAAAAACAAATTCTTAGTACAAAGACTTCGCTTGGAACATTTTGAACACAGTAATAAATCCGGTAGCTTTTTAGCTAATCAACTCAAATTAAATAAAGAAAAAACGTCTATATATGGTATTAAAGACACAAATGGTAACATAACTTATGACGAGGAAAAAGTAAATAGTGTTTTTAGAGATTTCTATAAAACTCTATATACTCCACAAATAAACCCAACAGATGAAGATATTAATCAATTCTTGGAGAGAGTAATACTTCCAAAACTAGACAGTAGTCAATCTTCAGAACTAGACTCACCATTAACATCAGATGAGCTCCGTGAAGCCATTAAAAACATGCCTAATAAGAAATCTCCAGGCCCAGATGGATATCCAGCAGAATTTTATAAAGAGTTCTGGAACATCCTGGAACCAATATTTCACAGAATGCTACATGAGTCAGAAGAAAATGGCAGGTTTCCAACACATATGAATTCAGCCAACATTAGTCTACTATTAAAACCAGGCAAAGACCCAGTACTACCTACCAGTTATCGCCCCATCTCTCTTATTAATGTAGATGTTAAAATAATTAGTAAAGTCCTCTCTAAAAGATTAGAGAAAATAATTCCTCTCATTATTCATCCTGACCAAACTGGATTCATAAAAGGAAGACACTCGACCACAAATACACGCAGATTATATAATTTAATAGAGTATTCATATAGTAAAAATATTGAAACGGCTATTTTGTCTTTGGACGCAGAAAAAGCATTTGATAGGGTAAACTGGAAATTTTTATTTTCTACATTGAGTAAATTTGGTTTTGGGGACCATTTCATTAATTGGTTAAAAATATTATATAACTCACCAAGAGCATGTGTCAGGACAAATAATCAAATATCTTCAAGCTTCTGTTTACAGAGGGGGACCAGGCAGGGATGTCCACTTTCACCTGCACTATTTGCTATTTTTATTGAACCTTTAGCAGCAGCAATAAGACAAACTGCTGATATTAAAGGTATACTATGTAGAAATATAGAACATAAAATTAGTCTTTATGCTGACGATGTCTTACTTTTTCTTCAGAACACAGAAAAGTCAATATCTAATCTTATCGAATTAATAAACTCATTCTCAAAAGTTTCTGATTATTCTATAAATTGGTCAAAATCCACAGCTCTTCCAATAAACTGCGTGTTTAATACTTCTCTCAATGAACGACTACAATCAGGTAACATTACATACTTGGGCATTAATATTTCTCCTAGATTAGAAGACTTAATAAAATTGAATCATATCCCAATTTTAAAGAACATTGAAGATGATCTTACTAGATGGAAATCTCTGCCCATATCACTTATGGGAAGAGTTGCCTCAGTAAAAATGATGGTCCTGCCGAAAATAAACTATTTATTCTCAATGATTCCAAATAAACCTTCAACTGAATGGTTTAAGTCACTGGACTCTTTGATATCTAAATTCCTTTGGAAAAACAAAACTCCACGTATTAGCTTAAAAGCATTACAGAAATCCAAAGATACCGGAGGATTAGAACTTCCCAACTTCTATCACTACTATTTAGCCAATAGGTTACAATATATCTCAAAGTGGTTAAATCCAAATACATTAGATGAAACTTGGATAGACATAGAACAAACTTTATGCAATAATATTAAGATTTCAGATCTACCGTTTATTAGCACAAATATAAAAAGACATGTTTGCTTTAAAAGCATCAGTATTAGCTCTTCTCTGACAGCATGGTGGGAGTATTTGAAAATGACAAAATCTTCACTACTCCCCTGTAGACATACACCCATCTGGAACAATCCTGACATCCTACAAGAAAATAATATGTTAAATTTCCCAGGTTGGAGAGTCAAGGGAATTGAACGTCTGGAACACATATATGAAGGTGTAGACTTTATTCCATTTAATAATTTAATAATACAATTTGACATTGAAAATAAATACTTCTTACAATATCAACAAATTAAGTCTATCATAAAAAAGAAATTTAAGCTTAATAAAACTTTGTTAGAAACACCAATATGTGTGTTAGAGTTCCTTAATCTTAAATCCCCCAAATTATTATCTAAAATATACAAGAAATTGTCTAGAATCAATGACTCCATAATGTTACCTGTTGCAAAATGGGAGTCAGATTTATCAATCAATTTTGACCAAAACACCTGGTCTCAAATATGTTTAAGAACATTTAAAATGACTAGAATCTCCAACTTACAATTAATACAGTATAAAGTTCTTTATAGAGTACATTATACAGGTCAGCGAATGTTTCGGATGGGATTTACATCATCTAACAACTGCTCACAGTGCACAGGCAATATTCCTGATGATTATATCCATGCACTCTGGTTCTGCCCACCCGTTCAGAGGTTCTGGGTCCAGGTTTGTGAAGACTTGTCTAAATGTCTGAAATGTAATATTCCACTCTCTCCGTCTGTTTGCTTATTGGCTATCTTGGAAGATGTTACCCTGGAAAAAAATACATGTCGCATGATTTTCACTGCCTTATGCATCGCAAAGAAAACCATACTCCTGAATTGGAAAAATAAAAATAATCTTAGCATTAATCAGTATAAAAATCTTCTGTTAGATCATATTAGTCTTGAAACAGCATCTGCCGACACATTGGATCAATCTCTGTGGGCTCCTTTGATCGGCTCCGTTACATAGTGAGGGTGGGTAGTCTGGGATCTGACCTTGTGGGGCCTTGGGGTTGATGTGGAGATGGGTGTATGGGTTTGGGGCCCCGGGGGGGTTGCCGGGGGCTGGGCTCTTGGGGGTACCTGGGCAGGGGGGCACTGCTTTCCCTCTGGGGAGGGCCTGGGTGGTTCTGGGGGATGTCTGCTGGTGGCTGCATGCAGGCCCTCAGGTGGTCTATGGCGGCGGTCGTGGGTCACCGATCTGGTAGCCTGGCTGTGCTGGTGTGGGTTCGGGGTGGGCGCGGGGGCTTGGGGTTCTGGGGGCTTGTCGCCCCCGGGCTTGGGCCTGTGGGGTTCGGGGATCTTGGGCTCTGGCGGGCGGGTTGCCGGGCTCTGGGCCGGCTTGCGTTCTGGTGCCCGGTTCTGGGCGGGGGCCTTCGGCTCGCTGGTGGGTTGTGGGTCATGGGCTGGGGGGTTGGGTGTTTGGGGGCGTGACCAGTAGCCCCTAGGAGGGGGTAGTTTGACCCAGCCTAGGTGTCTAGTGTGCTATGTGTTTTGAGAGATGTCCGAATGAGGGGTGGGTGTAGTATTTCTTCTGGAGTGGGGATGGGGTGGATGTCCTTGGGGGCGGCCCGGGACTGTGCATGGCCGGCTGGCTGGCCCCTTTCCTGTGGTGGGGGCTCGATCCCGGTGCTTCCTGGCACTGTCGGCGGTTGGGCGGGCGCTCTTGGCCGGGTCGTCCTGGTGGGGTTTGGCTCCATCTGGTAGCGGGCTGACTGCGATCTGTGGGGGTCCTGGTGGCCCTCGGGTGTGTAGGCTGCTGGTGCAGCTTCTGGCGGCCCTCGGGGCTCTGTCCCTCTCTGGTCTGGAGCTCAGCGGGCCTGACGGTCGGTCCAGATGGAGAGGTGTCTTGGCCTCAATCCCTGGGTGGACCTTGGGGGGCTGGGGGGGGGGGGGGGGGGCTGTTGGGGCGGGGGGGGAGCGGACCCCCTGTGGGAGCATTTGCTCTCACAGTTATTTCTCCCCATCCCTCACCATGCACCTCCACCCTCTTCATTTCAATTCCATACATTTAGGGTTGTTTGGGCTCGGGTGTGCTGCAACAATTTTACATCTTTGTTGACCATAGCCACCTGGGACTCAATTTTATTGTACACCTTAGACATTCATTCATAACATCCTCATGACATTCATATATAGGAATTTGAGGTGGGCACATGGCTATGGGTGGTGGGATGACCTTACTCTCACCCCCCTGTGCCTGTGCTCACAACGGTTGCATTTAGACACTAGGGTTTGGATAGAGTTGGGGTGGAGGGGAAACTGGCACCATGCCAGCCTTTGCTCCTTCTTCTTTCCTTTTTAATGGCACTATACAACAACACACATCAACAGCACATCTAGGGGTGGGGGTGTATGTGTCGGGGTCTTATTTTTAGTTATTTATTTTTTTTTTTATTTTTTTTTATTTTTTTTTTTTTTTTTTCTCCTCTTCCTACCCACCTAGTTCCCTGACTGCCATTCCGGGGGTGGGGTCCGGGAGAAGGGCAGGCCGTCGGGTGTTGACCAGGACTATGTGGGGGTTCAGGGTCTGGGGGTTGCCATGGGCGGTGCTGGCGCTGTGCTCTCCCTGGGGTTGTTTGGACCCCCTGAGCTTGGCTCTTGGGTGCCATGGTTGGCCCGCTGGCCAGGGTGGCTGCCGGGGCCTGGCGGGCGGTCGGCTGGGGGTGCGTGCTTGGTTGTTGGCAGTGTGTGGGGGTGGTCGGTGGCGTGTCCTCTTCATGGTGGGGGGGTATCCTGTCGGCGGGGCATGGCCTGGGCCGGGTCTGGGGTATTGGCTCTTCTCCACTCAAGAATGAATGGGTTTACCTCCTGGGTTTGGGCATGGGCTGCCCCCTGTAGAGGGCGGGTACATGTCTTGGACCTGGGGGGTATAGAGTGTGTATCGGGAATAAGAATGAAATGTATCGTTATTGTATGTCTTTGAGTGAATGAATGTGAGATTGAGGTTGGGATAGTGTGATTGTGTATGTGTATGAATGGGTATTTGTTAGGCTGAGACTCGGACTGCCCCCTCTTTGATACAACTGGGGGTGCTTGGCATCGCGCCCCTATCGCGCGGCCCCCTGGTGGGGTGTGCCCTTGCCTGCCGGCGCGCTTGGGGCCCTTGGTATCGGGGGCTGGGCGCTTGGGCGTGTGTCGGCTCGGCCTGGTGTCTGCCTGGTGGGGCTCGGGTCCTCTGGCCCTGTCGGGCCTTGGCCTGGGTGGTGTGAGTCCTCGGTGCCCGGGCCTCGGTGCCTGGACCTGGACCTACATCGGTGTGGCGGGTGCCGACGGAGGCCTATGAGTTTGTCGCTGTTGGCCCCGGGGGGTCACTGTATGTGGTTGCTGGTGGGGATCTTCCGGTTCTCCCCTGTGGTCCCTTCTGGGGGGTGGGTGGGTGGTTCGCCCTGTGTGGGTGGCTCTGGGGGCTCCGCGGTCGGGGTCCCTCCTGGGGTCTTGGGCTCTGGTCCCCACTTTTTCGTCTGCCTCTGGTCTTGGGGGTCGGGTCTCTGCTGCTTCACAATTACTAATAAATGTTCTATTAGAGAAGCCTTATACACTTATGCATGCTCACAACCACACACAAATAGAAGCAGGGATGTTTATGTAGGCTTTATATGTAGATATATAGATATGTATGTGAGTGTATATTCATGTGTATGTATGTATGTATGTATGTATATAGGCGTAGGTATGGGTATATATATTTATTGAAACTTACTGCAAAGCCATGAATATTTTAAGTTCTTTATACATATGTATTTTGTTGCTGTGTTTTGTCATGTTCTTTGCAGGTGAACAGACAGTGGCCGGGTGTTTTGAAGTGTGCTCTATTTGTATATATTTCTTATATTTTGGAGTCTTACTTTGTCTTTTCTTTCTTTCTATCCTATTAAAAAAAAAAAAAAAAAAAAAAAAAAAAAAAAAAAAAAAAAAAAAAA
>NC_056499.1:36963543-36971532 GCF_014905685.2 Nematolebias whitei
AAAAAAAAAAAAAAAAAAAAAAAAAAAAAAAAAAAAAAAAAAAAAAACAAATACTGCCACCTACTGGTGTGTTTTTGTATGCTGCTTCTGGGATGCATACGTGACGTCATTACGTCATGACTTTCGTGTTTGTTTGCGTTTGAAAATGGCGCTCGGTGAGCGAAACTGTGTGCGTGCAGCACTGTTAGAGGTCTTCAATAAATATGCTAGAAAGAGGCTGAAGAGACCCAGCAACTCATTTATAGGAGCATTTAGCATCGGATTGGTCATTTGCTGACACGCCTACTAGAATGATTGACAGGTCGCGTCGTGGATCTGACTCGTGAAAAAATAAACAAGAGCTGAAAAAAGTAGTCTTGTACGACTTTATTCTCGTAATATTATGACTTTATTCTCATAGTACTACGACTTTATTCTCGTAATTTTATGGCTTTTAATTATTGCTTTTCTTAGTGTGGCCCTAAAGCTCGGCCGTAGAAGTCGCAGTTTGAAGCCTTTCTTTTTATTTCTCCCTTTTACAAACACTGGTTCAACTTTATTCTTGGAAGCATCCTGTTGTCAGTGCACAGCTTGCAGGTTCAACCGTTTTAATGACATGTAACAACGAGTAAGTGCATTTTCAGTAAACTGTAAATTCATGATGTTTGATGACATGTTAAGATAAACCATTAATATCTCATTTGTTCTGATTATACCCAGAGTAGGCGAATTTTAAATAGGTGAAAAAGTTTTTAGATGATCAGACTACATAGTCATTTTTTAACTGAAATCTCAATTCTGTATATAATTTAAATCATAATGAAATAAAGAATAAAGCGTTGGGGCTAAATTTGGATTAAATTTAGCCAGAGATATTCTCTACTAAATAAGGGCTGCGACTGAACTTTCGGTAAAACTTGTGTCTTTTGGTCAGTAGCTGTTCCCAGAGCTGCAACTGTTAATGACGAGTTAGCGACACAAGATTGTGGAAAACATATGCAAGTTTTCATTTGAAATCACTCTGACTTTCTGTGGCTATAAATGTTGCATGAAGGTTGGGCCAATGTACAAACAGCCAATCTTTGCTCAGATTAACG
Organism: Nematolebias whitei; assembly: GCF_014905685.2. NCBI lineage: Eukaryota > Metazoa > Chordata > Actinopteri > Cyprinodontiformes > Rivulidae > Nematolebias > Nematolebias whitei. Next base: position 36,964,620 of record NC_056499.1, read on the forward strand.
GTTGCACCACTACAGCATGAAATACTTGCAAGAAAATTGCAAACCTTTGACAGTCGGGACTGCCGCTCAGCAGTCATGAAAACGCTGTGCAACAGTAGTGCAATAGTTATGCACGACAAAAATCTGCACCGTATAAATATAGGGCCTCTTCCCAGACCAGCAATCATTTTGTCATCAGATGTCAAGTGATCTGGACCAAAGGCAAGAGGTGGAGATGCAGACTGACACGCTAAAGGCTGGATCATGGCTCCTTGTTGCTCACATCACACGACGTTCACATCGTTGTTTCTAATCACAGTTTCGTTTCGTAGGTCACTGACCCCTCACAAAGTGGTCTCACATTTCTTGCACTTTTTAACTCATGGAAATTGAGGGAGGTTAGAGATGAGTTCCAGATGCTCCAGACGACTCTGTGACTATTTTGAGCAAACGACAACAAAAAAGTCTTGCACGTTTCCTGAGCAAGCTCAAAATCGCTGCCACACTTGAACGAGGCCCTGCGACTCGTGCAGTTTACCTGAGAGCCCTCGCGAACCTAATAAAACATTTTGGTGACTGTGTGGATGCCGTCGTGTCGCCAACAGTCGCAGCTCAGTGACATAGGAGCCTAAGTTGTCATCTCCAATCTTTAATTCCTTTTGGTAAGCATTTTCTCAGTTTTTATCTAAAAAGTGTTACAACGAGAATTATTTTTTTAATTAGTCCAACTGTATTTCAACACTGACACATAATTCACACTTTAACTTTTTTTTTTTTTTTTTACACATTACTTCCTCGTTAAATTGACTTATTGTGACATCTTTGGTCGAAGCAGATGATCACTCGTCCTGACTCTGGTTCTGCTGGAGGTTTCTTCCTGTTACAATGGAGATTTTTCTTTCCACTGTTGCCTTTGTGCTTGCTCAGGATGGGAGACTTTGATGAAGACAACACAATCTGCTGGTTTCCTTAGATATATAACTTTACTAATTAGCATTTATAATGTATGTGAATGTTTCTGTAAAGTGCCCTGAGATGACTTCTGCTGAGACTTAAGACATAAATAAACTGAACTGAATTGTTTCATCCTGGTTTTCTTATATGTAGAGATGAAGAATCACAGATATAAAGGAATGGCTCTACGCTCAGAGTCCCAGCTTGTCTTCAGCTTTATCCGCCCACATCATCGGGCTACTCACTGCCTGATCTGTGCTTTAATATCTTTAACTGCTATCGTTGGCACATCTAAATGACTTAAAGGCAGATGATGTTCTGTAATACAGACTGAATGGAAGGAACCTCGTTCACCCCCAGCTATAGTAGCTGCTGTACTATTTTTTTTCTTCATATGCTTTATTTTTAGCTTTGCATATTTGTTAGAACAGTAAAATAATAAACAAAAAAAAATAGATGTCATTGAGCATCTTAGATTTTTGAAGTTCTTAGAGGCTGAACTTTATTTACTTTTGGACACTCCAGGTTCAGGTGGATTCACCTTCAACACCGTATTTGACGGGATCTTGGTGAATGATTTACACTTGTTAGTCTTTGAGGAGGTCTCACCCGACCACAGCTCTAGCCAGTTCCAGGACCTCTCACCAAGAAACCTCCTTCTGTCACTTTCACTACAAAAGTAATCACATCTGTACTTTAGACTAAATATTCAAAAATTATATTTACACCAAAGATAGGCTTGGATTTAGTGCATGAATCATGAAAGTCGTTCAGCTATATGACCTTAAGATAATCTCAGATTTATGAACTGCATGCAAACATAATTAAACACACTTTACGTAGGAAGTGTACTTATTCACGTCTCATGTTCAGAAGCAAACAGCTTTCTGTTGCTTAGTGGGGGGTGGGGTGGGGGTACTATCATTATCCGTATAACTTGTTTATGCATTTAAAAGTGTTTGGTTTAGTTGGTGATGTTTTTTCACATATTTAAATAATAATAATAATGGTTTTAGTAATTTAGATTCCTCTAGGTGCGACCAGTTTTTGTTTTCCCTCGGCTCCTCTGCCTTCCTAACATCTCAGCTGCATTTCATCGGCTCATTAAGCTCACCTGCTTCTCATTCCAACAATCCTCCTGCCCCACAGATGCTTCAGGTCACTGCCAGACTCCACTGCAACCTCCACACAGTTGTTTCCTGGTTTGGTTTGTATTATGTTATTTGCTGCCCTTTTTAACCCCATATTTAATAGCCTCCATGCCTGCACCTTGGGTCTTCAATAAAACAGTTTATACATTTCATTCCAGACCCACCAGATTGACAAGTGAGGTCAAATAAAGCATTTAGTGTAATTTTGAGTTTGCACAACTATCTTGAACTTGGCAACAAGTAGCCCTGCTTAACATCTAGATGTGAGAATTTCCATTCATTTCATTCAATATGCGCAGTACTTCTGCGTAGGTTTCAAAGAGGTTTATTTTCTGTGCATTATGAAGACATCAGCTGCCAAAGCCACTCCAAACCAGCCTGACCCTGGACTAGGTGATGCTGTGTGTGTTTGGCTTTTTGAACAAGAGAACCGTCTGTCGCCCGAGAGGCACTTCAGTCAGTTTCTAAAACATATTCGTGAGCGACGCTTCAAAGGAGCCTGAACTAAAGTACACACTCCTGTAGGTGCTAAAGCTGCGCTTTGTGACCCCCCTGAGAGGTTGTTGATCACGTTTCGTAACAATCTCATCTTCTCAGGCTTGGAAGATGGAACGGCTCGAGTTGTTACTCTGTCATTCACTAACAACCACTTGAACCTCGCTACCAAGGAGACCCAGGTACTCCCCAAATCCCAATTAATGAAAGAATAGCCTGAAGAGAGTGTTCTTGACTCCGGCTGTGACAGCTTAATTGTAATTTTGGCGAGGCCCCTCTGGCAACAATCTCCTCCACTTGACAGCTCTGTGCTCCTGATTTAACTGAAAGCCCTCTTTTGCATATTCATTTAGTGGCAACAAAACAGTGTAGCTGTGGAATAGAATATATTTTTACTGAGAGGATTTGTGCAGGCCTTGCAGCTGTGTATTTGCAGGCAAGAAGCCAGTGTGCATCCACTCAACTTGTTTTCACTGTGCATGAGTGGAATGAATACCGATACTATATAGACTGTGATAACGATGCATTCATGCAAAATTCTTAGATGGTTTTGCACATAAATGTATGATGTAACATTTTTCTATCACTGTTGTCAAGTGAATGCATGTGAGAACAGGCTTTTTGCCCTTATTTGGCCACTTAAAACTCATCTATGCTCTTGAAAATTGTGTTATTTTGCCTATTAACAGCAGACAATCTTTTTTTTTCTTGTTTTTGTATGGCTTTATCCACAGGTCTGTCATGAAAGCAAACTATTACATGAACCAATGTATGGATTTAATGTAGCAATCAGAAAGGACTGGATGTGCATCTCATGAGTGTCTGCCTAACTGATGTGTCCTCTCTTTTCAGTTGTGACTGGCTGATGGAACATTCAAAGGAGCCCCGTCTTCTGGGGGAGCGAGAGGCAGAGGAGAGAGGTGTTGGTCTGATGTCTGGTGGTTGTTGAGCTCCATATGTTGTGCATCCTGTGAGTCACTCCTCAACATACGAATCAGAACAGGAAGTACGATTAAGTCATCTTCAACACCTTCTCTGAGCATAGTCCAGATTATGAACTAACGGATCATGTGAGTTTTCATTTAATGTTATGTTTAACATTTGATTAAAATAGCTTTAAGAAAGTCATTTCTAAACATGAGATACTTTTATTTTAAAACTCTGTCATAAAAATAGTGATATGCATTATCTCAATGAATAATAGGCTTTTTTCTATAGTTTTTACCAATACAAAAAAGTAACAACAAATTAAAACTCTTGTTCCGTGTTCCTTGTTTGGACAACTGGTTAGACTCACCTGTATCCACAAACAGGAAGTTGAATCAACCAGTAATCATCATCACAAACAAATCCATCCATCATGCACTTCCACTACACCTGGACATAAATCTGTGTCAGAAACCTAATGATAAATTACCTCTAATGGGTGAAAGGAAATGGCACATTTCCTTCCTTAAAGGGAAACTTTAAATAATAATTTCACTGAAATGAGCTTTAATCTTGAATTAACTTACTTCAAAGACAAATCTGCTGACGTTTTGCAGAGAGCATGTTCCACAGGCAGGAAGTCTTGTCGCAGAAGGATGTGCCTCCAGCTGTTTGCTTCTGAACATGAGAAGTGAATAAGTAATTGCACTTCCCACATAAAGTGTGTTTAAGTATGTTTGCATGGAGTTCATGCATCAGTGATTATCTTAAAGTCAAATAGTTGAATGACTTTCATGATTCACGGCATTCAGTCTGAGCCTGTAAATATAATTTTTGAGTTTGTAGTTGGGAGTATGAATGCGAATGCATTTTTAGTGACTCTGCGAAGCTGAAATTATGCCGTGCTGATGGATATTTATTGTGCATAAATGGTGTGGCGGGTACATAACTGTGACTGTGACTGTGACAAAAATCTATTTATTATTTTCCTTTCTTGGTTTACTTTTGAGCCACCGTACAGTATATCTGAGATCAGAGAGTTAACAAAAACCTCTGTGAACATCGAAAATATTGGATACATAAGCAATAGTTAATTACTTTACATTTTGCTGCAGTGTTTACGATGTTTTTTGAATCAATTTCCAAAAATAATCCTGCTGATTAATTTTTATAATTAAAGGCCTTGCAGTTCTTGATGGAATGCACATCACCCACCACCTTTCATGCCAGGATTTTAGACTGATCTCATCTATCTCACTTCATTCTTCCTCACTACAGACTCATGTTCGGGCTGCTGTTTAATACACCATATTGTTTTACATTATTAATGTTTAACATATATCTTAGATCTTTTAAATCAATGTAATGAAAATCAATGAAAATCACATTAATGCCACTTTGATTGTTGATATGTGCTGCTGATTATCCATGCTGCTGATTATCTCATTCTGCTGTGTTCATTCATACGCATCGACTCACACAGACTCATGTTCGTGCTGCTGTTGTTCAGCATTTTGTTTTGCATATTAAGTGTTTAGCATAGTTTAGAGTATTTCTTAGTTTATATCTTAGATCTTATTACTGTTTCTTTTACCATTTATATTTTCTCTGGTGCTGGATGTAACTGGGACCCTGTGAACACAATTTTGTTCCACCTCATGTACCACATGTGATGCAAATGACAATAATAAACCTTGAACCTTAGTGTATCGTTTAGCGTTCGTTTTGCGTTATATCTTAGTGTATTTCTTAGATCCTTATATAATGTTTCTTTTTATGTTTTATATTTTTGCTATATTTGGGTGTAACTGGGTCCTTGAGTACACAATTTTGTTCCACCTCATGTACCACTTGTGATGCAATTGACAATAAAGGACCTTGAACTTGAACTGCGTTGAAAAATCGAGGAGCCATTTTGCTCAAACCTTCAAAATAACGTTGTGTGCATACATATGCAAAAATGTCATGCTCAGAGTATGTGTTGTGGATGATTGTTAGCTACTACCACAAACAATTTTTTGCTAAATTTCAGTAAAATTGACTGAATTTTAAACATTTTTATGTTTCTATGTTCAGTTGGCTGTAGTGGCCATCTTAATTTGGGTCGACTTTAGGAGGTAATTGTACATCCAATGATTGTTTCCTAAAAGTTTGTTAACTCTTATAGTTGCTCATGAGATATTTTGGTAACAGAATATATAAGGTTCAATCTCAAGTACCAGCCATTGTGTGAACTGTGTTACTCTTAACAGTTTACCGTCTTAGGCCAGAAATTCATCGAATCGGACCTGACTGAACCTGTGCTGCGGATGTAATAAAACTAAGATGGTAAAAACAACTTTTAAGGTGTTCAACCTGGTCTGCTCTGTTAAAAACACTTGTTTGCATTAAATAGTTTGTTTGGGTTCCTTAAATACTATTAGTTGGTGCTAGTGAGTTGATGCTAATAACTGTTAGCACCAGCTAGTTAGCATCAACCCAAGTTGTAAATATTTAAAAACCTAGATTTTGGGTCGTTCTTTTGATTTCATTTGTTTATTTGATCTAACTCAACAAGTTGGTCATTCTAACACAATTTTTGCATAAATATCTTAACCAAATATCCTGGGTCAAACATGGCTTTGTCATAAAACATTTTGCTAAACTGATCACAACTTGTCAGAGTTTATGCTGCCGGCCATTCAAAAATCACTGATGAAGCCATCCATGTTCCTCAGATACATGAGCTTTCAGAAATAAGGCAAACATCACAGAACCAAAAGCAGCATAAAGCAGAACTGAGCTGCCATGACATGAATTGCTATACACTAAACATGTGGCGGCCATCTCTCCTCCTAACGTGACAAATTAACTCAGTTTAGGGATCCTCTTTGAGGTAAACCATTTTTTAAGCTAAACACAAAGTTGCCATCACTGATATCATTTTGTTAAAGTAATGTTTGGTTTGGTAATCTGTTTGGTGCTGTTTGATCCTGCGACCAGGTGGTTGCACAAACCTTCGTCATCACCTCACCACATTATTGAGCCGTGGCACTGGCCTACAGTTTAACACGTAGACTGCTTCAGCTCTGTTAATATCTTAGTTCAGGGCACAAAAGTAGATAAGGGGTGGGTTGGCTTCAACCTCCTCAACTCCCGGGCCCATTTAGAAATCACACCAAGGCAGTTAATCCAAGATGTTCTGTGAAAGAATGATCCAACCCTGCTGAGGTAAAGATTCAAGATTCAAGGTTCAAGTATCTTTATTGTCATTCACATCGCATGTGGTACATGAGGTGGAACAAAATTGTGTACTCAGGGTCCCAGTTACATCCAAAAATAGCAAAAATATAAAGTGTAAAAAAATCAGTAAATAAGGATCTAAGATATACACTAAGATATACGCTAAGATATACACTAAGATATAC
>NC_056499.1:36971542-36993902 GCF_014905685.2 Nematolebias whitei
CTAAGATATACGCTAAGATATACACTAAGATATACACTAAGATATACGCTAAGATATACGCTAAGATATACGCTAAGATATACACTAAGATATACGCTAAGATATACGCTAAACTAATGCACAACAGTACACTAAAAGATCTAAGGTATTTGCTCGTCACCAATAGTGCAAAACAATACACTGAACGACAAAACTTCCCAGGCTTGGCTCAGACCAAGTTTGACTCAGTACTGGGTTTCGAATAAGGCTGTTTTTAACCCAGCAGATTTTAGAGTATCCGAACACATAAATTCTGTGTTTAAACATATAAATTCTGTGTTTATTGTAAAAAAACAACAAAAAAAACAGCATCATACCTTGGCAGTAAACAGGCACCTGTTCTGTTTGGTCTTGGGATGGATGTTTTCAGTCACTGTCTCAATGCTCTAGATTGTTGAGGCTAAACTTGTTCTATTACAGTATGACGGCATTGTTCCAGTAATGTTTATTCTCCCAGGAGCAAACAAATATTGATGTGACCAGTCATGACTAACAGGTTTACTATGTCAGAGCCTGAGCTGAGACACATAAGGTATTTCCATTCGTCTGATTGTACATAGAGGTTTTGCAGACATCACCTGAGCAAATAAACTATTTTGACTACTTAAATGTTCTTGTTTCATTATTGCTATTTAAGCTCCAATTTTCTTCAATTCTGAACTTTTTTTTTTAAATTGATCTAAACATGTATGAATAATGTCTGTGAAAAATCATTGTACACTCATTGAAATAACATACGAAACTAAACATACAGCTATAGAGAAAAAAAGGTATGTCCTCTTTCAATTAATTGGTTTTACAATTTATGGCATAATAATAGATTTAATGTGTATCACATTTTAAAGTTAAATCTAACTTCTGCTGGACAAAAGAACACAAAACATCCAATCTTCAGTTTTCAGACAGACAGACAGATAGACAGACAGATAGAGGGACAGATGGACGGACGGGTAGGTAGATTGATCGGTTGGTTGGTTGGTTGGTTGGTTGGTTGATTGATTGATTGATTGACTAAAAACAATTTCTCCTGGCTACTTTTTCCATCAAGCCGACAAGTTTTTCAGTCTTTTTCTAACTGTACTGTCATGAACTAACATTAATCTTATATATAAGGCTTGCAGAGTCTGAGATGAGTCTGAGATGAGTCTGAGATTAAACACTTGTATTTTCTCTGAGCATTGCACAGTCTGACCTTCAGGTGAGTTTGCCATGATGTTCACTCGTAGGAACACTGGTACTTGTCTTAAATGTTTTCCACTTTTTCCATTATGGACTCAAGACTTTTGGAACTGGCTGTCCCAGATTGGTGAGCAGCAAAAGTTGCCTCTCTAAGGTCATAGCTGATAAGGCATCAGGCTAATAAGCCTGTTTGCTTCAGAGCAACAAACTGCTAAAACCCCTCTCTTTTACAGAGGTGGTCACACTGATGATGATCAATTATACAACTTTTGGCTGATATGTTCTCTCCTAAATCCTTTGGAAGCAGATAGTGTACTACATTTTTAAATGTGTTTGTTTTATTCTTTATATTTTTCCCTATTCTTGTTTTATTCTTTATTTTTTGCCCTATTCTTGTTTAATAAATATTGGCATGGTGGATTCTTTAGTGTGTTTTGTACACTTGAGGTTACATTGAAATAATGTTAAAATCTGGCAAAGATCAAATCTATTTTATTATTATATATATATATTTTTTTTTTTTTTTTTCATTTACCCTTTATTTATACAGGTAGTCTCATTGAGCCACAAGAACTCATTTTCAAGAGAGACCTGTTTAGGGAGCAGATGGGGGTTAAGGGCCTTGCTCATGGGCTTAGAGTGGGGCGAATGAGGGTGGAGGCAAGTGTGGGTACTTCCCCTATGCCACCCAGATTTTTTTTTTTTTTTGTTGTCGGTACCGGGGCTTGAACCTGTGATCTTCCAATCACAGGCCCACCTTCTCTAACCTCTGTGCCACCACTCCACCAATTATATGTATAGATAGATAGTCCCATTGTATTATGTTCTAATACATAAACCCTAGAATTGAAAGAGAGTTTTTGTCTCATGATTGTATCTAATATTTTTATTTAGTTACTCCAGTAGTTTTGGAATACTATGGTGTGAAATACAACATTCTGTTACTGTTCGTGTAACATCTATGAAAGTACCCCCAACCCTAGCTCAGCCTAGATGACCTTTTCCCATCAAACTGATTTTAAAAAGAAGTATGTTGCATTAACATCATGCACATAATATTAGCACTGAAAAGACTTGAGGTAAATGCATTTTTCTGCATGAATAATACAAGTAGAAGACATGTCGTCCTTTACAATTCTTTTCCACTCATTGTGCAGCTCTTCCTCTGTGAAGTAAATGTCACTAAAAGCCTTTCCTGAGAGGGTGCAGCGAAGTGGACAAGCAAGCAGAGCAAATGGTTATTTTGTTGAAAGAGGCAAAATGGTGGCAAATTATGAACAACTCATTACACTGAGGTGGCACTTTGTTGAGCAGCGAAACACAATCAAACACGGAGGAAGCATCTCCCGGGAAGTGTTGGAAGGTGCTAATAACTTTTTGTCAGTGACAGAATGAATCACATTAAATTTCCCTAAAGAACAAAACCTCATTAATACTGTAGAAGGTCTCACGTTAGAGGATTATTTTATGTTTCTGCTCTGTTAGATTCATTGACTCACAAATTATGAAAGAAAAAAAAGCTATAGTAATAACACAAATGAAAACCAAAAAGATAAGGTGTGTTATCCTAAAAAAGTTTTACTATTAAAGAGTTAGCATTTCCTAAAGAAATGCACATCACCTGCCACCTGTCGTACATTATAGATTAAGATCAGGGTCAATTCGCCTCACAAGACCCATAGAGCATGTGTAGGGGCATAAAGTGTGAAACATATAAAACCAGGAGTGAACAATACCCTAGAGACTCATCTCTGCCTGATGCCCTCAACAAGTTCTATGCAAATTAAAGACCCGAACAGACCACCCAGCACCAGACTCACCTCACCACCGGAAGAAGAGCTTCTCAGGGTGACCTCAGCCAAGGTGAGGAGTAGTTTCAGGAGGATTAATCCTCACAAAGCAACCGGCCCAAACAACATCTCCGGGGAGGTGCTGAAAGACTGTGCCGATCAGGTCTGCGATGTGCTGGCTGACATCTTTAACTCCTCCCTCATCCTGGCAACAGTTCCCACCTGCCTGAAGACTGCCACCATCATCCCAGTCCCAAAGAGCTCTACAGTGACTGGTTTGAATGACTATCGGCCAGTGACCCTCACCCCGATAGTCGCAAAATGCTTCGAAAAACTGGTCATGACCCACATCAAAACAACCATCAACATCATTGCGGCTGTGGCTGAGTGGTTATGAGCAGTAGTCCTCCAATGCGAGAGTTGGGGGTTCAAATCCACCAGCAGTCACATGCTGAAGTGTCACTGGGCAAGACAATGAACCCCTCATAGCCTCTGATGTGTGTCCCATCAATGTATGAAGGTGATAAAGCTCTGATTAGTCTCATTAGAATGATTTGTTCAATTAGCTTTGTAGAGATCTAGTAGAGTGCTGTATGAATGGGTAAATGAGGACACAGATTGTGGTATAAAGCTCTTTGAGTATCTTGAAATAAGATAGAAAGGCGCTATATAAGTACAGTCCATTTACCATTTACCATATCATAAAGGACCCTCACCAGTACGCATACCACGAGAATCGATCAACAGAGGACGCCGTCTCCTCTGTGGTCCACACTGCTCTCACCCACCTGGATCAGAAGGACTCCTATGTTCGTATGCTCTTTGTGGACTTCACGTCGGCCTTCAACACCATGATCCCCCAGACCCTGATGGACAAACTATTCACACTAGGCCTAAGCCCTTCCATTTGCAACTGGGTCTTAAACTTGTAAACAAACAGAACTCAGTCTGTGAGGATCCACAACTTCTCCTCTTCCACCATAACCATCAGTACTGGCTCCCCTCAGGGATGTGTGCTGAGCCCTCTCCTGTTCTCTCTGCTCACGTATGACTTTTCACCTACTCATCCAAGCTGACATTTTGTAAAGTTTGCAGATGGTGGTGGGATGCATCACAAACAACAATGAGTCCAGCTACAGGCAGGAGGTGGAACACCTGGAGAGCTGGTGCAGGAAGAACAACCTTCACATCATTGTGAAGAAGATGAAGGAGATGGTCGTGGACTTCAGATGGAATAAACACACCTACCCCATCCTGAACATAGGAGGATCTGCGGTGGAAGTGGTCTCCAGCTACAAGTACATGGGTGTGCACCTGAATGATAACCTCAGCTGGGGCAACAACACCACCAGCCTGATCAAGAAAGCTCATCAGAGACTCTACTTCCTCAGGCGGTTGAGACGAGCTGGTCTGGGAAGCTCAGTCCTCACCTTCTTCTACAGGTGTGCAGTGGAGAGCATCCTGTGCTCCAGCATCAACATGTGGCATGGAGGCTGCACAGCTGCAGAAAGAAAAGCTTTTCAGAAAGTGGTGAAGGCTGCACAGAAGACTGTTGGAGTCAGTCTCCCCACCATCACAGACATCTACACCTCCAGATGCAGGAAGAGAGCCACCTGCATCATGAAGGACCCCACTCACCCAGCACACATACTTTTTGCCACACTCCCCTCAGGAAGGAGGTTGAGGAGCATTTAGTGTAGAACCATTAGCCTGAGGAACAGCTTCTACCCTGAGGCTGTTAGACTCATGAATATCTAACCAGAATAATCACTGTGAAAAAATAAATCACATCACAGACTCATGTTCGTGCTGCTGTTCGGCATATTGTTTTTATGCCTCTAGTGCTTAGTAGAGTTGCATTCATGCCCAAAAAATCTGATCCGATCCGGCCCTAGCCTGCAGTCATAATTTCTGAACCCCACTCACCCGACGAATTAACAATTATTACAGGTCCGAACCTGGAAAAAAAAAAAAATTATAATAATTTCTTATTAACAGTTGAGGACGCACAGCTGAAAAATTTTATACGATTTGGAGCTGAGAGTTGTTTGTCCTTTCATGGCCATAAAAAAGCATTTGAACCCTATTTCTGTCTGCTTTCTTCTGAATTAATGACACACACGGCCAGCTCCTCTGACACATGTCTGCTTTGGGATCTCACCTGTTTGGGTCGTCGGCAGCGCACGTCCGCTGAGTGCAGCGGCTGAATGAACGTCCATTTGGGTAATGGATCGCTGCCTGGCAGTACAGTCCCATCTGAAGCTTAACTGAACTTTTTACCTCTTTCAAGGCTCGTCAGCTCGAGGTGAAATGGCCGCGTACGGCTGGATGGTTGTATGGCAGGCCATGTTATCATATAATTGGATCACGGCTGATCCTAATTAAAAGCCCAAGACCGGCCCAGCCATTAATCACATTATGACAGCCTGGCCCGGCCTGGCCCTAATCCAGGTCGGTCCGGGCCGGGTTTCGGGTTCGGGTAAAAATGACAGCTCTAGTGCTTAGCATATTTTTAGTTAACATTTTTCTTAGTTCATATCTTAGATCTTATTACTGTTTTCCTTTTACATTTTATACTTTTGTTGGATTTAACTGGGACCCTGTGTACATAATTTTGTTCCACCTCATGTACCACATGTGATGTGAATGGCAATAAAAAAAAAAACCTCGAATCCTTGAAGATCTTCTTGTGATGAGAAATGACAGAATCATAGCTGTTTTGGTCAAGCCATAAAAATAATATTATACATAATCTTGTGCAAATTAGCAAGAAGTCTTGCTCAGAGTCTGTGATGTGAATGACTCTCAGCTACGAGCACATTAGATCTGAACTCAATATCTGTTGAACTGACTGAGCTACAGCCTCTTTTATGTTGGACAAAGTCAAAAAGCTGCAGCCATCTTGAATGGGATTGGCTCCAAAGGTTAATCAGTTGTAGATTTAGAACCAGTGATTGTTTTCTGGATGTTTCGCTCAAACCCATCCTGTGCTTTCTGATATTTCACAGGGTCGAACCAAACAGTTAATGCAGAAGATTTATGTACAAATCTTGTGCAATGAAGAAGACGTGGAGCATGTGTTGTGAATCACTCTTAGGTACAAGCACACCTGATTTTAGCACATCTAGAATAATATCTGAATGTTTTTTTTCATTCAATTTTGCTTTGTGCACTTTGAATGACAATAAAGTCTTATATTTATTATTATTGTCAGGATTAATATTATTTTGAGCTATCTCTTCTGACTATCTTGAATCAAGTTGACCTCAAAAGCTATTCGTTAGGTGTATTTCCAATGATTACTTTCTGAGAGTTGTGTTAAAAAAAAAAACATGCAGTGGTCCACAAGATATTTTGCTAACAAACAGACATAGGCACATGCACAAAGAGGCAACAGCATTCATGCCTGCCTGGCAGTGGGCAATAAAAAATTGCTATAACTACATAGGTCAAACTGATTTTTAATTTTTGAAGGCCTGTAGAAATTATCCTGAGGAAAAATAACAGAAAAACATCAAAATAGCTCAATAATTTTTGTTTGTTGTTTTGTCCTTTCAGCTGCTCCCTACTTCAGGAGTGACCACAGCAAACTAACTCGCACCAAGACTTAACAATTGTTTTTACGCCGGATGCCCTTCCTGACGCAACCACAGACCACCGAGCTACCACACCCTCTGTGTGGAGCAGAGAGCTGCCATCAAGGGTGCCTGGAGGAGCAGATGGTGGGGGGTTTAGGGCCTTGCTCAGGGGCCCAAGGTGGGGCAAATGAGGGTGAAGGTCCAGAGGGTTGACCAGGCAACCTTCTGATGGCCTCTGTGCCCCCCCCCCCCCCCCCCCAAAGAGAATAGTCAAACTAAGACTTCTAAAACTCACAAACGAGCATGCTAAATTATCTTTATTTAAAAACTAACTAAGTGATGACAACTTCTCTGCAGTGCTTTAAGAGTGTAATGTAAACTGACATTTTAAATTTGGCTTTGTGTGATTTTCTTTCTTCTTAGAAACATCTACAAGTTGTCTTTAGTTACAGAGAAGTTTAATCTGCGTTACCACCCAGTGCTTGTTCTAATCTGGTTTGTTCAGTTTTTTGTGGACAGTAATAATGACAGTGAAAGCCCTCCAGCAGATTGAAAACAGTTATGGAGAAGGTGAAAACAGCTTAATGAATGTGGTTTGAAGAGTTTCCTCACTTGCGCTCAGCAGCGTGATTAGTAAGATCAGATCAAATTTAACTGAGTAGCAGATACAAAATAATATTTGCGGCTTTGGTTTGGCACTTGTATCCAAAGCAGTCACATTCACAGAGCTGTGGTCGATGTGGAGAGTCGAGGAAGGAGATGAAAACCAGACAAAAATAACAATAAAAAAAGATGTATTTATAGCATGGAAAAGTGGTAACACAAGTCCTGTCTGTAGCGTTTCATCGCAGGGTTTAATGATTTGCCTCTCAGATTCCTCTTGTCTGACTGTGGGGTGAAACAGTGTAACACACTCCTCTCGTCTCTCGGATTGAGTTATCAGCTGTTTGGATGCTATGGTGTTAAAGGGAGCCTCTGTGTGGGCCAGCACATGTTTCCCCGATGGCATCATCAAATCCCTGTGGCTGCACTTCCCACTTTGCCTAATATCTCTTGTCAACAACTGCTTTGGGTTCACTTCTTACCACTGGTATTTTAATCAGTCTCTATTATGAGCTAAACAGTTACCCTGACACGGAGGGCAGCTGCTGGGTGTGTTTAGATGTGTTTGGATATGAGCCTGCATTACAATGGCCTGCCAGTGAGGTGGCAGTGCAGCTTGTTAGACCTTTAATGAACGGCACAAGCATATTAATATCTTCTATAACTCAGACAATTTTACAGGCATTGTGCTAAATGTCTGTGTGGCAGTGCACAAGAGTTACTCAAAGCACATATTATGAGCACGCCAGTGGGGCACTCTCAGGGCCTTCTACACCTTCAGAGAAGGATTAAGAATTCAGCACATATGAATTGTTACATTTCAAATTTTATTTAATTTGATATAACATACAGTACGAAGGCGCAATTAAAGTTGCTGCCTCTCAGCGAGCAGGTTGCCCTGGTCCAAATCCCAGTCTGGGGGCCTTTCTGGGTGGAGTTTGCATGTTCTCTCTGTGCATGCGTGGGTCTTTTCCGGGTACTCCAGTTTCCTCCCACAGACCAAAAACATGCATGTTAGGCTGATTGGTAACTCTAAATTGTCTCTAGGTGTGAGTGAGAGAGTGAATGCTTGTTTGTCTCTATGTGTCCTTGTGTTGGACTGGAGACCTGTCCAGGGTGTCCCCCACCTCTTAAACAACGATTGCTGGACATGGACACCGGCGACCCAAAAAGGAAGAAGCAGGTATAAGATAATAGATGGATGGATGATATAAAATATATATTTTCAATGTAGAGTTTCGTTTAATTTCATTTTATGATTTCTCCTATTTTCTGTAAACTCAAGTTCAGTTTTAATTCATGACAATACAGTTATCCAATCAGTTTCTTTTAAATTTGCGTCTCCAGGCAGAAGCGTCTTTGTCACTGGTTGGAACTTCACTGGAGAGAAAGCAGAGCTCAGACAGTCTCTGCAGGATGAGTTTGATCACTAACTGACAGGAAAATAAGCCAAACACAAGGTTGTTGTAAAGTGGGTGGGACCAAAACACGAGGCTCTGAGCCTTCCAGAAGGCCTTGCAGGTGTTTTTTATCCCCCTTCTTCTTCTTCTTCTTTTCTTGATCAAGTGAATGTTTGTGATGCTTTTAGTTGCAACCCGTCAAAAATCCACACTGAAATTGTAGTTGCTCTGAAAAGCGAAAGATAAATATCAAATTCAGGTTTACATTGATATATTTTCAATTTTACAGTTGTACTTTGGTTTCATTGCATGATGACATTTTACAGAAACATTCAGTTCAGTGCAGTTTTTTTTTAAAATTTGGTTTGGTTTTGTTTTTAATTGAAATTACATGTTGTATTTGAATACAAGAAACTGAGTTGCAGGATATTTGGGGTAATCTTGGGACAGAAATAAAAGGACCTTTACAAGTTTTGTGTTCGAATGGGTTGTCCGTGTTTATTTTTCTATTTAGTAATGGGTTGGCATTTATGTTCAAATAGTGATTTTAAATACAATGACCCCATAAATAAATTATTTTACGCAATTCATAATAAGGTGGGAAATCACTTCCTGTTCAAAGTTCCTAGATTGTGAAACTGAAAGTGTTGTAATCGAACAGTTACTCCGGAACATTGTTGGTGATTGCATCAGGTTGCTACAATAATATACCCTGACTGAAGGCCTAGCTTATATAGTCATGGTGAGCGGCTTCAGATGTTATCAGTGCATTAAATGGTCGTTATTAGTTGTTATCATCCCCATATGTAGCGGTCAAACTGTCCCACCTACCTCCTAGTAGGTTTAAAGGTACATTATTATCATTATTATCGCTGATAATAGGCAGCGTCACACAGGGGTAAACCAGCAAGTGTCTTTTGGGGGGGGGGGGGGACCTAACCAAGACCCTAAACCTAACCGCCAGACCCTTTACTTTAAACCTAACCATGTGAAGCTATTATGAACACTAACAAATGTAAAAACAGAGCCTATTTTCATCGCTAACAACGCTAACAATGCACCTTTAAACCCACTAGGAGGTACAGGAGGAGCAGTCTGACCGCTACATACAGGGATGATAACAACTAATAACGACCATTTAATGCACTGATAACATTCGAAGCAGGTGGTCATGGTTCACCACTTGGCTTTACCATGTAACAATAGCATTATTTACTCTCTTTTTGCTTCAAATTTTGGCCCCACTAAATATAAGGCTGTTTAGTTAATTGGTATTTGTAAAAAAAAAAAAAAAAAAAAAACTGTAGTAGAGTCAACATCTATGAGCTGAAAGTCCAAATTGATGAAGAAAGTGATTTATTTCAGGATTTTTGTGGTTCTGTTCTGTAGTACAACTTGTCGACTTGAGCTGTTGTCTCCTGTCTTTCGCTGAATGAAAGACAAAGTGAAAGACAGAAAGTGACAGGCAGTGGGCAGTGTGCCAGCCTCAGTGATAAGTGGTCCACTGTGGGGTTTCAAGTGTGGAGAAACCAGATAGTGGGATGGCAGCACTCAGCATGTTAGAGGTGAGAGACAAATAGATGGAGGGCAAAACACCGACAACAGCATTGTTTTAAAGTGGACAGCTTGAACATATTAACACAAGACTGTTTGAGTATGTGTGTGTGTGTGGGGGGGGGGGGGGGGGGGTATGAGTTAATGACACATGAAGAAGAAGTGGTGCATGGAGGACCTTTAACTAAACAAGGGTAAAATTTCACTGGACAACTGCAAAATTGTCCAGCAAGCTGAATTTTGTGCAGCTAAATTTCATGTGCACTGCTTCCAAAACTGTATTCTAAGCCGTGCACATCGTTTTGATGCCCCCCACTGTAGTCCAATTTAAAATATATATGTAGCGTATATATTTTATCGTTGTAGTTAGACCAAGACATGCAGGACCGTAGCCTCTGATGTTTTTTAGTCATAAGGACAGCTCTCTTACAGCTGTCACAAAAGTGTCTAAAATGTCTTCAGCTGATCCAAACGGTGATGCCAGAGATCTGATGAGAATTAAGAGAGATCATATTTCTTCACTTTTTATTTTTTTTACTCTCCAATTCAGAATAGAATCTAAACATTGCTAGCATACAAAACACCAACCTATAGCTGCATTAAAAAAAAACATCTGATTATTTACATTTTCTTAACAGAGCACTTCATTCTCAGACTGTAGGTTTACTTGCGGTTTCTAGAGTTTCTAAAGTTCAATAGGAGGCAGAGCTTTCAGTTCTCAGGCTCCTCTCTTGTGGAACAACTTCCAGTTTCTGTCCGTGAGGTTGACTGTCTTCTTTCAAGACTGGGTTTAAGCCTTTCTTTTTAGATGAATCCTATAGTTAGGGTGGCCTTGGGTTTCTTGAGCTATTCCTTAGTTATACTGCTATAGGCTTAGCATTCTGCAAGACAAACTGACCACACTGCTTCACTTTGATGCAGTTTTACTTTTTACTTGATTTACTGTTCATGATTTAATCTGAAATTATTTCTATCAATAACATGATTTTCTTTGTTTTTTCTTCCCATAGAAACTAGAGTTCAACCAGGGGTTCTGTATTACTCCGTCTGTTTTCTGTCCTCTCAAACCTTAGTCTGTCAAATCAAATTATCTCGATAGACATCGATAACCTTGAACCTGGTTCTGATGGAGGTTTCTTCTGGCTCAAAGGAGTCTTTCCCTGTCTCAGATGGAGGAATTCTGACAAAGTGAAGATTCAGCTCAACCTGCTGGCTTCCTTAGACTGATGACTGTTACTGAGTGGCTTTTTATAATAAGAGGATGTTTGTTTGGAATTGGTACTATAAAAACTAAACAAATTAAAAACTGAATTAATTTCAAAATACAACTCTAGCACTCTAGAAATACAAAAAGCTATTTTGAGAAGTGTTTGAAACACACACACACAACAACTTTACAACTATTTTGCACGAAATTTGTTGCAAAAGCTGTTGACATACTACCGGTAGTCACCGAACACTAAAAGTCACAGCCATGTGAGATGAAGTGAAACTTCATCACTTAGTCCCAGACTTCCTTTTTGTGCCTTGAGCTTCTTTTTTTTTTTCTAACGCACTTTATGTCTCAGAAAGTTCAAACCACACATGCAACAGAGGCAGAGTTTTCAGTCTTACATTAACTTTCTGTTACAAGTTTCAAGTCAAGCAGCATCTGTGAGACCACACTTAGCTTTGACTGGTGTCTTTGGAAACGTACGTTTCCTCAACAGGCCTGCTCAGATGCTTACTTCTATCCTGTCAGTGACAACAACAAAAAAAAAAAAAAAGCAAAGTGATAACATTTCAGACTTCCAGATTTATTAGTCACTTTAAAAACCTATTAAAAATATTGCACACTCAGTTTATGAATGACTCAACAAGTCTGCTATTTTTATTAACCTTGCTCAGTGTGCATGCATCTTGAGCAAGCAGTGTCAGAACAGTTGCTGGAGGGATCAGTAATTACAGACTGAAACCAAACAAATGCTTCATAAAATATGTCAGACAGAAATAAGCTGAAAGGATCAATATTAAAATTTCTGTCAGGAATGCTGTACTTTTGGTGTGATTCAATCAGTGACAACATGTTTTCCCATTCCAGGTCCTTGAAGACTGTGTGATACATTCTGAATGTATTGCAGTGGGTGGAATGAGGTAATTAGAGCGATTGATCTGGCTAAATGATAGCCTTTGCTCGGTGCTGAAGGGCATGTGCTCAGCAAGCCCCGGTGTTATCTGATGACCCATATAATCAATAGGCTGGCTGCAGTCTCCCAGGTGATTTATCTCAGAACTGACTGGGTTAGAAAACTGCATATGCTCTGTAAGCATGCATAAATTCTGCACAGCTTCCTCCGAGGGATACATGAGTGCAAACACCTCGTCTTGCCTTTAGTCCCGAGGCTCTGCGTGTAGGGACTTGTTCCCTTGGAAACCACATTTTGCTCTGGTTCATAATGAACTCAGCCTGCTGAGCAAGTGATGGAAAAAAGTGATCATTACACAAAGAGACATTTGAAATGTCACTAGGATGTCAGATGGCTCTCAATTTGTAAATCACTCTTTTTCCTTTGTCCTAATAGACAGTTATAATAGTTTTAATAACAGGTCAGTAGCTCTGTGCGAATCACAGATAAAAAAAAACTTCCAATTTTCAGGATTTCTGTTAATATCCTGTGCTGATTGGTATATATGGTATTTGTCTTGGTTCCAAATAAACATTTGATTACAATAATTTCCTGGTTACTGGAACTGAAGAAGCAGCAGCTTGAAAACTTTTAGCTTTTTTTTAATACTTCTCATAATTAATTTACATTATTGTTTAATTAATTGATGGCTCACCTGCTCTTTGGTCTTTGACTCTTTGAACATTAAAAAAAAGTCATTTGTATTTTAGTTTTTTTTCATAGGCCACTGTGGGCGATGATGTTTTTTCTAGTTACTTTGTGCTTGAGTGTGCATTTGTCTATGTTAGCAAAATATTCAATTAGCCACTGAATGGGATTTTTTTACATAAAATTAGAAAAAGTTACTAATGATGTAGTAAAAGTCACTAATAATATTCTCATGGTTTCAGACAATGGACAGGTGTCTACACTGGTCCTGTTAGACCTCAGTGTTGCATTTGATACAGTTGATCATAATATTCTATTACAGAGACTTGAATATGATGTTGGAATTACAGGGATGGATCTAAAATGGTTTAAATCATATCTATCTGGTAGATTCCAATTTGTATATGTAAATAAAGAATTGTTATCATACAACAAAGTTAGTCATGTAGTTCCTCAGGGTTCAGTGCTTGGACCAATACTATTTACCACATATTAGGTAATGTTATTAAACAGCATGGGATACATTTTAATTATTATACTGATGATACACAGTTATATTTGTCCATGAAACCAATTAATTCAATCAGTTACTTAAGTTACAAGCATGTCTTTAAGACATAAAAACCTGGATGACCCTTAATTTTCTGCTTTTAAACTCAGACAAGACAGAGGTTTTAGTTTTTGGACCTGGAACATCTTTGGAATAAATTGTGCAGTCTTTCACTTTCCCTAGACGGCATTAATTTGGCCTCCAGTTCGTTCTAAAGTCAGGTTGTGGCTGAGTGAGCAGTCGTTCGCCAATGCGAGAGTTGGGAGTTCGATTTCACCAGCAGTCACATACCGAAGTGTCCCTGGGCAAGGCATTGAACCTCTCATCACCTCCGATATGCGTCCCATCAGTGTATGAATGTGATAAAGCACTGATTAGTCTCTTTAGAATGATTTGTTCAATTATCTTTGTAGAGATCTAGTGCTGCATGAACAGGTAAATGAGGACACAGGTTGTAGTGTAAAGTGCTTGGAGTGTCTTGAGATAGAAAGGTGCTTTATAAGTACAGTCCATTTCCATTCTATTTAAAGTTAAAAACCTTGGTGTCATTTTTGATCAGGACATGTCTTTTAACCTCCATATTAAAAATGTTACGAAAACCGCTTTCCTCCACTTTCGTAATATCGCTAATATTAGAAACATATTGTCCAAAAATGATGCAGAAAAACTGGTTCATGCATTTGTCACATCTAGACTGGACTATTGAAATGGTTTACTGTCTGGGTGTCCACAAACTTCATTTAAAAGTTTTCTTGATCCAAAATGCTGCTGCCAGAGTTTTAATGAGAGTTGGTAGGAGAGATCATATCTCTCCAGTTTTAGCTTTTCTCCAGTGGCTCCCTGTCAAGTCCAGAATTGAATTCAAAATCTTACTTCTAATCTATAAAGCGCTCAACAATTTAGCTCCATCTTATATTACCGATCTTATTGTTCCATATTTTCCTAACAGAGTACTTCGCTCTCAGACTGCAGGTTTACTTGTGGTTCCTAGAGTTTCTAAAAGCAGAATGGGAGGAAGATCTTTCAGTTATCAGGCTCCTCTGTTGTGGAACCAATTTCCAGTTTCTGTCCGTGAGGTTGACACATTGTCCAGTTTTAAGACTGGTATTAAGACTTTCCTTTTAGGGTCGACTTGGGTTTCCTGAGCTATCCTTTAGTTATGGCTATAGGCTTAGACTGCTGTAGTACAAACTGTCCACACTTTTCACTCTGCTACTGTCTTTACTTATTCTGCTCAACCTGTTTTGTATTTGTAATTATTTTTTATATCCTTAACATGTTTTTGTCTTTCAGATACACCTGCACATATCTGGACCTTCCATTCTGTGTTCGTCTGTTTCTCCTTCCTGTCCTCTCAACCAGCCGGTCAAAGCAGATGGCCGCGTGTCCTGAGCCTGGTTCTGCTGGAGGTTTCTTCCTTTTAAAAAGGGAGTTTTCCTTTCCACTGTTGCCACTGTGCTTGCTCAGAATGTGAGACTGTGATGAAGTGAAGATTCAACGTGTCTGCTGGTTTCCTTCTTTAGATAGAGAACTTTACTAATTGGTTTTTCTATGTATGTGAATGTTTCTGTAAATTGCCCTGAGACAACTTTGTTGTGATTTGGCGCTGTATAAATAAACAGAATTGAATTAAACAATTCTTGAAAACAGAATTGAATTAATTGAATTAAACCCTCAGATGGTAATCATTGGATGGATGCACAGCAGCTGATTTCATTTTGGAGGCAAACCCCTTGACAATGGATTCCACAGCCAGCTGATCTTAAAAAACACAAAAATAGACATTAACCAGTTAATTTGACAGATAATGACCTAAAAATATATAAATTATATAGTTTTTTAAATGCAGTTTTAAACTGATTGAATGCCTTTACAACCTATCCATTATTTTGCTACAGTCTTGGCTGGAGTTGGAGGAGGAACTTTTATTTTATATTGACTTTGTTCTGTCTATACTGCTTTAATCAGTAAGCTTTAGTCTTTTTCATGCTGATAATAAATCTAACTGTTGGTGCTAAAAGTAAGGAGCTTAAAGTGGATGCATGTAAGGCATGACAAAGCTTATCAAAACTGCAATCTTGGATTAAAAAAATACGTCTTTATAAACTTGTAAAAAACTTTAAAAAATCCAAGTCTACAGCAAATGGCTTGCAATCTATAAAGAAAATAAGTGTCTGTTTTTAACACATTCTGTTTGATTTTGCACAAAGTAGAACGATATAATCCTGCATAAATGTTGAGTTATGTTCCTTTTTTAACTTTGTTTGTAACCGTTTGTTGTTGAGCAACCCATTTTCTAACTTAATCCCTCTGAATAACAGAAATTTTTCACCAGATGTTTTTTTTACTATATAAATTCTACTCAGGGCCATTATGTCAAAAACAAAACAAACAAAAAATAAGTTCAGTACTTGAATACTTGGATTGTTTTGAGTCTAATCCCACTGGCTGCTACATGTTATGGTATGCCAAGACCTTGTTGGTCTTCATATCACCACCCATAGCCCCAGATATAAGTGGTCCTTACTCTAAACCAACAAAGACTTGGTGTCACTGTACTTCTGTGTTTCTGGTCAAGAAGTTCTTTGCAAGCGAGAACAGAAAAAAAAATGCTGTTGACTGTTAGACCCTGGGTCCAAACCAGCACTGGAACCACTTTGGTGAAAAACATCTCTGCGTTAGCATCAATGTGAAAACACTCGTTCACTTGTAGAGAAGCCTGGCGCTAATCACAAGGTTCTCGTTCGCTCTCCAGCTGATGGACAGGATGAGGTCACATTGTTGACCTTCTTTTCCAGCAGCAGCCACTTGGACGGTAATCACAAAAAATAACACCAGCCCACTAAAGAGCATTAGACTGTGCTGGCCTGTAGACCTGGTCACGATGAGTGCTCACTAAATGAGCTTATTAATAACAAACAGCACCAGAAGCAAAGCCGTTCTGCATTCATTACGGCTCAGTGGAACAGCGAAAATAGATTCAATCAGGTTTAAGGTATCAACAAATGTGGACTCATTTCATATTGTCACTGAAAGAACAGCAAACACTAAGACCTCATGGAGCATTAGTACTTTGTTCTGGTCTAAAGGTGAGCAATATTCAACAACACTATGTCTAACCAGCATTTACAAAACTCAGTCGTAAATTGTGTTTCTGTGGCAAAAAGAAGCTAAATAAATAAATAGAATACATTCTCAGTACATTTTTTTATATATTTAAAATGCAGTAAAGTTTAGAAACATGTACTACTGATTGTCATTGATTTTGACTTTAATATATTGTTAAACAACGTAGCTAAAGTATACGGAGGTTAAGCATTTTGCATTGATTTGAGGATGTGCACGTCTACAATGTGACCTGATTGGTAGCGCACCTGTGAACTGATATTGTTTTGTAATTAAATTTAGATGCTTTTGTTTATTAAATTTTGAACCACAAAAATCTAATATGTATATTGAATTTTTTTAAAGTCTTGAAGAATCTCATGTACTTGTTTATTTTATGGAACAAGTCTTCTTCTGTCTGCATTCCCTGTTGTTTAGTTTTTTTTTATGAGTGACACCTACAGGTCAGGAGAGGAACTGCAGCAGCAACAAGCACTGAAACTAAAAGCTGAAACAAACTGTGAATACAAATTGTATTGTATCATAAATCAAATTTTCAGCATATAAGTAATGATTCATACCACTGGCAGTGTATGGACTTGTGTGTTGTATCGACCACATACCAGAGATGCACAACTCTAATGCACCTTAAAAATTTAGAATATCATGAAAAAGTTCAATACTTTTTGTCAGTCATTCCAGAAAGTGAAACTCATATATTTCAAGTCTTTATTATTATATATTTTTTTGTAATTTTGATTATTATGGTTGACAAATAATGAAGAAGAAAAGAAAAAAAAAGAAAAATTCAGCGTCTCAGCAAATTAGAATATTGTGAAGAGGTTCAATATCTTAAACTTCTGCTGTCACACCCTGATCAGCTGATGAACTCCTGGACATGAGCTACAAATGTCTCATTCCTCAAGTCCAGCCAATCCTGAATTGGAGACAACATCAGAAGCGTCTACCTGCTGAGGAGAAGAAGAACTGGACTGTTGCTCAGTGGTCCAACGTCCTCTTTTCAGATGAAAGTAAATTTTCATGTCATTTGTAAATCAAGGTCCCAGAGTCTGGAGAAAGAGTGGAGAGGTCCAGAATCCATGCTGCTTGAAGTCCAGAGTGAAGTTTCCACAGTCAGTGATGGTTTGGGTCCATGTCCTCTGGCTGGTGTTGGTCCACTGTATTTTCTGGAGTCCACAGTCAGCGCAGCATCTAGCAGGACGTTTTAGAGATTTCATGCTTCTGTCTGCTGACGAGCTTTATGGAGATGATTTCATTTTCCAGCAGGACTTGGCTCCTGACACGCTGACAACAGTACCAAAAGCTGCCTGTGGAATATTCTAATTTTATGAGACACTGAATTTTGTTTTGTTTTTATTATCTATAAGCCATAATCATCAAAATAACAAGAAATAAAGGCTTGAAATACTTGAAAATCTGAAAATAAGAATAATCAAAACAAATTAATATCTTGTTTAATTAAAAAAGTATTTAAAAGTATTGGTCTTCTCCTACTCCGCTCCTGTTTCCTGGAATATCTTGCAAAAAGATCTGAAGTTCTCGACCTTGACCTCTCTAAGTGACTGTTAAGTTAAGTTAAGTTCATGGCAAAAAACAAAGCAGACATGTTGCTGTTTTTAGTTTTCTACACCGCCTTATAATCTAGCTGTTTTTTTGTTACTTTTCCTTGTGATTGTCCTTTAGGTTGCCATTTTATTTTAACTTGTTAAAAACAATTAATCAATTTTGTACGTATATTTTATGATTTTCTGTTGTTGTCGTTGTTGTCCACTGTTGTCATCACTCTTTGTTAAAATTCAGGTCTCTCTTGTAAATGAGTCCCCGAGGCTCAGTGGGTTAACCTGTACAAATAAAGGTTGAATGAGTTAAGACAAAACAAGACAAAAATGTATCCATTTATTGTCAATATTAAATATTTCCACTATCAATTTTTGAATCTTCACTTTTTGCACTTTTTGCACTTACGTTAATTAGTTTGTCTTCATAGGTCCATTGGTTTAAAAAAATTAACGCAGGGTTTTCTTGCAGAAAATGAACACGGCTTTAATGAAATGGATTGCATATGTGTCAAACTCAAGGCCCGGGGGCCAAATGTGGCCCTCGTTGACATCTTATCTGGCCCCCAAGATGTTATTTTAAACGTAAAATACTTTTATCACTTTAATTTTTTCAGTAATCTTTGATTATGATGTCAAAAGTGCAACAGAGAACGTCAAATGAGAACAATCAAACTCTTATTTTGAGGAACATGCAACCAAGAAAAGATGTTTGGTATCTAACTTGAGTTAATGTAGATTCTGAAACTGGTCCTTACTTTGAAAAAGGTTTTCATTATTTTGGCCCCCTTTTGTAAGTGATTTATAATTTAAAAAACAAGGACAATTTTATAAAGTACAATCTTATTTTATCTAAGTTTGATCTGTATTTTTTCTTGATCTAGTACATGTCTTTTTCAGGATGATACTTAGATAATGGTTGTATAAACACACCAGCCCAAAGGACATACTAATGTAGAGATTAAACAAAAAAAGGCCCTCACCTGGTTTGATCAGTACTGCTCATGCTGGTGTTTGTCTGAGTTGATAAGACCTTTCATCTTGTTTGCATTGATTAGAGGCTAACAACTCGCAACGATACTTTAAGGCTCTATTCATGTCTGCTGCCCCCGCGACACACACTGGGTCCATTGTGGTGAGGAATGTCTCCTTTCAAGGCTTGAGCTCGCCTGTGAAAGCACGTCAATAATCCTGAGCCAGTGGGTGCTTCAGAGTCCCACTGAACACACCACTGTGGAAATCAACCCCCGTTTTGTGCTCCTCTAATGCAAAGTGACTGGGATGGTTGCAAGTGGAGGCAGATGAATGGGTGAAGTAATTAATCTCATGGATGCAGAAGTATAAACAGCCCGCAAAGGTAATGCCACTTTGAGAGACAAACAAAATGCACACATTTTAATTGGTGTCAGTTTGTGTTTATTATACACACCATATCAAACGTTGTCAGTTTTTCGCACTTCTCTCCATGTTTTAATAATTCAAGACTTGAACTGGTAAGGGGACACGTTTAACTACTGAGTGGGTTTTGTATTTGTTGGCACTGAAAAAGTGAACCTATGAGTGAAATATAAATCTGATTTTAGAGTTTAGAGGTCACTAAGCTTACTATGCTTACTTACTACGGTGACATTATTTACATGAACACTCCTACAAGAACCCTGCAGATGTTGGACACTGTCTATCTATCACGGTGCGCTAAGATTCATAACTGGCTGTGTTTATCGTACCCACCACTGCACCCTGTATTCACTGGTTAACTGGACATCATTAACTTCATGTAAACTCTCTCACTGGCACATTTTTATCTTTAAATCACTTCTTGGTCTGTTGCCTTCATACATCTCCTCCTACATGTCTCTGCGTGAGTGCAGCTACAGCGTGCGCTCTCAGGACATTATTACCTGCAGTGTTCCCTCAGTGAGGACTGAACTTGACAAAAGGGCCTTCTCCTACTCCACTCCTGTTTCCTGGAATATCTTGCAAAAAGATCTGAAGCTCTCGACCTTGACTTCTCTAAGTGGCTTCAAACATCTGCTAAGTTCATGGCAAAAACCAATGCAGACATGTTCCTGCTTTTAGTACATCGCTTTACAATCTAGCTCTGGACTATTCAACAGGTGGCCTGGTGGCCAAATCAGGCCCACTGGTGAGCTCACTTCGGCCCACCAATGGGTTCATTGTTAAATAAAACAAAAATTTAAACTGTAAAACAAGCTTAATTAATGACAATGACTGCTGGATGTCTGGCTCCTGAGCTCTTGGCTTTCAGTAACTGTGCCCACCTGAGCAGCTGAATAGCCCTGATCTAGCTGTTTTTGTTTTGTTTTTTTAATATGGTTTCCTTTTGTTCTTCTCAATTTGTATGTTTTTTATGATTGTCTACTGTTGTCATCACTCTTTGTTAAAATCAGGTCTCGCTTGTAAATGAGACCCCAAGGCTCAATGGGACTAACCTGTATACATAAAGGTTGAATGAATAAGATAAGTGGGTGAAGAATTCCTTGAAGGAAAAGACATCACCCACAGCTTTTCATGCCAAAGTTTTAACAAATATCATGTTTGTGTTGTTGTGTTGTGTAAAATAAAGAGTAAAGTGCAGATTTGTGTTTTCTAATGTTACTCAGAAAACACTAATAGATAAGTCAACTCAGTATGTCTTCAAAGGTAACTATTTGTAGATATGCATTCAATTTTTTGGAAGTTTTACCAACATTTATCCAGTATTTATGATATTTTGCTAATGGACAGTTAGGGTTAAATTAAACAGTTAATGTCAAAGTTTTAAGCAAAAAATTTTGCATAATTTGCACTGCTCAAAGTATCTGTTAGGTTCAATGCTCAGCCACTAACACATCAAAATTAGAGTAAATATCTGTGAAACTGGCTGAGTTCTAGTCATTTTTGTTGTTCCCAAGGTCATAAGCTCTTAACTCAGAATGACTCCAAACATTATTAAGTTGCAGATGTACATCCAGCGATTTCTTTCTGAGAGGTTCATTCAAACCTGTCCTGCGGTTCACAACATATTTTACTTACAGACAGAAAAACACACACAACCACAGGTAATCACATAGTTGCTGGCCGACCTTTCGTGGTATCAAATGATAAATATGCATCATTTATGCTTATTTCATGGCTATTTTGAGTTTATGTAAGAAGCGGGGGGTGAGCAATGGAAGCTGAAAGAATTCATTGGTGCAGCTCCTTCAAAGATGAGAGTAAAGAGCCAATCATTGCTCTGTAAAGAATTAAAACCACCTCTGCAAATAGCCTCAATATTTGTGCAGTGCCTCAGAGTGGGAGTTTCACAGCGTCTGGGTTTCCAGAGCAAATAAACAGTGCAGAGGTCTAGAAGGGCCGAGCGGCCCCTTTTCTCCCAGCGGTGAAGCCCACTTCTTTGTTGCTGCCTAATCTAGGCCACTCTGTATTGAGTGGGCTGAAAAGTGAATCTTTGTGTGAGTGTTTGTGTGACGCATCGCTGCCCTCCATATGTCAGATGAAGCTGTAGGATAATGTCTGTTTGGATGTGGTTCTTGAATCAGAGGCTCGGGGCCCTGTGGAGACCACCACTGTGTTTGCCAGTTCCCAGATAACCCACATCTTTACACTGGGCCTTCTCATAACCAATCCCAGGAAACTCAGGGCAGAGCAAACTGTCAAATCTGTGCACCACTGACCAACAGCTCAGCTTAAATCAACACAACATGCCCACTTGACTGCAGATATGATGAATGGAGGATGATGCTGGAAGTCTCACAACTCTTCTTCCTCTTCCCACCAAGGCACCATCTCACTGAATACTTTTTATTGCTCTCTGCTGAAAGGTACAAGGCAGGCAATAACGTTTTTACCCTTATGTGAGTGTGCATCTTCTTGTGCATATTTGTGTATATATATATATATATATATGTTCAAGATTAATTTGAATGAAATTTGCAGAACGTAATTGTTGGAGTTAAGATGGCCACAGCAGTAAAATGAACTTGGCCAACTCATAAATGTCTATAACTCAGTTACTTTACAGTTATTGAGCTAAAAGTTTTTGTGTTTATGTTGGTAAGAGTTTATCTGCTTCATTGTCTCTTTTCTGCAGGGTCCCACAGGGCTTGATTCTTGGACACCTTCTGTTTTCATTGTATCTGCTTCCAACAGGGTCTTTTGTTTCAGTGATA
>NC_056499.1:37003902-37055968 GCF_014905685.2 Nematolebias whitei
ATGTATGTTTGTATGTATGTATGGATGTATGTATGTATGTTTGTATGTATGTATGTATGGATGGATGTATGTATGTATGTACTGTATGAATGTATGTATGTATGTATGTATGTACTTTATGAATGGATGTATGGATGTATGGATGGATAGATGCTAAATATTCAAAACCTGTAGAATAAACATGTCAACATCAAGGTTCACAACTTCACTCATATAATTTCATAACTAGCATTCGTTATCACATCTTTTTAGGCTTATGACTCCTTTAGCTTTTTCTTAGCTTTCAAACATGGGCAGCTTTTGCACATCTTTTTCTAGTAAGTTTAACATTTTAGCACATTTTCCAACTCTAGTTTAATGCTCCAAATGTTTATAACTCAAATCTCAGTTTATCGTGATATATTTATTAACTCAGCTGTCTACAGATTGGATTAGGCCAGACGAGGAGTGGCCAAGGGCTATCATTTCACCTCTTTCATGTACACAACTATAGCTCGGATCACAGTGGGGCGACTTGACACACCTATCTGCATTCTTTACTTTACAAATCTGGGCATAAATACCAATACATCATTATTGCCTGACTTCTCTATCCTTTTTGGCTCTTGCACTGATGTCAACATTGTTGACATAGTCACTTCAGCTGTTTCTGTAGAAAAACAAACACATGTTGTGGTTAGTGGCACAAATTTATCTTACTTTTTTTTATAGACATATTACCAGTGATATGGAACAAAAAGTGAATAGATTATGTTATTAACCTGTCCTTAATGAGTTTTTGCAATGAATTTCTTTAGTAAGTATGAGCCTACAGTTGATGTGTATAAAACTACACCAACATAAAACCTGCTGGGATAAAATACAAAAATCTCTAAATGTTCATAAAACAACAGGTCATTGCCTGACACCTGTTATTCTCATACAAGTCAACATGCCTGTGTCTATGGGACATGCTAAATCAGCTATTCACTGAGACCTGGAAGTGTTTCCTCATAAAGTTTGGGTTTTCATAAAGAAGAGTTATGAATTGTTATGAATTATTTCATGTCTGTTGCTATCTGAGTTCTGCAATTGTGACTGCTACCAGAGTAATTTATCATTAAGAGAGGTTTTGTGTGAAACCCTTCTTTAAAGTCTCCCAGTGAGTGTGTCGCTCACAGTACATGAGTTATTATCCCAACTGATGTCGCCACATCTGCAGGAGGGATGCATTTGTTGCTAGGCAACAGTCGGAGCATGCAACATGCTAGCTCCAGTCCAAATTCGATGCTTGCTTTTTGTGTGCGCTTATTGTGCCTCAAATATGATAAAATGATGCAAAATTCAGTTGAGGTACTAAATGTTCCCAGGAGCACCTGCCTAATTAGTTTTTTTTTTTTTTTACTTTGTAATCTTCATAACTGAACAGTAAAGCATACAAATTATTCCAATTATCTAAGATTTCATTCACTTCATTAGCATTTGTTGTTAATAAAATCTGTACTCATGAACTCAAAGGTGCCCCTTACTTTAAAATCCTCTTGATGATTGTGTTTACTTTTTAAAAAGCACTAGAATTTTTTTTTTTTTTTTTTTTTTTTTTGTATTCGATTTCTAACAATGCCTCTAAAAATCAGGAAATTGACAAACCAAGCTTGGTGCACATGCAGAAACGCTGTTCTTAATTCAAAACTTCAAGGACCTAAATAACACCTAATCGCAGTTTTAGAGGAAACTGAGGGCCGAAACAGATGAGTGAAAGGAGCCATGCGAGTGAGGTAAAAGCTTTGTTTTGCAGCAAATGTTTTCATGAAGGGGCTGAAGAAGGGGGGGTAGAACTGATATTTAAGCCCCTACTGGCTTTTTTTCCCCTGCTTTTGTTTTATGCAGGGCTCTTTTTACCACATGGTAGTGACAGATTGTTTGAGCTGAAAGGAAAAGCCATTCGAAGCTAATTAAGCAGCCATTCCAGGCACTGTTCGCAGGCAGGAGGGAGAGTAGCACAGGCATTTGTCAGCGCCGTACCCAACGTGGGTTTAATTGACAACCGGAACCCATGACTGACAGCGCTTCCTGTGTTCAGCCAATAGGATGCCGCGCAGTAGAAAGCTACGACATCATTGGATAGAAAACAGCAAGGCGGGCGGAGGCGGCCCCACGTGGGGCAAGTACAGTGAGTAACACGTGATAGGCTGATACGCCGACGTGTTGTAGCCTACGTATTGATGCTGATAGGAAAGCTTGTAGACGCTTGAGGTCTCGTTAGAAATAGGTCGATCAATTCAAGTCACTCACAGGACTCTACTGTGGAAGGTTTTATCTTCTCAGTGTTTGGAGTTTGTAATGAATTTCAGCGTTCCTGTGTTATTTTGAGCTTGGTAATGAGAGGTACTTCTTTTTCTTGGCAACTCGTCTTTTTCAGTTAAATGCGGAAATATGATCTCAGGTGATCAAGGCTTTAAAGTCGTTTTAGGATCGTATTAGCTTCAGTTAAAAATTGTTTATACAAACAGCACATTGCACAGTTTTAAGGGTAGCATTGTTAATTGTGTTTTAATAAAGTCGTGGATTTGGACAGAATTTGATAGACATTCGTAGGATAGAAGTCGCTGGCTGGCAACACGCGACAAACATATATTATTGTTTTGAATAAGTTGTTGAAAAGAAAAGAATCACTTCGCATCCAAAATGGCGACCGTGTGAAGTCACACATTACCGCCCAATCAGAACGCTTGTTTTGTAAACCACCCCACGTGGGGACCGCGTTCTGTGATTGGCTGCCTACGCCGAGCTCCTTCGGAGAGCCTGATTGGCTCCTTCACAGCCCTCTTTCGGCAGTGAGGTCCTCGTGCTAGTGCACAGTCTGTGTGTGGTACGGCGCGCGGCTGAGGAACTGAGCACCCAACGGCAAGCTAGCAGTGTACTTCGCAACGGTCGACATTTTTTTTTTTTTCTACAAAAATAACTGGTTTACGCGCTAATTTTTTAATACCGGGACTGGCCGGAAGATTCTCGCACTGCCACTGGATGTAAGAGAAGCTTTTGTTTTCTAACTTGTTCGTCGGTTAACAACTCGTCGGGCTCCGAGGGTTTTCAGCGTCCGACGGAGAGACGCTCTCCGCCTCTGAATCACCGGGCTTTAAAGGACTCTCAAGGGGCCAAAGAAGACGTCGTGTATTAAAAAAAAAAAAAGAAAGAACCCCGCAAACGACGGCAGACGTTTTCTCGCCCAGGTCGTACCTTCCCAAGGATATTAAGCGTTGTGTGTGGATTTATTTACCACCTGTGCTGAGAAGGGGAGGAATCTGTCGAGACAAAGGTAAAAAGGGCGACACTAACGAGGCGGGTGGTGGCGTGGCTTCATGGGAAGCTGACTTTGAACGCAGCACCTTCTTGTTTTTGATCTCTCCGGACCTTCAAAACACCCACGAGTGTTTTTTTTTTTTTTTCCTCGTTATGGAAACGATCTCATTAGATGCAGACGCGATAAAAAAAAAAAAAAAAAGCATCGTGTCGTAGCGGGTGATGTGAGAAGTGAAAACTTTGGGATTTATTTGATAAATGAGCTAAACTCACTTCTGTTCTGTGGCTCGCTGTAATGCAAACACGCATCAAAGATTAGGAATAAGTTGGGAAAATATTAGATTTTTTTTTATTATTATTAGACTTTCGACCTCAGTTATTCTAAAGCTTTTTGTTCTGGCTTGTGTTTACTTGATTTAGCTCCTCAAAGTGCTGCTTTTTCTGTTTGTTTAGGTCCACAGAGAGGAGGAGGAGGAGGAGGAGGTGATACATCTACTGCTCGGGGTTTTATAGAGCGCCTAAAGCCGAGAAAGGGCTTTGTTTGTCCGCCGCCATCCTGCTTATACTGGGGAGGGGGTGGCGGTGATTTACCGCACCTTCTCTGGGATTACCGTAAAGAAAGCGGGGAGGGGAAGAAAAAAACACCACATTGATTCCCTTGTGCAAAGAACTCAACATGTATCCACAAGGCCGGCATCCGGTAAGTAGCTCTTTTGGCACTGTTTGTAAATTGATGCAAATAAACCACCCTTCAAAGTAACTTCATTAGCTCTGAATGGAGCTGCTGATCCACACCTTGCTATTTGTAATGCTTTGAGTCGTTTCACATGGTGGGCGGGAGAGAAGCTAGATGTTTATTAGCAACAATGTTGCTCATAAGTGGCTTTCTTAGCACATTTTGTTCAGTTTTCAACAGCTTGAAAGGGCCACTTGTGCACCAAAACCAACAATAGTCATCATGCAACATAACTGTGCGGATGGAAAAAAAAGTGGCAAACCTTAGATTTAAGTCGTGTTGATGAGTAAAAGCTGTCCTGTTATGGCTCCAAAGACATGAGAGGACAAACCGCCGGGAGATGAATCTAGATTTGCAGAGAAAAACAAGGAAGGTGGTGAGAGGGAGATGAGATGATAATGATCATGTTATTTCCACTTGTGGTAATTGCACTGTTGCCCTCTTCAGGCACCCCACCAGCCAGGCCAACCAGGCTTCAAGTTCACAGTTGCAGAGTCCTGCGATAGGATCAAAGACGAGTTTCAGTTCCTGCAGGCCCAGTACCACAGGTAATGACTGTTGGACTGTACACGGCATTGGCTTCCTGGAAACAATAAGACGAGGAACCTGCTACTGTTTTTGGTTTGTGCTGCAAGTCGATATTCAGCCTTCAGAACCAATGCTTTATCAGACGAAACGTGCTCGACATGTGTTTAAGTTATATGCTCCGTCAGGTTGTTTGCTTTCCAAATCTTGACGGTCTTGCTTGTATAGATAACATCATTTGTCTCTCTTTCCTCCTCCTTCAAGTCTTAAAGTGGAGTATGATAAACTGGCCAATGAAAAGACAGAAATGCAGCGTCACTACGTCATGGTAAGTGTAAGAATTGTAAAGCTATGATGATGATTTAACACCCTACCCACCCTTTTGCCTCAGGTGAACAGTCACAGGTGGTTCAACGCAATTGTTTTTCAAAGATCTTGTTAGATCGTTGACGCACACTCGTGTTTTCATTGGATAAAAAGGTGCCGGGTGGGGGTGAGCAGAGGGGCAGCTGAAATTGTAGCCGAGGTCAAATGTCCACCTATTGATTATGGGGAGTGTCGACCCCCAACCCCCATCTGTGGCTCCTCTCTGTGACCCTTTCCCACTCCCACCATAGCACACCCAACTTGACCCCACCAGGAGTTAATGTCAGCTCTGCTGGTTTTTTGTGCTCGAATCAGTGGGTTTCCTGTGTGTGTTTTCTGTTTATAGTTCTAATAAAATCCAGTCCACAAAGTGAAACTTGTGTCGCTGCCACAGCTTTCTCAGACTCTGAGTCGGTTTGTGTTCTGCTGCTGATTAGTTCACAAGTGGAGCGCTCTTAAGTACATGTCCAGAGAGCTGGCTTCTTAAATGCTTCACCACATGGGTACTGAGTGACCTCTTGTGATCAGGTTTCAGTTAATAACGCTACATGCAAATAAACACACAGCCTTTTAAGACAGTCACATACTGAGCAGATCAACATTTTTGGGCCAACTCTCCTGTGAAGCCTTCTGGTATTCCAACAAAGCTCTTTCAGTAACACGGGTCTCACCATTCTTGTTCAAGTTGAACGTTTAAAATCCCCCTAAAATTGTTTTATTTTTGAAGTTCTCCATCTATTCCTGTTGCATAGTTTTTAATTTGCAAGATTTTGGGCCAAAATTTGATATTGCACTTTTGTTTCTCAGGGAACACCTCTCACATTCTCTGGCAACTTACTATAAAGCAAGGCAACATATTGCGTGGTTATGCCTGCACAGCAAAACAACTATTGAGCCATTTAAAATTCAAGCACATTTGGTGTATGATTCCTCCATATTCTTTTCATTATTTTAATGAGAATGTAAGAACTGACACGAATACCTGATGGTTGTCAATGTGCTTTAAAGGGTTAAAAATAAAAGTATTTTAAAAACTGATACACTGCATTAGGTTCTGTTTGCTAGAGGCAAAGACACTTTTTTGTAAATACAATCCAGCTCCAAGGTTCGTTATCCTGTGTGTGTAGACAGCAGTTTCTAAATGAGAAGTGACACAATCAGCTTTGTGTATGAGCATGAGTTTCATGTTTGTGTGTTCAAAGAAATTTCTTCAACCAATTGTTGCAACTTGTAATAGACAGAAGGGTTGGGGGAGTGTCTGTAATCAGTGGAAGGTGTTGGGTTTGTGTTCAACAAACAAGACAAATGACTGCACTTCAGTTTTGGATCTATCGTCAGGTTTAGCATCAGCCAGAGATAGTATTGTGTTTCTTCTTGGATGAGATCATAGTTTGTGCTTATATAGGACGCCAAACAGATAAAAACGTGCGCCATGTTATTGTAGCAGAAAAAGTGTGTGCCATCCTTAACATTTCTGGTTAAAGTCATTGTGTGTGTGTTTTTTAAATTTTTTTTAATGACTAAACCCTTTTGAGACAAATCCAACTTGTTTTATGTTTGGGTGTTCTTAAGAGTGGTTTTCCCAGTCGTGTCCACAGATAGCTTCTGTGTTTGAATCTAATAAGCCTAGATTTATTTAGGATTTCTATTCAGATGTCTACGTGTAAATTATACCATTAAGGATAATCACCTGTCTTTAATAACTGAGATAATCTGTTGTGGTTTTGAAACTTCAGTTTAGTTTTTTTATTAAGTTTCTGCTTCTGTTTTTCAGTATTATGAGATGTCCTATGGGCTCAACATTGAGATGCACAAACAGGTATGTATCCATATCAGATGGTATGTGCGCAGTTGAAATAGTCATGTTTTTTTTTTCTTCCATACTGTCTTCGAAACATGAATGTATGCATGCATGCACACCTGACCTTAGTTCCTACTCATATCCTTGTAATGCCTTTAAGAGGCATGCACAAGCTGGCTCCCTGTAGTAAAAAACGCTGACAGGGTAAATAACAGTGAGGACACACTGCCTGATGGGGTGGTTTGATAAGATTAAAGTGAAGTATTTGGCAGGCAGTCTGAGAGTGTGTTTGTGAGTGATTTGTTCTTCTAAGTGTGTGTTTGTGTGCACATCCTGTACATGTCGGTGCTGTTTTGTCTGCATCCTTGTTGCCAGTGAGGCTAAGAGCTCATTAGTATATCTGCCACCCTGTGCTAGGTATCATGCAGATGAATAATGAGAATATGTCTACAGTTTGTTCTACACCACTGTGGAACTGGGTGGCAGAAATATTAAAATAATCAGAGCATTTCACTTTAATTTGAATATGGCTTCTCTCAGTTTGCAGTTGGTATTGTTTGGTTCCTCGTGTAAGGAGATTAGTTAAAGCTAACTTTAAATCCAACAATTATAAACCCAGCTCATGAGTCCTGATGCTGTTCTAATTGTTTTTAACTATTTATTATTTGTTTTAGTTGTCTTCTGTGCTAATTACGTGGTTCCACTTTAAAGCAGCTCTAGATGAGTGTGTGACTGCGAGGACTCTGCTTCTGATTAATTTTGAAAGCACACTGGTAATTATTAGGCACATTCCTGGCACTAAAACTGTCCTCGGGACAAACTGCATTTCATAACTTTGGTGTTCTTGTACTGGTTACTGAGACTGGCTACTGCATGATAACCTGATGTTTTTTTGTCTTATCTTGTTTACTTAATATTTGAAGAAGAAAAAAAACATTTATCTGCAAAGGACATGCACCATGCCTGATGTGATGAACATATCTAAAGCGATATCTAAAGGATTGTTGAGTTTACAACCCTTTTTCTGAACCACTGTGTTCTTGGTTGTCCTCAGGCTGTTTCTGTAAGTAGCAAGTTGGCCACCTGGCCTAGGACATTTGATTGTTGTACTTGATGATTGATTGTTTTGGATGGGTGTGTTCTGCAAGTGTTAAAAGCCTTGAGATTCCACAGGAGGTTGGCTTGAAACGTAGCAGTGAAGGCTACCTATGGGACAGATCTGGTGGGCAGGTTGCAGCCTGACGAAGTCCTCCGGATGGGGGCCGAAACGTTTCTCACTTAAAGAAACTGGTCCAGATGACATGCTTTACCAGTAACTATTTTTGTTGGTCTAAAGCAATGTTTTAGATGGTGAGGAAAAGACAAACTGAACAAGCAAGAGACAGAATTATCCCAACAGTTAATCAACTTTATCTTCCTGTAACAAGCTCACAGGAAATGAAAGTTACATAACCAAAGACGACTTGACTTGATTGCTGTTGGACTAATGATCAGCTCACCTGGCTTGTGCTGCGTCATTTTACTTGGTTTGATGTGTAAACCTGAGGGCTTATAGTCCCAGAAAGATGATTTCTGCAGCATTTTTAGCTGCAGGTTTAAAACTTAGAGGCTTTGTTTGTGAACTTGACATTTATGTTACAGCAGCAGGTAGGAAGTGAGGTTTCACATAAAACAATCCATATAAATGTTGTAAAAGTTAAACCCTAATACAACAATGTTCATAACATTATTCACACTGTTTTACACTCAAAATAGTGACTGTAATGTTCTGGAGCAAAATATTGCAGGATATGTTTTTATTCCCTGCTGTTAACTAGAGACTGAAACAAAAATGAACTTGTCTCATAAATGTCTCAGTCTTACAGCTTCACTGAGGGTGAATCTAGATATTTGTGCTCCTGTGGTGAACGCTTCTTATTGCACTTGTGATTACCGTTACCTCAGAGTTGAGATGCTTTAATCAGCCGTTCTGTAACTGAATTTGAGAGGCTCCACTTGGAATAATTCACCTCAGATAAACTCAGTTTGTTCAACTTCCTTTCAGGAATGCCACCTCTATAAACATGCCACATAAATTTCATAAAGTAAACAACAAAAATATTAGTTTGAGCTATATAGTATTAGATTAGTTGAATAATATGTTTTGCAGATGACACGCTTGTAAAATGTCAGAAGGTATTAACAGGTTAACAACTCTTCAGAGTTTATTTTAGTGTTTTACATCAAAAGTTATAACTAGTTGGCTGTGATCAAACATATAACTTTTAGGTTGGTTAAAAAATAGACTGGCAGATCTAAACCACACTGTTTTAAAAGAACCTTCTCTTTATTTAAACACATTCACAGATCAGTTCCATGTTGTTATAAAGTAACTTGGTTTTAGTCATTTGTACAAAATTTACAGAAGATTAATTCACTTTAATATTATTTCCAATTCCTTCATTTTTATCTCCATCTCCCATTTCCATATTTTTGTTTCAGGCATGCTCTTTTTGCTCTTGTTTTTTTTATTTTTATTTTTTCCATTGCTTCCTCCTCCCATCCCTTCCCCACCACCTAGTGGGGTGATGTGAATGATGGCCCTTGTGTCATTAGTTGTGCGATGTGATGTATGAGAGTGGGAGTCTGTGAGAGAGGCAGAGACTAATAGCGGTGGGGTGGACGCTTCGTGGCCCTGAGATCCAGAAGGTTAATGGCATCAGTGGGAGGGTGGCCCAGTTGGAGGGGCAGCACACTGCTCAATTCATCTGCTGTTGACGTTTTTCGTCTGCACGTGGCGTGTGTGTTTGTTTGTATGTGTGCGCGCGCTAACAAGGTGTGTTTTCTAGTTATCAAAGAGACAAACCTGCCCCACCCCCGTGCACATTTTTGAGTTTTTCTGTCAGTCATTTATCAACAATAAGGAGGCTGGAGCTGTGTATGATGGGGGGGTGGAGCTGCCTGTTTTGGATGGATACTGATGGACAAAACAAGGTGGATGGAGTCTGGAGTGAAGAGGCTTTGGAGTAAATGGGTTAATCGACTTGTCCTGTGCATCTCCTTTGTTTGTCAATAAGCCCAGTGGAGAGCCCTCTGAATAATTTATTATTCCTGCCACCCTTCTTCCTTTCTCTCCCTTTCCCTCCCTGGTGAACAAGTGTTTGTGATGACATCAGCGAGAGGTAAACAAGACAGCCCTTAGCTGTCCCTGTATTCATTCTGAAGGGAGGGAGGATGGATTATTGAATGCAGGCAAGTATAAGACTTTGCTTGTGTTGAAGATTTATTGCAATGTGAAAAACATATCGGTGGTATAACTTCATGTTTGTTGCTATTCCAAGAAAGCTGGATTAAAAGGGGTATGGGCAAAAACATGCGCACATATGCACATAGAAATATCCCCTACGTGAAAATGCTATTTGTGTCTGTTCACACAAACATGGTGTAATTGAGGCTCCTGTAGACGCTCAGTTTTCCCTGTGCTGCTGCAGAGCTGAGTGGTTGTCATGAAAGGGATCTGTGTGGCTGCCGGGAGGTAATTTGTTTTGACAGTGTCTCTTATGATGGCAAAAAGTGCAGGGTGGAGGTAATCACCCTTGCTTGCTGTCAATAAGTGATTTTAATTAGCGCAGCTCATTAAGCTGCCTCAGCAACATGCCCTGCTGACTGTGTTGTAGGTGTGGTGGGGGTTGCCTAGTTTTTTTTTACTACCTCTGTTCTCTGCTGTGGTCCCTGTTTATCGCTTGTGCCTGTCTACATTTTAATTTAGTCTCCCGCTTTGGAAAATCACAAGCAAAGTGAATTAAAGAGATAAATTAATCCCAAGGATTCACTGTGAAACCATCTTTCCTGTTCTGTTTGCCTGCTTGACTTTGCTTCACCTTCGGAAGCCATTTTGTGGTTATTGTGCTTTGCTTATCCAACTCCTCACTTGTTGAGTGAGTGAAGGAAAGAGGAAAAGGGGGCTTTATCAAGAAGATCATGTCTGTTTCCTCCAGGAAGAAGGTGAAAGAAGGACCAGGGGAAAAGAGAAACAGAGCTTGTGCAAATGAATAATTTATACAGGATTCCTGGAATTGTTTGCCAAGGTGATGATGGTCGATCTGTCTCAAAGCCAAAACAAACTAGGAGAACACACGCTCACACTCTCAAGAGAAGTTGATGAGGTTACTGAAGGGTGTGAGACAACCTTTATTTTGATAGTCGGGCTAGAAACGGTGGTAAAGTGGTGCGACAATTCTTCTTTGGGTGTATGCATGTTCTTAACAAATTGATGGCAGGAGTTCTCATGGGGGTGTCGGTATAAAGAAGCTGCAAAATTTAAACTAAAGCATTGAAAGATTGCCAATATAACTTGAGCTGTAATGAAATCAGTTGTAATCTGTTTGAAAACAGCTCATTTCCATATGTTTCATTGTAGAAAAGCATGTCACTTTTTTTTCATGGACTCAAAATAGACGTGCACATGCAAAATTGTCCTCATGCATTTGTAATGAACAAGTTACCTCTAAGTGCCTCTTTCTTTCTTGGTTCTGGCTGAGAAGATAATTCCCAAACAGCCATCTCTGCCTTCCATCATATGCCACTTGTTTTCCTCGCCAATTGAATGCTCATCAGAGACTCGACTCTCCACTTGGGGGCTAATGCCTGGAGCGACAAACAGCCAAACGGCTTTCAACACACCATTGACAGAGGGATGCAATGGAGAGAGCGAGCCTCTCAAGGCTCTGGTGCTACTAGACTAAGCTGAGTACCTGTAATTGTGGAGTTGCAGTGAAAAGCTTCTGCTGGCTCAAAGGCCTCTGTTTTCAGCAGCTTTAAGTGACAATAAACTCTTTCTGTCTCTGCTTCTGAAAGCACTGTGGAAAATGGTTTCTTCAAAACAAAGTGAGAGTCACTCTGAGTGCTGTGACTCATTGGATTTGTTATCTCATTTAAAAATATCTATCAGTTTTTCTTACTACAAATAGACTATACATCTGTTTGCTCAGTGAACTCTGGATGGAGTGTTGTCACTACAATGGGGGGCAAGACGTTCCTGCTTACAGCAGTAGTTTAGTCAGGGGGTTTCTGGTACATTTTTCAGGTTGTCATGTTTGTCTTGTTTGCTCTCATGTTCCCTAAAATTGTACCTAAGATATCACATTGTATGAAAATATGTGTTAAGAAAGGACGCAAAAAAAGTGCTTACCGTATTTTTCAGCCTATAAGTGGCGTTCTTTTGCATAATTTGCGTGCCCTGCGACTTATATGCTGAAGCAACTTATTTTTGTTTTCCCATATTTATAAACCAGTTTTTGACTGAAATATGACCGTTTTCATTCAATCTGACTGAAAATATTGAACACTACCTTTTTCAGCTGCTAGATGGCACTCTAGTAGTATGGCATGCCGTTGTATCATGTAATAAGTAAAAGTGGCTTTTAATGACAGTCGGCTTGCCGTAGCCTGCCACCTTCATCCAGCTCGCCTGGAGCAACCGTCAAATCAACTTCATTTCGCTGTGCCGCCCTGGCGAAATGCAGCTAGTTTGACCATTGAACTGCATTTATTAAGTAAAAGTTAAACTGAAACACACCTTTACTATAAAGTCCAGCAAGCAAAGAATTGTTTTTAGGTGGTTATCTTGTTAAATTTCGAAGAAATGTACAGCAAGTCCTCCCATGCATGCTCCTACTTCTGCGTATCGGCTTTTGAAATGCAGCTGATTTGACCGTCAAAGTGCATTTATTACGTAAAAGTTCAACTGAGACACACCTTTGCTATAATTTCTAGCAAACAAATAATTGTTTTAGGTGATAATCTTGTTAAATTCTTGTTAAAGTCCTCCTGTGCACGCTCCTGCGGCTGCCATTTGGCAGCCAATCTATTTTTGGCACAACACCGGTCCACGTTTCTGTGTTGTCAGTGGTGACGCATAATAGATGCGACTTATACATCGAAGCGACATATTTATGGATTTTTTCACTTTATTAGACATTTTTGGACTGATTTGACTTATAGGGCGGTACGACATGTACGGCAAAAAATACATTATGAATTTTTCATCCATATCTCCTAGACACTAGTTCTGTTTGGGGTTTATTCATTTTTCTCTATAGGTGCTGAAAATATTATTTTTTTTTTTATGTGGTACAATAAATTAACCATTCAACAAAAAAGGCAGGGTGCACCTACATTTTGTGAATGTTTCTGAACTCAAGCGGTGGCTCTGAAGTGGTGATTTTCCTTCCTGTGTGACTGGGGCCTTGTAATGTTGCTGTAATAGCAGAGTATCAGCATACAGCTGTTTCCACAAGCCCCATGTTGCTCCCCCTGCAGCTATTTCAGTGTAACACTGAAACACTCTTACCCTGTTG
Source organism: Nematolebias whitei (assembly GCF_014905685.2). Classification (NCBI taxonomy): domain Eukaryota; kingdom Metazoa; phylum Chordata; class Actinopteri; order Cyprinodontiformes; family Rivulidae; genus Nematolebias; species Nematolebias whitei. Next base: position 37,016,951 of record NC_056499.1, read on the forward strand.
GTGTCATTGTGTACAACCCCCGCTAATGATGATGCTTTATGAGTCCCCGAAGAGATTCCCCACCCCTTCTTCATTTCAGCTTACCCCCAGGTGCAGCCCCTACCCGCCTCCCCATTTCCAGTTATCCCTCATTAATTTCCCGTGCCGATCAGATCGACAGGCCGAAAATTCACTTTAATGACCTGCTTCTGTGCTGCGCCTAATATGATTTTACAGGCTGTTCTGGTCAGAGCCCCTGTCCAATTTACATAACGATAAGCTGTGCCAGATAGCGTTGCCCCAGCAACAGAAGAGAGGGAGATGAGCGAATGAAAAAGTAGGAAGAGCACAAAGAAGAATAGTGGAGATTAGTACAAGGGGGTGTGAAGAAGCTTTTGGAGGGCGAGCAGAAAGCGTAGTGTGTTCGAGGTCAGATGGGGGTTGTGAGATGATTCCTGACAGGACAGCAACGGTCTGCCCCCTCCTCCTCTCCTTCGTTCTTTCCTTTCCTGTCTCCCCCTACAAAATAAAAGGACACCGAGGTTTAGCAGAAAGCTAATGACGCCTTCTGTTCCCCTCCCTCCCCTTTACACAGTCAAACAAGGTTAAGGGAGTAAATGAGTGGAATGCAGTAGCATATAAAATGGCGGGAAGGAACTTTTGAACACACACACCTGCTGGGCCTCCACCCCTAATCTCTTGGAATCAATTAGTTCACCTCCTCCTGTTCAGTCAAACCGCATTACCATAGTGTCAAATCGGAGAGCTTCGCTTTACCATTCATCACCCCTCACATGCTCTATCCAAGCTCTTTTATTCTGCTTTCCACTTTTGTGTTTCTCTTCTCGTTTTTTTTTAGCTTTGTAGAAAGTGCAGAATTTAAAAAAGGAAATTGGCTTGAGCAAAATGTCTTGGGACCTCCCAAGTGCAGTAGACGGTCAGTACAGCCCATCCATTTGTCTAAATGCAGCTCTGTAAAGTGCTCCATGAACATCGAGCCTTGCAGTATCATCTTACTCTGCCAGCTAATATTGTGTGGTCGATACCAAAGATCCTTCTGACGGATAAGGCAAGAGAGTTAACCTGTCTGCTGTAGCATGCCCTACACCCTTCTTTATGGGCCGTAATTATGAAGTATAGACCTCATTAGGCTCTCTCCAGCCAGATGGCATTAGCATATTTCAGCCTCCTAATGAAATAAAGGCCTGAGCTTAATGGAGGCAAGGGGGGAGGGGGGAGTGAATTTGTTCTTGGGCGGTCCCAATTTGGTTACAAATACATGGTTGACCCTGATGGACGTTGCAAACAATGTTTTATAGCTAATTTGCCAATTTATCTGCTGCTCCGAACATGCAGTGTACTGGGAAGATGCTGTTCTAATACTTTTTCTCCCCCTCCCCCCACAGACTGAAATTGCCAAACGCCTCAATGCAATTCTGGCTCAGATCATGCCATTCTTGTCACAAGAGGTGAGTGTCAACATAAATAAAACAATATATTAACAGATTAATTCATTTCTTTCACAATGCACATGCATATTGAAGAATATTGCAACAATAGTTGTTTGATTTTTCTTGTGTAATAATAAATCTTTATACATTTTGCAAGTCAAAAGTTGATTATAGATAAAGGAGATCCTAACAATGGAAAGTTAACCTTGTTTTTGTCACTCGGTTCTGTATCATTTTGATGTACAATTCTACATATCCATTGTGTATATGTTTTTATATTTAATTTTAAGGATTTAATGACGATATGCTTTCTTCGCAACTGAAGTCTCAGTTTATTATAAACCTGAGAACTGGCAAAGGCTGAGAAGTTGTATTTGAATCGAATTTTATGCTTTTTCTTTCAAGACTAATTTTTGTGTTTGGTGTCACGCAGCATCAACAGCAGGTAGCTCAGGCTGTTGAACGAGCCAAGCAGGTGACAATGACTGAGTTGAATGCTATCATCGGGGTACGTGGACTTCCCAATCTGCCTCTGACTGTGTGTATACCCCCTCTTCTTCTTTCATTTGACCTGACAGGGACTAAACTGCATGCACTGAAGAGGACTATCACTTTGATACATGATACAGGCTCTACAATATCTTTAATGTTGCTTTGAACAAAAAATGTAGTTCACTGTGTTGATCAGCAGACTTTCAATCCTCCTGTTTTGTAGTATTTGAATCTTCAAGTTGAATATAAACTAGTAAAGCCGAGGCCTCTTCGTGTGTGCAGACTTGTCTCTGTCTCCAGTTGTTGAAGTTTTCTTTAATTCAGTGTTTGCAATGTCTGTCTATATGGTGTTCACAACTGTGTATTTTCTCATTGGTGTTTAATTATGACCTATTAGGGGTGCAAACGTCTGTCTGGTGATTCAATGCCAATTTTTGGTGTCACGATTCGATTTAGAAACGATTTTTCTATTAAAATGTTCAGAAATTTTGTTTAGATTATGTAATTGGCAAGATTAAACAACATTGTAAACAAATAGAAAATTTATTTAAAACAATAATTTTAGGTTCTTTACTGTATCAACTCTTTTTGCATCATTTCATATTTATACCAAAAATAGGAACAAATACAGGAGTGCATACAATTCTGTAACTTAAATTACCAGTGTTAGGTTAGCTTAGCTACCTTGACTTTTAAAAAAAATAAAAATCTAGGAACAAATGATTCATCCATCCTTTATCTTTACACTTCTTCCTTTTTGGGTCAAGGGTGTCACTGGTGCCCATATCCAGCTATCACTGTGCGAGAGGCAGGGGACACCTGGACAGGTCTCAAGTCCATCACAGACAAATAATTCAAAATATATAAATACAAAAGTAAACAAAGACTTCAGTCTACCAAAGTGCATTAACCTTTAACTCAAAATAAAATACAGACTTTACAGTTCTTGGGGAATTATTGGTAGCTGGAAGTTTGTTGCTCCAGAGTTTCATGATCAGCTGTTTTCCCTTTTCATCGTCCTTCTGCACATTTGTCGTATTTCCAAAATACTTTACCACAATTTAATTTTACCGGTATACTTCTTGCAAACAACCATGCTCTGGTCAAGCTCAGTCTTCCCCCAGAACATTGTAGAATCCAAAATGACTTTTCACAGACTTTTAACAATGAAGGAGAGGGTTAAATCCTGCTGTCTCCCTCCTCCATGCTAGCAGACTCCATTCAGATAAAGGCAGCTGGCTAACTAGCTTTCTGTACGGTGGCCTACACGGCCAAATTCTACTGTGACGGGTGGACACGAAATTCAATATGAAGTACGCTCGGGAGTAGCAGCGGAAAAAAACAAACAAACTTAAACACGTTTTAAAATGGATTTTTGGATATCTAATGGATATCTATAAAATGGATAAAATGGATATCTATTCAGAATTACCAGGACAAGGAATCTAGATTTTTTTTTTAATGAATCTTTTTTTTTTTTCTGCACCCGTATGACTTATCAGTGCACACAGGGTGCTGATCAGAAGTGAGGCTCTTCTCTGATTTCTCTTGTACAGAGTCACAGAATGCCTAATTTAAAGCAGCCCAGTCCAGACAGATCAGATTGTATGTTTTCTCAGATTTCACTACAGTTGCACTTTAATTACATAAAAGGTTTTGGCCAGCAGACTTATCGCCACCTCTGGCTCAATAGCAGGAGGCCTGAAGTGGTCAGGCTGGGACAAGCTGTGCGATTGTAATAGAGATAACCACAGTGGGAATCTTGCAGTAACTGAACCTTTGTAATGCGCAGGTGATTAAAGTTTAGGCTAACAGGAAAATCTCCTTTTGTTCAAACCTGCATGTGTTTACTCATTATTCCTTGATGGTTATCATGGCTGCTAGAGTCATGTGATGTTATTAACTAGCTACTATTGTTAAGCATTGTTGCTTTCTGACCCAGTAAAACCACAGGTTAGTGATAATGTATCTGTTTAAAAGTCAGCCCAATGTTTTTTACTCTGTTTTTTACTATCTGTTGTATTGATTGGAGGCTTGTTCACTTAAAATTCCTGAAATTGTTGACTTAAAACACAAGTCATTAGCTATGTTTACATGGACATAAGTAATCGGATCAAACGGTCGTTCGGAATAAAAACACATCATGTAAACGCCCCATTCGGGTTATATTTTGTTTATTCAGCGTGATCCGAAATAGTTTATAATCAGAACGAAACGGGTGGTTTACGCCAATTCGTAACCCGAAAGGTGCGCATGTAAATGCTTGATCTGTTCATTTTTTTTTTCTAATTGTGAAAAACTGATCTGATTGCATATGTGCGACCTATGCCATTTCCGCCTGGCTAATGCTAATAATATTAACATGTCGAGGAAGCAAAACTGGTCGGTGAGCGACAACATTTCTACTAGAATCATCGAAAGAGCTCAAAATGATCTGTATTACCTGTAGCTCAGTCAGGGAGAGCAGTAACGTCTCCATCTTCATTAAAACCTGTTGCGGGTCCATTTTAGGTGCTCAGGTTTTGTTTACGTTCATCCCGGAAGTAAACCGGAAGTAAAACTTCTTCTGTGTTTTTTTTTTTTTTAGGAGAGTTTACCACTCTGCGTATGTCAGTACTTCTGTTCAGAACAAAGCCCGCTGCATGTAAACGCTCGTCATGAACAGATTGTGCCCATGTAAACAATACATTTGAATTATTTAATCTGAAAACATTTCAATCTGGTCAAAAAAATTTGCGCATGTAAACATAGCTAAAGTCTGTTGTAAATAAGCCTATTCTACTGGAATGCTTAGTAATTCAGATGCAGTAATGCATTTCATGTGAGTTTAGACCTTTAGGGTTGACAGGTTCTGCAGCAATTCAGACTTTAGTGGAGGGGGTACACAAAAAGCTGTAATCAACACTTAGTTTCTACAATACTAGGCAAAACAGTCAACTCTGGACAAATAAATATTGTAGTGATTTACTCTACTTGTCTTGAAGCCTAAAAGCCCACACTTTTGATTGTCCCTCTTTTATCAGAGGTTAATCAGTGATTATCTTGTCCCTGTGGTCATGAATCAAATCTAATGAAGGGCACATGCCCAAATTTAATCAAAGGAAAAAAGGCAGGAGCACAACCCTCAATTTTTAAGGTAATTGCTTACCATTTCCTCTTTTTTCCACTCAGCTAAGTGTCAACGGTCCTTCCTGACCCTGCCTTCACTTGGTTGGGCAGTGGCAAGACTGAGAACGGGCTCAGAGAGAAAGAAACAGGCTGTAATTGTTTGAGCAATAAAGTCTTCGGTGATCAGTTTTCACATCTACATAGTGAGGGTGTGGGCAACTCTGCTGTGGCATCTCATTTGAGCCTCAGAGACATTCAGAAAGCATCAGGTAGCTTTCTACAGCAACTAGATCAGGGGCAAGATTTGCATTTTTTTCACAACACATTTTATAGACAAAAACTGAGTTCAAAATGTTTAATAGTGTCAGTCTGAATGCACTGATGAGTGAAGCCTTTAGGTTCTTTATTTATTTGAAATTTACCAAAAGATCCCACATAAAATATTCAACATGAAGTGTTGATACTGTGCATCTGTAGGAGTATCCACTTATTATAGGCCAGATTGCCAACTCTTAACTGCTAGCACCACAACATGGAATCTATTAGAAATTCCTGTTGATGTGAGACAATGTTCAGAAACTGTCCACAGTAAATTAGTTTAAAAATTCACTTATTTTAAGGCAATGCTTTGCTCTTTGAAAGTAAATAAAACAGCAAAGTCATAAACTGGGAGCTGCATACTGTAAACAGAGAAAGAGTTGTTCCATTTTCTACCATGTTTACATAGTCCTAGCCAGAGGCAACATGGTGGAGTTATATTTGACAAGTGTCAAAGGTGCTGCTCGGTCCATCCGCTTACCTTTATTTCCATAATTTCAACATTAGGCTAGATTGTAGGTAGATACTGGTTAATGTGTCAGCTGCAGGTGGTATCCTGCCCATCATGTAAATGTTAATCTGTGGCACATGACACCTCTACACCTGGCTGTTTTGAACATCACTCTGGTTCATTTGCTTACCACGATGTCTGCCTTTGCATGTTTTATTAGTGCGTGCACACTTTGTTACAAAACAGGTTTTTGACACATTTTATAGGTGCCATTTTTATATAAAAATGCTTGACTGATAAATAAAACAAATACATTTAGATTGATAATTTGACAAACGCAATTAGACTTTGTCAGCATCTCAGATTAGGGAAACGGACAGGCTGAAATTTCAATTGAACTGCTTAATTATTTAATCTGAATCCACCAAGGTTTGTGTAAATAAAGTGATGGATGAGAGAAAAGAAATGACGGAAGTTCCTAATTATCAATTTCCCATCAGCCTGGAGTTCATGTTGGTGATGTTAGCTGCTGCAATTTGACCTAAACTCAGTCTTTACTGAAATGTTTTGAATGAGTACCATTTTGGCAAAATATTAAACTTTAAATGATACATTTTTAGAAAATGAGTACCACAATGCATTTCCTCACATTTATTTTTAAAGTGAATATAGTAATGTTGAGTTTTCTTTGAAAAAGTGTTGAATTTAAGCCCCCAGTATACTCCCGCGTACATCCATACGCGGAGGTACGCACGTACGTACGCGGAGGTACGCACGTACCCCACAGGGCATGTCCGTGCAAAGCTCAATTTTTACGACCGCCTACGAGTACGCGGTGTCGCACAATAAACTGCCCAGCGACGGACTGTTTTGTATGCGACACCAATGTATTAAATTCCCCTTCTTCATCCTTGATCTGGCCTTTTCTTTTGTTTTTTTGCCAAGAGGCAGTGATCTCTTCCTCTTCCGTTGATGCCATGACTGAAATGGTGAGAAATGAAGGAATTTGTTACGAGCGAATTAAACTCAGGTCCACCGTGGCTGCGGGAGGGTCTGGAGATTTCCTGGTGGGCTGGTCTGATGTGTGGGCTGCAGAGCCAGCACTCCCTGTTTTTTTAATTTATTTTTTAGATCTTTTTATGAACAACATATAAACACAGAACACGGCTGAGGCTGCCAGCGCTCTTTTTTTTTTTTTTCCGACCTGTCAATCAGTCCAGTAGGCGTGTCAGCAAATGACCAATCAGCGACCTCAATTTGTCCCGAAGGTAAATCCCCCTCGTCTGTGAAGCTGCTCAGGGTGTACGCTGGAGTCTGAAGTCTGAACCCTCTGCGTACAATACACGTGTACGTACGCGTGAACAGACGTACGCGGGAGTGTACTGGGGGCTTTATTTTCTGTTGGACCCTATTGGTAAGCCTGAAGGCTTGTAGTTTAACAACTGTCAATCCGTTGACCATGAGACTTGAATTTTGCGGAGGAAGACATATTTTCCTATGTAAAATAATACCTGTAGTTAAAACTGTGGGTGTTTTTGGTAGGACAAAGGAATATTTTTCTCAACTTTCCCCACTTGACCGCTGGTCTTCTGTCACACAATGTGGACTTTGTTTGGCTCTAGCATTACAATCCATCCTGAGCAATCACATTATATTCAAATAGCGCTTAAATACAGTTGCCCATAATGCACATTAAAAGCATCTTCAGACCCCCTTCAGAGGTGGTCTAGACCTTTTAATCTGCATGTTTGGTCGTCTGAACAGGAAACCTTTTTGAGCCAAGCTGTAGGACCACCTACTGACCTGACTTGACCCCACACACACGCAGAGTTAAAGTGGATCACCAGGACTCGCTGTGATGACTTTGTTTGTGTTCAGATTGTTTTTAGAGCTGATTGAACCCTCTGTGGTTACTGTAAGCTACAGTAGCTATGTTTTAATGCGCAAAATTCTTTGATCGGATTGAAATGTATTCAGATTAAATCATTCAAATGTATCATTTACATGGGCACAATCTGTTCACGACGAGCGTTTACATACAGCAGGCTTTTATTCTATTTAATTATATATTTATTATTATTATTTATTGTCGTTGTTGTACACTGTTGTCATCACTCTGTTAAAATCAGGTCTCTCTTGTAAATGAGTCCACGAGGCTCAATGGAATTAACCTGTATAAATAAAAGTTGAATTAATGAATGAATTCAGAATAGGACTACTGATATGCATAGAGTGGTAAACTTTCCTTAAAAACACCACACAAGTTCTACTTCCGTGATGAACGTAAACAAATCTGAGCGCCCAAAATGAATCTGCACCATGTTTAATGATGGTGGAGACGTTACTGCACTCCCTGATTGAGCTACAGGTAATACAGATAATTTTGAGCTCTTGCAAAGTTTCCAGTAGAAATGTTGTATCGCTCACTGACCAGTTTTGCTTCCCCAACATATTAGCATCTAGCCAGGCAGCGATACATCAGGCAGACATAGGTCGCACATGCGCAGTCAGCTCAGTTTTCCACGATTGGAATAAAATGATCAGATTAAGTGTTTACATGCACACCGTACAGGTTATGAATCAGCATGAACCACCCCTCTCATTTGGATTACAAATTCATTCGGATCGAGCTAAATCGGCTCAGAATAATCCAAATGGGGCATTTACATGGCACATTTTTATTCTGAATGACTGTTTAATCCGATTACTTATGTCCCTTTAAACATAGCTGGTGTGCTTTATCAATCAAAGAACAACCACCTGAGCAACACGACGATTCATTATAATCATCTATATAAACACAATGCCCAAGGTGTGCTCACAGCTGTCGAACAGCTTGCTGTTTTACTGCGGGGAAGTTTTCAGATCTGACAGCTCTGGTTGAAAGTGTATCTGCATACAGTCATTGATATCCAATCACAACAAAGTCTTAGGATGCACATTTGACTGGAGGGTGTGAATGCTCTCAATCAGAGCTGTCCGCTATCGGTTAAATCTCCCATGACAGATGTTAGTTCCTGGTCTGAACAGGGCCATATAATGTAGTTGTGCAAGTAGTTTAATGTCACTGTTGGCTGAATCCCTTCCCTTTCTTCTCTGCTTGGCCCTCTAGTAATGGACACCTTCTAGTGCCTAATGGGCTGCTTGTTTATGGAAAAAATATAATCACTTTTTTATGGTTGTTATTGAAATCAGTTATTTAGGACGATTGCTCTGGGAATTTATAAACACTTTGCATTTATTACATTAAAAACAAACAGTACCTTCTGTGCGATTTATTTATTTATTTATTCTTGTTAAACTTAATAAACAGTGAAAAATAGTATTTCAAATGTAGGCTACTGTATTAAATACAGAACATATATATATATATATATATATATATACGTAAAGCAGAATGTGACAAAAAAAATTTAGTTCATTACTTTATTATTGTGATTGTTAAAAGTAGAAATCAATATACTGGTAGATATATAATTTTGATCATAGACCATATGTTTATGGTCAGAGTTCAGATTTGTATGATTGCTTTATCTGTTTTAGTGAAGGTAGACGATTTTAGAGAACAAAGGACAACTTGGGTTTGGTATTATGTTCTTGTCATTTGTCTGTAGCTATAGTATAGCGCTATAGCCCCAACACAAAAGCATTGTGTCTCTCTGTTCTAGTTTTGTTTGTTTTTATTGTATAATGTTGTCTTATTTTTGTACAAATTACTGACGAAAATATGATGAGCTACAAAACTGTTGTGAGGCACAGCAGGCAACGTGGTGATCATTGCCAGACTTTAGTCGGTCTTCCAGCTGGTTTTTGCCGGTGCTGTTGATGCTTGTTCCACCTGACAGTACCGTTCAGCAGGGAGCCAGCGTCGCCTAGTTAACTTTAATTGCCTGTTTCCTGTGGAAGTTACAGAAACCGCTGCAGCATTTACACATAATGAAAAAAGATACGTGTGAAAGAAAGCTTTTTACTTTTTATTCATGAATATTGAATTGGAAGCGATTTATTTTCCCCTCAAAAATTATTGCCTTGCTTTTTTTCTTGTCTGCCTCTCACGACCCCCCCCCCCCCCCCCCCCGTCTCTCTTCTCCTCAGCTATAGCACGCTAATGAGGCTTCTTGATAATGATCCCTGCATGCTTTTCCTCATTAGGCACACTCAATAGGGACGTCTCTGCCTCAATCCTTTGCCCACTCTGTCTTTTATTCTCCTGTTATTTTTGTGATTCGCTTCTCCCCCCTCATCTTGTTCTGGCTGGCCCTTCTATTTCTCGTTTTTTTTGCCCGCTTTTCCTTTTTTACAACAAAGAGGCTGCTCCACACACCAGTACAATATCGATTAACAATGCTGCCCTTTTGCTAGCATCCATCAGACAATTTCAGGTCCAACTCGACATAATGAGCTGACTGAATAATGAGCAGCTACTGAATAAACTTTTAAATGTGGTAAGCCACAGTTTATACAAAGGTCTAGTTTCTCCATTTTATGTAATGAATGTATGGATCAGGTTATTGAAGTTCAATCTTACAAGCAGAATAGCAATCGGCTTTTTTCCCCCCTTGCTTTTGGAGAGGCAGCTGATGGATGTGCTAAGTGTTATTTAACCTCGTTTTAAAGCACTTGCTTCCCTCTTGCCTGAGTGGCTATTTAACTCCCGTCTATCTACTCTCCTCGCTCTGGCTGCCTCTCACAGACATTCATGGCCTCTTGGGAGATGTTTGTGTTCCCAACTGTTGGTAGGCGTAGCAGTATTCTTGCTGGAGGAGGGAATTTTTTTCTTGGTTTTTCAGGGCGTTGAAGGATATTGAAGTTCTTAAAAGTAGACCTGTTGAGTTCTTTTTTTATTATTATTTTTAATCAATGACTGAAACACAGTGGTTTGGGACTGAGCAAAACTCTGATCAGTTTTGATGGTCAGAGGTGCTGCGTTGTTGAATCAAAACATATTGTTTTAAGGTTGCATACTATTAAGAGAGAGAAGCACAATGTGTGGGGGGATCGTAAACAGAATCCAGGATTCCAGAATAAGCCTGGTTAAAGTTCTCATTCATTTAAAAACCTTTGCACAAAGCTGTTTTAATGATTTTAGTCTTCTTCAATTAGTGTTTAAAACTGTTAGGCTAACAGAAAGCAATTTTTATATACAATTGAGCATCAAAGATCAAATATGTTTGACCTCTGTTTGTCAAATTCAAACATTTTGCACCATTCTTAAGAACTGTTTATCCATTTTGTTAATTTTTGTAACATTTCTAATGCAATGCATGTTTAATAATATGAAAGACATGGCTTTAGTTTAGAATATTACTTCCTGGTATTTATACGTTATTTTTGTTTTCTTATAATACAGTAGTCCCTTGTTTAGAACAAGGTTTAGGGGACTAGGTTCCCCCGTGATAAGTGAAAAACGGTGAAGTAAGGATACAGTAGTCCAAGTTCAAGTTTCACTCCCAATCTCCCTCCTTCTGTGTAAATAAACAATTTAAATTTAAATACTTTAATATTTTCAATAAACAATGCAGCATGGATTGTTTATTTAAAAAATTCCAGTATTTAAATTTAAATTGTAGAGAAGAAAAGTGCACCAGGACAGCAAAGGGATTCCAGGTCTCTTGTAAATGAGTCCTTGTGACTCCACGGGACTAACTTGTTTAAATAAAAGTTGAATGAAAAAGCAGGGCAGCAAAGGGTTGACCCTTCATGAAGCTGCTTCAGCTGGAGGAGAAATGTGTGGGTGGCAGAGAGCGGAGATCATGACAGGCTACAGAGGGGGCTTCTTCCTGTACCTGTGGGCTGCACAAAGGTGCAGCAGGTGCTAAATCATTTAAAATATTTTATTTTAAATAAACAATTCATGCCACTCGTGTGGCTCATCCAATCAGCCAATTGTGTGTCATGTCCACTCTTACTTTGAAAAACAGCAAAAGAGCGAGTCTGCGAATGTTGAACCGCGACGTAGTGAGGGACTTCTGTAATTAATCATCAGACAATATTATGTCATTTGTTGCCTAGAAACCTGCAGCTTCCTTTGTATCTGTTCTTTTTTAACATTAATGTGTATAAAATACCGTACTCGTTCTGTGCTTGTAACAAATTGTACAGTTTTAACTTGTGAACATGCTTCTCTCTGTAACTTTGTTATTTCTAGACTAACATTTTGACATTCGTGTATGTTAAACACCTAGGAAAATGAAGGATAGAAAGGTTTTTGTGCTGTATCCTGCCATCATGCTCTCTGAAGCAGATAATTTCTGTAGTGTTCCTGTACAGACAGCTGTGGACAGAATTATTTTCTTATCATCCAGTGAGTGAGCTGCAGGAGCACGATGGCAGCGACTGTTAATCTGCTGTTGACAGTAAACAGTTTGGTTTTGAGCTAAATGTTTCCAAAGCCGGCTCTAATGCATGTGCAGAGCGTGGTCGTTCATGGAGTCATTTCTCAGCTGACCTACTTGTCCTCTGTCTTGTCTCCTGTCTTTGGGCATTTGTTTACAGCAGCAGCAGCTTCAGGCACAGCACCTCTCTCACGCTGCCCACGGCCCCCCGGTCCAGCTACCCCCTCACCCTTCAGGCCTGCAGCCGCCTGGCATCCCACCCTTGACAGGTGCTGGCTCCGGTTTGCTGGCTCTGGGCGCTCTTGGGAGCCAGGCCCACCTGCCTGTAAAGGATGAGAAGAACCACCATGACCTGGAGCACCGAGGTGAGGAGCTGGACAAATATATAATTTTTTCGTATAAAAAGATAACACGGTGTGTGTTTTTATTTATAGGTCGTTTTTAACATCACTTTGTAATATTGTGGCTTTACTGATCATTAAATTATTCATTAAAGCTGTATGAATTGATCAATCAGAGCTGATCGAGCATGTTTTAGCTTCCATAATAGCCTGGTACTGTTTTTTAAAGTGGTATCAAATGAATAAATGGTACAAGAAGGCAGACATTTTTTCCAGTTATTACCTTATTAGTAAGTTTAGAAAACATAAGCACACCAAGTTTCGAATGCGAGTTGTTTGAGGATAAATGAGTAATTTTATTTATTCTCTTTGATTGCAACGCCGTCGTTATTTCCATACTAATTTGTGTTTTTCATTTTCCCTCCTGGCCCCTCATCTTTTCATTCGCCCCTGCCTATTCCTTTGAAAGAACGAGAGTCCAGCACGGTACGTTGACTCTTCAGCTCTCCATCTCCTGTGCCTTTCTTGACTTTGCATGTTCCTGGATCACTGTGTTTGGTCATAGTGTACTTTACATGGACATAAACCCACTGTTCAATATAAATTCATTCTCTCTATGTAAGAACACACACATTTTTGTACTCTGAGAGTGGGGGTGGGGGGAGCTGACTGAATTCAAATGACTTCTGACCAAATAAGCTGTTCCATCTAATCTGAGTGGAAAATGACTCCAATCACTGAACAAGGATTAGTACTCTTCTTTAATTTCAGCACAATTAAAAATGACTTTGACTCTTTTTCTTTTACTACTTTAGAAGATTTTAAGTTGTGTGTGTCCCAATACACATACATTTGTTAATATTCTTCTTTATGCATTTTTCTTTTGTGTGTGTTAATATTTCCTGCTTTGCCTCAGTGATTAACCTGTTCCCATCACCTTTTTCATCCTCTGTCTTGTGCTGTCCCTATCTCTGGTTCTTATGTTGAAGTCCTTGTTTATTGGACTGGCTCAAACCTCTCAGTTAGCTGGAGCGTAACGCTCTGTTGAATCCGCTCAAACAGATTAGGTTCCCATTGACTGGCCATCCTGAATGGGCCCACTCATGTCAGGAGGGAACCCAAACTCTTCCCCCTTCTCATTTGGTGACAAGCGGCTGCCAATAGCACCGTACCTGATCTCCCAGCCTCCCTCCTCTCCTTCGCTTGTTTAGCACACAAACACACACTCAGTCTTCCTGTTCTGTTGTCTCGGGTCATCTGATACTTCAGTTGAAGGGAAGTGCAGGGTTACTGAGAATAAGCAATCCTTGAAAGGTTTCAGGCTCAGATACACAGACGAGCTGTAATGCTGTAAGAGATTTTTGTCTGACAGACAGCATCACACTAAGCCAGACTTTCGTTCTGGCAGCTGAACAAATTCCCATATTTTGCCCAGAGAAGAAGACAGAAAAAGTGACTCTTTGTGAAGGAGGTGGTCTGAGAGTGTACCATTAGCAGCTCAATCACAGTTAAATAGTTCAACTCTTGTCTCTTTCGCTCAGGGGGTCTCAAGAGTCAGACATCTCCCTTCTTTCTCTTTCACCACGTGGCTCCATTTTTGATGATTGCAGACATTTGTTGAGCGTTCTCATTATGAACTGGCATCAAGGTTTGCTTGTCTTCACCCCCACCCATCCAGTTTTTGCCTTTCAGCCTGAATGGCTGTGCCACCACACCTCACCAGCTCCCAGACTACAAAAAACCCTGTTTGCAGCTTCTGAGAAGGTGCCAGCCTTTCTGGGCATTCCTGCTAGTGGGGAAAACTCATTGGCATGTTGTTCTGCTCTCATTGCCTGCCAAGTTCCTTTCCTGTTTTAGTCTCTTGTCTCTTTTCCTCTAATTTTCTCAGTCTGGTCCGTTCATGGCTCTTCTCTGCAGGCAACACCCTCTTTGTCTCATCACATTGCTCTCTTGTTCTGGGTTACTCAATGGCCTCTTTCTTGATTTTCTCCTCTGGAGGATTTTCATGAACTTTGTTGTTGGTCTTTTTTGTAGTCTTGACCTTTAACAACACAGACCTATAAGCAGTTATTAAGTGTTTTGTGTTTACAGAGTGTAGCCAATTGGTTTTGCATGTCTCTGTCTGGACTGCAGCATGTACACTATTGAAATGGTGTAGGTTTATTTTGGGATTTCACCAGGATGTAGTGAGTTTCTAGGATGTAGTAGTGTCAGTTTGTGTGTGTTCTTGTTTTCTCTCCACCTTCACTCTGCCTACAAGTCACCTTGCCAGATAGATTTTTTTGGTCTCTTGTTTTGTGGTTTTTCTCAGCTGCCTTGTTTGCTTCCTCTTTGCTCTGCTGCGTTGGCAGCAGTGACAGGACTAAGCTTTCCAAGAATCCTCTTCTATCCCCTCTTTCCCAAATCGGTCCAGGAGCATTGTGCATTTTGCTTTACTGTCAATATTATTACTAATCTGACAAGGAAAAAGTACCCAAGAGACATGTCAGGATGTATACACACCATTTTTATTCATTCATTAATTTTTATTTAACTATTTTCATTTTTTGAAGGCTTTTCACATTCTGCATTTTAAGTTTCAAAATATCTAACTAAAGGACAGTAAAACTAGTTGACGCAAACACAAAACCTGTATCTGCACTGTTTGTTTATCGTGCACTGCTAACATTTTAGGATACTAATCTGCCTGAATAGGATTGTCTGACGTGGTCTGTGCACTGTTTGTGGCAGAATAACTCGGTGTCGCCTTCAGACAGCCTGCGAGTAGCGAGCGAGAAGCACCGCAGCTCTTCAGATTACGGCCTTGACTCCAAGAAACGCAAAGTGGACGACAAAGACAGCAACCGAGGATATGTGAGTTTGTGTTTATTATTTTTGTTTGTGTTTGGGAAGAGTTTACGGCTCTTCGAGGTCTTGAACTTCGTTTGGAAGTTGTTCTAACTTTGACCTTGTCATTTTTTAAAACATGTCATCATTTCAAGGTTCAAGGTTCTTTGTCATTCGCATCACATGTGGTACATGAGGTGGAACAAAATTGTGTACTCAAGGTCCCATTTAGGTCCCAACATTTAGGACAGAAGTGTCTTATAAAGCAAGGGCTCAATAAAAATAAATAAATAAAGTGCAGTGCTATGTGTTGTCATCATTGTCATCATCATACAATGGCAAAATCGGTGCTCTGCATTTAACCCATCACACCTGGGATACACCCAGGTGGAGCAGTGGGCAGCAATGTAGGCGCCCGGGGAGCTATTTGGGATTGGGTGTCTTGCATACCACAACGTGCAGGAATGGCTGGGGATTGAGCCTGGGACTTTGTGGTCCTGAGTCAGCTGCCCTGCCTCCACCCCATCTCAGCCCCCAATGAAGCAGGGAGATAAATTTACATACAACCTTCTGTCATAAAGCATTAATCAACAGTGGAGTCAAATTTTATTAATTTCATGTGAACTAATGACATCTTTCTCCTTGTAAATATTTCAGATAATCACAGGGTTTTTAAGATAGATTCATGGAAATGAAGGTTTTATTCATTGCACAATAAATTAAGTAAATATTTAAAAATGCATGCAGTTCAATAAATTACAATTTCTACTCTAGTGTTTACAACCATTGATGCGTTGTACATAACTTCCTGGAACTAGGAAAGCCTGCTGCTATGGCATAGTAAAACTTGTAAAATAAATGATCCATCTTCTCTGAATAGAAAACAAACACATCTGTTCATAAATCTGACGTCTGAATTTTTGTGATTGAACCGTTGTAAAAATGTAGTGCACTGGTGTAAGTAGCATGGTTTATGTATTCGCCTCTTTATACTGAACCTGGTATTTTCTTTGTTTCAGGACAGCGATGGAGAAAAAAGTGATGACTTAGTGGTGGACGTCTCCAATGAGGTAAGATGGGGGTTTAAGCCGATCGGCCACATTCTTCATAATAAAGGCTTTGCAGAGACCAAACACGGCTCCCTTTTGTCTGTAGAAGCCTCGACACCTTTCGCAGTGTTGCCAAAAAGTCTGTCATAATATTGATTGTGTGCTTTGAATGTGTATTTACTTGCTGAATTTCCTTTTGCTATTCATGCAGAATCTAAGACAAAGAATACAAAGAGAAAAGGGTGTGACAGGTGAATGAGAAGTGCATGCATGTGTGTGAGGGAGAGTATGAGCATACATAGTGTATTTATCTGTGTTTGCACATGAGGCCCTAGCTTGTTTGACCTACATGTAAATGCCAGTGGCTTTCCTCGGGTTTGTTTGCTCAGTCTTGCTCTCTGTCTGTCTCGTTTAACTCTGTAGGATCCAGCAACCCCTCGAGTCAGCCCTGCCCACTCTCCTCCAGAAAATGGCCTGGATAAGTCACGAGTGCTGAAGAAGGATGCTGCCCCCAACAGCCCCGCTTCCGTCGCCTCTTCAGGCAGCACGCCATCCTCAAAGGCAAAGGACCACACCCATGTGAGTGTAGCAGGAGGATGAAATGCAGCGGTTACAGTGAAAGGCTGAAGCCTGGATTGACAGACTAAAGGACATTTGTCAAGTGAAGTGGGACTTAGGAGCTGACTGCTATGTAGGCTTTGACAGAGCAGAAGGTGGATGTATTCTCAGGATATCAAACCCAATGGCTCTGTCCTATCCATCTTCTTTATGGCTTACCCAGTAAATGATCATTTTTCCATCACCCCAAGGCTGTAAATAACCCAGAGACCCAGCAGCAGGTAAACTGCTGTCCTTTATTTTGTCTCGTCTTCTCTCCTTCCAAGCCAAAATGTCTATAATACTAAGCCATTCCCTAACCGGGTTTTAAAGTTGGTAAATATAAACCTTTTAATGAAGCTCTGAATACATTTATGATCCACGTTTTCTACCCCTATCTTACCTGTAGAGAAGCCCCAGCTGTAAAGAACATCTCTCTCCACTTGTAGCTTCTCCTGACAAACATGGCTTCTTTTCAAAGGTTTATGTCCCTGTGCATTTTCACTCTCACACACAGTATTACGTTATGACTGTAATAGTAATAAAGTGTTTGTGTTGGACTGAATGTATGCAGGCAGGCCTCTCAGATTGTCACTCTGGATTTCTGTGCCAGTCTGTGAATTTTTGACTCATGAGGGGATTTTAAATGTTGACCTAGAAGTGGTTTAAATGGTGTCCAGGTGCACATTTGAGTGAGAGTAAAGGAACTTTGAAGTTTCAGTAAGAGCATACCCTGAGACTGAAACAAATCTTTGTTATAGAATGACAAGTCATCAACACCGAGCCTCAAGTCCAACACACCCACTCCGAGGAATGAAGCACCAACACCAGGAACCAGTACTACTCCAGGACTCCGCCCTTTACCTATGGGCAAACCACCTGGGATGGAGGCACTAGGTAATAAATGACTACTCTGGGTTTTATAAGCCATTTTTCACCGAGTCAGTTTACAGAGTAGATATCTAAGCAATCAAATGATGTTCAAGGTCTTTAATAATATCTGATGAAACAGACACTACAAGCTTAAAGTAGTGCACTTGCTGTCCTTAACAGGCATTTTAGTGTTAATTCCTGTAAATTAAACTTTTGTCAGAGTATATTGTTTAAAGTTTTTTATTTTATTATTCCTTCAGCTGCCCCAGCTCTGCGGACACCTCTGTCAATTGCTGGTTCTTATGCCACCCCATTTGCCATGATGGGTCATCATGACATGAATGGCTCCCTAACCAGTCCTGGCATGTATCCAGGACTCATTTCACCACAGATGAGTGCTGCAGCTGCTGCCGCCTATGGACGCTCACCAATTGTAACTACCACAGGTTTTTATATATACATACAAATATATATAATATATAATAATTTCAGCCAAGAGGTGAATTTGAGAAACGTAGTGTTGTTACTTCTCCTAAAACCTAAAATAATTGATTGTAATTTAACACGTCTTCACCAGCTGTGGTGACGTTTGTGAGAACTAACAGCTCAGCAGCTTTTGTAATTTGTTATTTAGCGTTCTGGTTGTCTGAAGATCTCCCAGCCTTAGAATAAAGTTTTCTGTATGAAACAAGTTTCTCTGCACACAGTGAAGCTCAATCTGCCTCTTTTTCATGGAAACGGTGGATTGACGTTCCTTCATATGTTAGTACTTTGGATTATGAAATGGCCATAATTTGAATATAAACTTTGGTTCATTTATGTTTTAGTAGGTAAATGGTTATTTTTATTTATTTATTTATTTATTTATTTATTTTTGTGCAGGCAGGGTTTGACCCTCACCCTCACATGAGAGCTCCCGGCCTTCCAGCAAGTCTCACTTCAATTTCAGGAGGAAAACCGTGCGTATTCACATTTTATTTAGCCTTGAGAGACATTTGCATTTCACTAGATTTTAAACTCAATTTTATTTGACTTTTACCTTCTTTTTTTTTTTTTTTCCTGCAGAGCTTATTCCTTTCATGTAAGTGCAGATGGTCAGATGCAGCCCGTGCCCTTCCCTCCAGATGCACTGATAGGCCCGGGCATCCCACGTCACGCTCGCCAGATCAACACACTGAGCCACGGGGAAGTGGTGTGTGCAGTCACTATCAGCAACCCCACACGTCACGTTTACACCGGTGGCAAAGGTTGCGTCAAGATCTGGGACATCAGCCAACCAGGCAGCAAGAGCCCAGTTTCCCAACTTGACTGCTTGGTCAGTAGTCGTTGCTGTTTTATAAGCATATAAGAGAAAACGACAAGTATTTGCTCAAAGTGACTTTAAAATTATGTTATCACAGTAAACGTTTTAACGATCTCAACCATGGTGGAGACACAATGTACTGTTTCATTACATCTATGAGTAGTCTCCTTTTATTCTGAATTTTCTCGATGCAGCTGGCCACAGATCCTAAAAGATAAAAGATGTGAATTATTCAGTAAAATGTCTCACTGCTGTGCTGAAATTGTCCTTCGCGGAGGGAAAAAAGCCTGCTGAGTAATGATGTTCTGATTGGCCAACCCTGTCTGCCATTACCCAGCTCATTACTTCCTCCAAACTGCCTCCCGTTTCTCATTTTGATACTGTGGCTCCACGCCGTTCAGCTCATATGGCCTCCCACACCCGTTAGGTGTATCTAGGGTGCTATTTGGCTTTATAAAGCCATTAGGGTGTTGTTTTAATTTGACCAATAGTTTCTGTAGTGCTGTTGATTTGTCTTGCTGTTCTCACAGAGCCTGGCTCTTCCTGCCTGCAGCCTTACTCTCTCTGTCTCTGTATCTCTTGTTAAGGCTGACATTCATATCTTCACTAACATGAAACGGTCAGCTGCTTCAAAACCACAACAACAACAAAAAACCCTGTGAAAGAAAATATTTAAAATTAATGCACAGAAGTGTACTACTTTTCTTGTTTTTATTCAACACAATTTGAATTGACTGTATCATTGACTTTTAATTATAAACAGTTTTAAAGATTTATCTGTATTGAAAAGAAAACTGCATCCAGTTTCTAAGATTGACAAAAGTCTGCCTTTATTTCCAGAACAGAGACAATTACATCCGCTCCTGCAAGCTGTTGCCTGATGGCCGCACCCTAATAGTGGGCGGTGAGGCCAGCACATTGACCATCTGGGACCTGGCCTCACAGACGCCCCGCATAAAGGCCGAGCTCACTTCCTCTGCTCCGGCCTGTTACGCACTGGCCATTAGCCCTGATGCCAAGGTCTGTTTCTCCTGCTGCTCTGATGGGAACATCGCTGTGTGGGACCTCCATAACCAGACCCTTGTCAGGTGATTACTTTGCTTGAGGGACTATATTTTAGCAGTTTTAGGTTTGAAGTAAAAGTAGACAATTACATCATCAGATTTCAAATGTCCTTGGACTCTATAAACTGAACTACAGGTTCAGTGGTTCAAATACTTGCTAACATGTCATCAATTATCCATAAATGTCTTTTATGTTAACAGAAGTGACATAAACAGGTGATGTAATGACCTCATTTATCGTTTTGATAGTAAAATTAGACTCGTTTCTCCTCAACTAATACAGATTTGATCCATCATTGTTGCTTTTTAGAGTAGGTTATGTTACACAAGCACTACAGACATTGGTATGAAGAAAAATAAAACTAAGAGTGCCTGTGTGAATGAGAAACACTTTATATTGTAAAGCATTTTGCAGAATTAGCACAAGACCAGAGGGTGCTTTACTTAACATGCACACTTTTTGCCCATCTAATTGTACAAATATAATACATGCACATAGAAATGTCGTTGGACCCTGGCAGGTTTTTTTTTGCTTAAAGTCTTCTGACACGGATCAAACCAAATTAGAAACCAAAACACCTCAGGCACAAAGCATCTGCTTTAACTTTAAGAAAATTATAAAATCTCTAAACCATACTTCTGCTCAAGTATGTCCATTGAAAGGGTAGTAGGCTGAATTCTTGCACAGCAAACAGCCTCACAGTAAAGGATATTACTACTTTTACAAAGTAAAACTACTACAGGTAGCTCAGTTAATGGTAGTAAAAGTTTTTATTTTATTGGGGACAATGGTGCCGGGCTTACCGTACGATTAATATAATTTTATTATCAAATTATGTCTGAGTTCACGATCACTCAATGTCAGTTGAAAATGCATTTACCTTTATTTTTTATTTATTTTTTAAAGTATTTATGTTTTGTGTGTTCCAGGCAGTTTCAGGGCCACACAGATGGAGCCAGCTGTATCGACATCTCCCATGACGGGACCAAACTGTGGACCGGAGGGCTCGATAACACAGTCCGCTCCTGGGATTTGAGAGAGGGCCGACAGCTCCAGCAACACGATTTTACCTCACAGGTAGACAAAAGCTAAACAATCCAACTTTTCATTTTAGAGCATGAACCCACGCTGAGACGTTTACTACAATGTGTCTTTAAGCTTTGAAGCAGACATCCTTTAAGGTCTCTGTTGTGTCGTTGTTGCAGATCTTCTCATTGGGCTACTGTCCCACTGGAGAATGGCTGGCTGTTGGGATGGAGAGCAGCAACGTGGAGGTGCTCCATCACACAAAGCCTGACAAATACCAGCTGCATCTTCACGAAAGCTGCGTCCTCTCCCTCAAATTTGCCTACTGCGGTAAGAAATGCTTCAAGAGATTACTTGATGTGTGTGAGCAAAGACACGTATGAAATGAACACCTGATCATTTAACAGTTTAACAAACAAGAACAATGTTGTCAGATTTAAGCATCAAACACACAAATGAATATACAGTAAAAAAAAAAAAGCTTCTATCACAACAAGGCACTCCATAGATGAGACTAACATCTTGAACATTAGGGTAAATGTTTATTATCTCCAGTGCAGCAGTTTCTAAATTGTACCATTAGCACCTTTTGCAACCACCAGGTTTTGCTGCCAGTTTTATTTTTATTCCACTTTTCTGTTCATACAACTTGCTCTTCTAATGACCGACGGGAAAAAAAATCACTTCTGGGCAAGGGTGTATACAGCTGTGGTCTGAGGTTCTCATATTCTCACGGTGGGCATGAATATCGTGTTAATTTTGACCTTTGAAGGATTTTATTGAATCATTCTTTTTCCAGAGTGGAACGATTTTACAACATTCAACTTCAATAAGCTTCAAAACAAGTAATGGGTGCACAAGTTGGAATATATTGTGGATTTCCTCCCACGCAGTGTCAAAAATTATAAAAGTGCCCCCGCTATTTGGTTAAATGTCTTTTGGCAAGTTTCACCTTGGCCACACACCTTTTGTAAACTTTGGAACAAGCTTTTGGCTTTTGACCACTATTCCTGTGAGAATTTGTATGGTTCCTTTTAGAATGGTTAGGTTTCTGCCATAAACTTTTTTTTTATGTGGTTCATAAATTTTCAGTAAGACTGAGGTCAAAGTTTTTGGAAGGCCATTCCATGAGCTAAATGTCACCCTGACTTAGCCATTCAGAAACCAGTTCTGATGTGTGTCTGTGGTCATTGTCCTGTTTGTGTCCCAAGTTTCAAACACCTAGATGTTGATTTGAGGTCAAGTTAAGGAATTCAGAGGTATACCTTCATTATTTCATCCACAATGTGCATTGCCCTTGTACCATGATGTTTCTGTTACCATGCTTGATAGTTGGTACAGTGTCTTGGCTTTAAGACCATCATATAGACTCCTTTAAAACATGTTTCTTGTCATGTAGCCACATTAGTTTTTGAAGGGACTTTAATGGTCAGATGAGACGAAGACAGTTTTTTTTGTTTGTTTTTTTGTTGTACATTCATTGTGTTTGAAGGTGTCACTTTGGGAACTGGATCTTCTTTCTTGGTCAGAATCCTCTTGGTCCATGGTGATGTAAAACTGGCTTCACCATGGGCAGAGACACCGGTGTTAAAACCATTCCAATTTCCATGACAGACTGGAGTTTTTCTGGTTCCCAACAAATTTATTTCTGAGTCTGATAATTTGGGTCTTCTTTCATACCTTGTCAAAGCAAAGTGATAATATTTAAATAACTCGTTCTTACTGTACCTTTGATTGAACCAATGATCTTGGAATGCAAACTAAAAAAAAAAAATTAATAAATTAACTTGAGTAAATCGACAATTCTAAAGTTTAGAAGTTCACTAGATTTCTTGGATTTTCCCATTGTTCTTAGTACTGGTCAGTCCAATGAGTGCTGTCAAACCTTTTTTATGCTGGTGAAGCAAAACTACCAACCACAATAGATTAAAAACTGAAAAACAGTGATCCCTCACCTATCGCAGGGGGTTGTGTTCCAGAAACCCACGCGGTTGGTGAAAATCTGCAAAGTAATGGCATTCTATTTAATTATTTATATAGGTTTAAGGCTTTATAAACCCTTCCCACACTCCTACAAACCTTTCCCACTCTCTACTAATGATTTTGTGCGAGATAGTTTGCTGTGGCGACCCCTGAAGAAGGGGGCAGCCAAAAGAAGACGATACTCTTAAACACTTTGGCGATGAAGATGATGACGATGAATGTACAGTACTGCACAGCATGTATAGTAGACACAATGTTTAAAAAAAAAAAGGGTTTAAAAAAAAACCGCGATACAGTGAAGCCGCAAGAAGTGAACCGCGATATAGCGAGGGGCGACTGTACTCGCTACTTTACGGTTCATTTATCGTGGACTCACTCTATCGCGATTTTTCAAAATAAAATTGGACGTGACACACAATTGGCTGACTGATGGATGAGCATGGAATTTTTATTTAAAATAAATTATTTTCAAATATTTAGCACCTGCTGCACATTTGTACAGCCCTTACTGCAGAATAAACTTCCTGCTGCAGCTGATCAGCTGTTCTGTGTGCAGAGCGGCGAAGTGGGCGTGGTCAAGAGCGCTTGCAGGTGGCAAAGAGCAGACGAGGCAGAGCGCTTAAATCATGACATTCTGTGCTTTTGTAGAGCATTTAGAGTTTAGAAACATTGTTTAGAATATTGCAAGAGTGTGGGCAGGGTTTAAAACGCCTTGTTCATTCAACCTTTATTTATACAGGTTAGTCCCATTGAGCCTCGAGGATTCATTTACAAGAGAGAACCGACTTATTTACAAGAGGCCTTTATATATCTACTATTCCTACTTTGCCGTTTTTCACTTATCGTGGGGCTTCAGGGTACGGATCTCCCACTATAAACGAGGGACTACTGTATTTCATATTTTGTTTATATTTCTCAGTTTCACATTCACTGCTGTAACAAGTCAGTGCTTTACCAATATGGTAATGAGCTGTGCCTGTTGGACAGACCAGATGCTTTTACTATTTTATCAATGCTGAAATGATGAATTCTGCCTCTGAAGCACAGCCTCGTATCTCTGTCACCACACAAATGGTTCATTTAAATGTCTCTCGATGCTCCAGAGCTCTTGCTGTCACTAATTAAATCATCAGCCAACTAGTCAGCTGGGTAATTAATCAGTGGGTCATTTGAATAATTAACTTGGAAGTGTTGTGAATCTCCTTCATGATGTGTTTTTATGGTCATTGATAAGGTTACTACTGTCAGGTGTTTGCTGTTTTTGGAAGTAAATGTGTGCGGTAACTGTGGGACACAGCGGTGGCCATGTTTGTGTCTGTGGACACCAGTTTGTGTTGAGATGTGTGATGTGTGTCTGCAGGGAAATGGTTTGTGAGCACAGGGAAGGACAACCTCCTGAACGCATGGAGGACTCCTTACGGCGCCAGCATATTCCAGGTAACTACAAAATGAAGTGGGAAGTAAACAAGAAATGTGTAAAACATTCAATGTTATAGAAACCTCATCTGTTTAGTGGCTCAGGTGTGAAGCTGAACTGATCTTTAATTTGAAGAAGCGTGAATAAAGCAGAGATTTGTCTGAGCTTTAAAATCCAAACTGTAAATCGATAAGACCATAGTTAAAATTGGAATAACAGATCAAATACTTGTACCATTCTCCTTTTTTTAATGTGGTTTACCTTTTCTGTACACAACTTTTAGTTGTTGGGATATTTCTGAATTTAACAGTGTGAATGTTTATGAAGCATTCACACTGTTGTGATCTATTTTTCTTCCAAACATTTTTTGGGGCGATTCTTGTCCCTCAGTTTTCAAGCTGTTTCAACAAATATCAAAACGTTCAGCTCTTTCAGGACAGTCCTGCAATCACTTTTGGTGTTGGTGCAACTTTAGCTTTTCAAATTATTTAGCCTTTTCTGCCTTTTTTCTCATATAAAATGAATTGATCTCGTTTTACATCCTTAACATCTTTAGACCTGTTTACAACCTTTTACTGCTCCTTTCACATTTTGTTCTGCTTCAGCTTCCTTGTTAATTTAAACTTTTTTCAGATACTTTCAGCTCATTTCAGCTGTTCTTTGAGCTTTTTTCTGCTCATTTCAGATCGTTTCTGCCAGTGCATTTTTGTGCTGCTTCTAACTTCTTTCTGCTAGTTTCAGCTTATGTTCCTTTCAGCTTATTCCGGCAAGTTTCTTGTTTTTCTATTTCAACTACTATTTAGCTATTTTTTATGCTAATTTAAGCTTTTTCAGCAAATTCCAATTTTTTGCTCTTTTACAAACTTTTTCAACCTAATTCAGCAAAAATGTGCTCTCAACTTCCTCCTTGTAATTTCAGCTTTTTCTCATTTTTAGCTACTTTTCGGCAGTTTTTTTATTTTCTACTTTTTTGTGCACATTTTTGCTTTTTTCAGTCTAATTGGGCAAATGTGTTCTTTCTGTTTTCTTCTGCTAATTTAAGCTTGTTCTAATTTTTCAGCTAACCTTTTAGCTAATTTCAGCTGTTTTCAAATAAATTCAAGTTTTTCATAGTAATTTATGCTAATTTCAGCCTAATTAACTTCTTTCTGCTAATTTCAGCTTATTATGCTTCCTTTCGGCTTATTTCTGCTAGTTTCAGCCTTTTCTGCTATTCCAGCTACTATTAAGCTGTTTTGTGTTAAATTTAGCTTTTTCAGCTTATTCCACATGTTTTGAGCTCATCTCCTTCCACTTCCTTCTAGTAGTTTTTTATGCTTTCTGCCTTTTCAGCTAATTTGCAGCCTTTTTTTAATTTTTATATTTTTTGCTAAATTCAGCTTTTTTTTTTAGCTAATTTTTTAATTTTGGTGCTCATTTCTGCTTATTTAAACCTTATTCAGCAAATATGTGTTATTTCTGCTTTCTCCTGCTAACTTAGGCTTGTTCTTCCATTTTAGCTAATTTCAGCTGTTGTTCAGCAAGTTCTTCAGCAATAAGCATTCACACTTTATTTTTGCAGGAAATGCAATTTCTTTAGTGAATACTTGAAACTGAATACAATAAATGAATCTGACTCAGTTGTAACTTTAAATGTTTGCTCCTCAGTCGAAGGAGTCGTCCTCCGTCCTGAGCTGCGACATCTCAGCAGATGACAAATACATCGTGACGGGATCTGGTGACAAGAAGGCCACCGTCTACGAGGTCATCTACTAAACCGAGGAGGCTTCCTGCTTCAACACTTCCACTGAGATTATTTTTGTTTTTCTCTCTGACCAAATGGATCACGGTGGATTTAAGCATCTGGAACTGCAGCAGATGTTTGTACTGGAAGGAGGTTAACCTTTTTTGACCCTTTGTTTTAGGGGTGCACATTTTGAGAGATCTGGAGTGATCCCCACCTCTTCTTTTTGGATGTAACCCTGTGAAGCGGATCTTCGTTTCTGAGAAGCTCATTCCTTAAACTTTTTTTGTGCAAAGTGTACATATTGGATTAAATAAGACGTTTTATATATATTATAAAAATATATATTTTCATGTCCTGGGTGTACTTGTGATGATCGTTTTTGCTCACTTGCTGTTACATTTGAGAGGGAGACCAGAACGTTGCGACTATTTTACCCGGACTTTTCTTTCAAAGCACATTCTGCAGGCTGAGCTTTCCACAGATCAAGCAGAAGAGCATTTCATGGGGATTTAAAAATGGCCTTTTGTCACAGTGCTCTTAGAGGACAATAAAACCGTGGTCAGTTCTCTGACAGGTGGAACCTCAGCAGGATCAAGTGGGACGTTGATTTAGGAACTAAGATAGATGTAAATTTACTTCATATTTGTATAAAATGGTTAAGTGTCCTGGTCCGTCTGTGCTTTTTTATTTTTTCCCCATTTGTTTTGTTTGTAGGAGACGGGGATGTTGAAGCTTAGCCTGACCCTTGGACCTCAGTTGGCAGCAGAAGCATTGGCATAAACTGTGCTTTTGCTAACTTGATGTAATGTGGATGTTGAGTTGCTCCACTGATTTCTACTCAAACTAAAGTCAAACAGTTCTGTTAGAGTCGCTCTGCTCTTTGTATCATATCTGTTTACCTGGAATCTGTTTGTTTGGCTGATTGGGAATCAGGCTGCACACATCAGTCTGTCTTTACAGAAACATTTAGTGCCTGTAAATGCTTGTGAAGACGGAATGAACCACATTTAGACGTAAACAGAAATAGTCTAGCTAACGTGAGGGTAAATCTGGTTTGTACACTGTGCTTCTGATTCTGTCGGCATTTATCACAAGAAGGTAAATGAGGCTAAACACACCTCTGAATCACACCAAAGTATGTAGCAAATGCTGTCAGCACTGAAAACTAATGTACATGTGTTAATAAATTAATAAAACTGTTCTTTTTTTTAATAATTTTCCATTTTTTAAATGTAAATAGTCTTGACATTTCGCATGAAGGGAGCGTTTCAAGTCATACAGCTGCTGATCTTTATGTAAAGACAAGTTCTGCTCAGAGATCTGCTTTGGAGAGGTTAAGTGTTGGGTTTACTCTGCTGGACTACGGATCCTTTGAGATTACAAGTGAAGTTTAAATGTGTCGTACATGAACACAGACCGTTTGCCGTGTTGCACAAAATGTTTTTCACCCGTCAGTCTCAAGACAACCAGGCCAGCTGACATTATTCTGAACTAGTTTGACAAACTGTTGTATTACAGAAGAGTAGTGCCCTGTGAATAAGAAGGGCATTAAAGGCACAAAAATGGGCAACATTTTTTTCCAAATGTGTCCTCCACTGTCCTTTATTGAGTCTAGTCAAATTGTAGGTAAGGATCAGATTTGGACATTAAAAAGTATTGTAAATGGACTGTATCCTTTCTATCTTATCAAGATACTCGAAGCACTTTACAATCTGCGCCCTCTTTTATCCATTTATTCAACAATTCAGTTTATTTATAAAGTGCCAAGTAACAGAGAAGTCGTCTCAGGGCACTGAACAGAAACATTCATGTATATAAAAATAATTGAACATTATCTGAGGAGCAGACTGCTTTGAGTTTAACTCCATCGCTGAACTTTCATCTTGAGCAAACATGAAGGCGACAGTGGAAAGGAAAAACTCCCTCATGAGGAAGAAACCTATAGCAGAACCAAGCTCGGGACAAGTGGCCATCTGCTTTGACCGTCTGGGTTTGGTAGGAACAGATACACAATGGCAGGTCGAGAATCACATGTTAAGATAAAAATAGTATCAAATGAAAATATTCAATTTAAGTAAATTTAAGAAATGAGGTCAATTTGTCCTCTAGTAGTCTAAGCTCAAGGCAGCATAACAAGCCAACCCTAACTATAGGATTTATCAAAAAAGAAAGTTTTAATCCCAGTCCTAAAACTGGACAATGTGTCAGCCTCTTGGACAGAAACTGGAAGTTGGTTCCACAATAGAGGAGCCTGATAAATGAAAGATCTTCCTCCCATTCTGCTTTTGAAAACTCTAGGAACCACAAGTAAGCATAAAGTCTGAGAGCAAAGTGCTCTGTTAGGAAAATATGGAACAATACGATCTGTAATATAAGATGGAGCTAGGTTGTTGAGGACTTTGTTGGTTAGAAGTAGGATTTTGAATTCACTTATGGATTTGACGGAGCCAATGGAGAGAAGCTAAAACTGGAGAGATATGATCTCTTACTAACTCCCAACATTCTACTATATCCATAGAAAGACTATTCTGTGCTTTAGATCACATTCATGCACCGAGGGGACACACATCGGAGGCAATGAGGGGTTCAATATCTTGCCCAGGGACACTTCAGCATGTGACTGCTGGTGGAATTGAACCCCCAACTCTCCCATTGGAGGGCGACTTCTCTAACCACTCGGCCACAGCTGTCCCAATATGCTTTTTAAATAAGGAATGAAATAAGGAATCCCTGGTTTTATCATTTCTTTTGTGTGTATGACGTGTGTGGCTGTCCCGATTCATGCTCAGTCATCAGGTAAACAAATCCAAAATAGTTAAGTCAGGTCATCTGGATGAATTCTTGGTTGAACCGTTTCATCTTTCTTCATCTATAGTTAGGTTACTGGTAATTTTGTTCAACTGATGGTCCTCCTTTTACATGTGAAAAGCTAGTTTTGGGTGTCTCCAGCTAATTGGTTGATTCTCTTTGAATTAAAGTCAAAGTTTCTTTATTTGTCAGGTGCACCACATGTGGTGGAATGAAATTGTGTACACAGGGTCCCAGTTACATTCAACAAAAATATAAAATAAAATAAAAAACGGGAATGACATCTAAGATCTTATTACTTATTTTTATTTGTCTCCTTCACATCAATGTGAAGAAGACAAAAGAGATGGTTATGGACTTCAGAAGGAACAAACACACCTGCACCCCCTGAAAATAAGAGAATTTGCAGTGGAGGTGGTCTCCAGCTACAAGTACTTGGGTGTGCACCTGAATGACAACCTCAGCTGGAGCAACAACACCACCAGCCTGATCAAGAAAGCTCATCAGAGACTCTACTTCCTCAGGCAGCTGAGATGAGCCGGTCTGGGAAGCTCAGTCCTCACCTCCTTCTACAGGTGTGCAGTGGAGAGCATCCTGTGCTCCAGCATCAACGTGTGGCATGGAGGCTGCACAGCTGCAGAAAGAAAAGCTTTGCAGAGAGTGGTGAAGGCTGCACAGAAAACTGTTGGAGTCAGTCTCCCCACCATCACATATATCTACACCTCCAGATGCAGGAAGAGGACCACCTGCATCATGAAGGACCCCACTCACCCAGCACACACACTTTTTGCCCCACTCCCCTCAGGAAGGAGGTTGAGGAGCATTAAGTGTAGAACCACTAGACTGATAAGCACTATTAGTACAAAAAAAAAAAAAAGAATGTGAGAAGGTGCTATTTATAGGACTGAATTTGTTGGCAAGCCTCAGACTGATGAAGTCTTTTGCAGAAATGTTTCAACCAACAAAAATCCATCCAGATGACCTGACTTAACTTTTTGGGGTACATGTGGCTACATGTTGGTATACGTTGGTTTGGGCACCAACCAAAAGTCAGGATTTCTCCCACCTTCCTTTATGTCAGTCAGAGTAAAGGAACTTATCCAAAAGCATTCACACAGTTCCACTTGAATGTTCTCTTCCAAATCCAAACGGTTCTCTTCACAGTAACATCTCAGTTTAAAGTCGAGAAGTTACACTTTCTTGAACTGTGCTGAATTGGCTTTGCCTGTTCTGACCACACACCCCTGCATGCTGCATCCTGAGATGTCCCAGTTCTTTAAAGCCATCAAGGAGAAGAGAAAGGTATTGTTTTTATATTTTCATTAACAAAACGCATTAAGCAAAATTTTAGTTTTATTCTTTCAAAGAAACTTGTAACTTCTTTGTAATAAAACCTTTAGTCTACACCTAACCCCATATGAATAATATGAAAGTTAGGCCAACACCCCCTCCTAACTTGCTGAGATGACTTCTGGTGTGATTTGGCGCTATATAAATAAACTAAACTAAACTGAATTGTCAATCAGTGACATATGAAACAACTTTTGAATTTAAAATAAAAGTTTAAAATGCTCTTTTATACAGCAGAAAAAAAAGAACTATGTGAATTAACTAAATTTACCATGAAAAACATGTGGTGTATTTTTTTATTTCAGGAAAGGGGAGTGGTGGTGCAGAGGTTAGAGAAGGTGGGCCTGTGATCAGAAGGCCACCGGTTCAACTCCCCGCACCGACAACATCAAAATGTGGGTGTGAACGGTGAAACACCTACACCTGCCTCCACCCTCATTTGCCCCACTCTGGGCCCTTGAGCAAGGCCCTTAACCTCCACCATCTGCTCCCCTGGGTGCCCTAGATAGCAGCTCTCTGCTCCACATAGAGAGCTGTGGTAGCTCGGTGTCTGTGGTTGCATCAGGAAGGACATCCGACGTAAAAATAACTGCCAAGTCTTCATGCGAGTTAGTTCACTGTGGTGACCCACTGATAGTGGGTTGATCCAAAATACATTTCCGTGTAGAAGCTGAAAACACCTGCTTTGCTGTTTTAGGCCAGTATCTTGTACGATGAGTAGAGCTCAGAGTCTGCGTTTGTTGTGGTGGGCATCTTGAATTGGGTTAGCTCCAAAAGTCGGTAAGTTGTGGAGGTACAATAGTCCCTCGTTTATTGAGGGGGTTCGGTTCCGAACTCACCCGCAGTAAGTTAAATTTTGCTAAGTAGCGACGTTATATTTATTTTAGTATTTAAATATATTTTAAGGCTTTATGAACCCTTCCCACACTCTTACAATGTACTAAACTCTTAAACCTGTGTCATTTTAACAATATATGTATAAGTACTACACAGTACTGCAAAATTTTATATGGGTACTCACCAGCCTTGGTCCGGTTCTGGTCTGGTTCTGATCGATTCTCTGCAGCCGTTGAGCATCAGACACTTTTAGAGAGAACTGGACCTTCGGAGAGCCAGCGCAAAATCACACAATGGTTCTGATCGAGTCCAAATAATCCAGAGAACTCTGATGAAAAAAGTCCTGGTGAGTTCTGGAGAAGACACTGGACCTCCAAGCAACGCCTTCCTGCTTGAGAGGCCTCATGTGCCAGCAAGCAGCACTCAGGTTGACTGATGAGGCTGGAAGCAGTTCTGATCCAGTTCTCATCGGCTCTCTGCATCCACTGAATGCCGAAGTCACTATGAATAAGGAATTAACTTTTTGTCAGGTTCGGATCAGATCAAAACTTTCCTTCCATTTTGGCAGAAAGCGCATGGCTAGAAGCACTGTTGGATTCTGGGAAGTGCACTGTTGCCTTGGACTGGCGATACAGTAGAATTATTGAAAGAAAAATACAAAATGGCGGCACCTGTCCAAATTATTATTTTCTTTGTCATTAACTTTTTTCCCAAACACGCGAGTACAGTAATATTACGACATATGTTAATAATATGTTGATAATATTAATAATAATATTAATATTATTAAAGTCGACAATTGTGTGTCATGTACAATTTTTTCTTTTGTACAGTATTGTGGCCTGTACGTCCACAAAGCACAATAGAGCGAGTGCTCAGGCATCAAACCACGAAGTAGCGAGGGACTACTGTACATCCAACAATTCTTTTCTGAGTTTTCTCAAAGATTTACAAAGTGGTGAATGAATCACCCATCTTGCAGCTTTTGTTTGTGGATAATTCAAGGATTCAAGGTTCTTTGTCATTCCACCACATGTGGTACATGTGGTGGAATGACATTGTGTACACAGGGTCCCAGTTACATCCAACAAAAGTTTTAAAATGTCAAATAAAAACAGTAATAAGATCTAAGATATGAACTAAGAAAAAAACGCTTAACGAAAAACACACTAAGCTCTAATAGCATAAAACAATACGCTGAACAGCAGCACGAACATGAGTGTGAGCAGATGAGCACGAATGAACACAGCAACATGAAACAGATCAGCAGCAACATGAAACAGATCAGCAGCAACATGAAACAGATCAGCAGCAACATGAAACAGATCAGCAGCAACATGATGTGTTTTTTTCACAGTGATTATTCTGGTTAGAGATTCATGAGTCTAACAGCCTCAGGGTAGAAGCTGTTCCTCAGTCTAGTGGTTCTGCACTTAATGCTCCACAACCTCCTTCCTGAGAGGAGTGGGGCAAAAAGTGTGTGTGCTGGGTGAGTGGGGTCCTTCATGATGCAGGTGGACCTCTTCCTGCATCTGGAGGTGTAGATGTCTGTGATGGTGGGGAGGCTGACTCCAACGGTCTTCTGTGCAGCCTTCACCACTCTCTGCAAAGCTTTTCTTTCTTTTGCTTTTCTTCTTTTCTCACAGAAATAGAGTTCTGCGATGGAGTTAAATTCAAAACTGTCTGCTCTCAGATAAATAATGTTAAATTGTTATTTTTATATATGAATGTTTCTGTTCAGTGCCCTGAGACGACTTCTGTATAAATAAACTGAATTGAACTGAATAATGATAAGGAGAGGAATTATTTTAGACATTTGTCTTTAGAAACATTATTAGGAAAATAGGTGAAGATACTGCCCAGTTGTGAGTTGACTTCACATCTGCTCAGGCGTGAAACAGCTGGTGACGCACATTATTTGGATTCTTGTTCCTTCAGGCATGAGTCACAACAGTAGTTTCCATTCCCACCTAAACTATGTCATACAAACATATTTTGCATATTATTGGAACCCTTTTTTTTAGTTTGTGTTTTTGAACACCGCTCTATTGTTCCACCTTCAGTGATCTAAATGCAGAGACAGCAATGAAAGCCTCACCGCCTCATGTCTCTGCATCCAGAAGGGCTGGTTTGTGGTGTGAGGCGCGCTGACAGGAGTCGCAGTGGGAGGGATGAGACGCAGCTTGGGATCAGTGCAGAAAGCCAAACCACACACACACACACACACCAGAGTAATCACTCTGTTGCTTCCTTCAAATCACACAACCCGCATAAACACATTCGGTCACACTCAAATTTCACACACTCCCACACACCTCAGAATAAGACACGCCACTTTGGGAACTTGTGGCTGCTCGCTGATATAAAAGATGATCACAAAACACAACGCGGGGATAAAAAGACACAAATGAAGAACACACAAACACCAACCAGCACATGACTGCAAGGCTGCAGCTTATGGGCCGTGTTTCATGAAGTATTCATGATGTATACTATCAATGTTGGTGACTCACAGCCCTCCTGAACACTTGCCATGTCTCCTTCTCCTCTCCCACACTCGCACTCTGCTCCCACCACAGGAGGTGAGTACATTCATTTTCACTTTTTGTGGGGGTGCTGGCTGTAAGGCTGTGATTTCTTACTGTGCCTGTGACAGTGTGTGTGTGTGTGTGTGTGGGGGGGGGGGGGGGGGGACGGGGGGGGGGATGAAGAGCAATATGGGGTGATTTTAGCTGAGTGTGTGGGCTGAAGGCGTCGTACATATGGTTGAGCTTCGGATGCGTACATGGACATATTTTGTGCAGATACGTTCACAACATTTAGTCCTCTGAGCTCAGACTCGCCATATGTAAACGTGCCCACTGGAAATGTTAGCTTAGCAACAAACGAGTGGAATCTGTTGAAAGTTTTCTACCAAACTATAAACCGCTAACCTGGTTACTGCAACAAAGTCCAAAAGTTCTCAAAACATCAAGACTGGAGGCAGAAAACTGTTTATTTTCCCTCATCTATGCAACGATACTTGGAATTTAAAAACATACAAGTCTTCTACTTAATTTACAATAACTATGATAAGATCTGCATCATCTGCACAAACAGACGAGAACCTGCGATTCCAAAACCACAGACAGCTCTGATGGAGTCCAACCCTCTCAGTGAAGAGGCTGCTGCACTGGTTTGATGTGATAAAGAAAAGGCTGAGTCAAAAGGAAAAGCTTTTGGGGTCCATCTATAGACCTCAGCTACTGTCATGTTGTATGTATAATGACCTAAAAACAGAACCAGACCCAGGTGGATTCAAGTGGCTGAATAATTTGTATAGAGGCCATGTTCAGTCTTATAGATGAAGTGTGGAGTTTTTCCATTGGGGGGAGTAGAGCCGTTGCTTCTCTGCATTGAAAGGAGTCAGCTGAGGTGGTTCATTTATTTGATTAAGATGCCTCCTGGTTTCCTGCTGGAGGTTTTCCTGTCACATCTCACTGGAGTCCCAAACCCAGAACCCACTGAGGAGAAAAGAGGGATTTCTGGACCCGTTGCCCAAAGGCACCAAACCAAGATACAGATCATCTGTTACTGACCATCACCTGCAGCCATCCCCACATTAACCTCAGGTGCAACATGACTTCAGTGTACATGTTTAAACCCAACAAAAATTAAATTAATTCACTGGAGATACAAAGAAGTAACTTTTTTTTTTTGATGTTAGAGTTTTAAATATTCCAGAACAGACATGTTATTCTAGCAAATGTTATCATGAGTATTCATTGTATACTATAAATATATTAAAAGTTAAACTCTCAGTATGACTGGTTCAGATTTTGAGTGTGTAGCCCAGTTTGAACTGTGCTATATAGTACAAACTAAATTCAAAGTAATAACATTTAAGTTTAAAAACAATGTCTAAGTGATAAAAGTGGAATAAATATTACAGATAAAAAACTCTTTTGTCATTTAGAAATGTATCATTTTAAAAAACAGTTCATATTTGGTCAAGGAAATCTAGTTTAAGCATGCTGGAGCAGCAGTTGTCATTTTTACTACGTTCCTTGAAGGTCACATAAAAGTTTATTTGAAGAGTGATGCACATGTGTGCCATGTGGCAAGCTACAATCTACTCTTAGAGTTGTGAAAAGTGTCTATCTTGTTCAGTTTTGTTTTGGATTGGATTAAGCATTTTATTTTGCCCATTCAAATGGGAGTGGGCGGGATTAATGGTACGCTGCATGAAATGTGATTGTGAACGGCAGACGAGTGCAGAGAGCACAGCGACGCAGACGTAGGACAATAACAGAGTAAAGCTGTCCATTACAACTGTTAAATGCAGAGTTGCCGACTGCAACGGACTTTAAGAAGCATACCAGGAACTAATCTTTGGACCTGATGGACGAGTTAGAAGTTCCCCATTCAGCTGTTTGGATTCCCATCTGTGAGGTTGCTGCCGGAAAGGACCTCAGTGTTTGTGTGACATCAATCTGTGGCATATTAAAGGGATCTCTACATCCACTTTTTCCCGATCCAATCTCAGACTCTGAAGGATTTGTGAGTACAAAACTAAACCAATTCACATACTTTTTATTTTATTTGCTCAGTGAGTGAACGAGTTGTTTGTTTTTAGCTGCCATGCACTCAGTCATCGATTCAGGCCTGCAACGGGTTATTTTGCGGTTGAATTTTATGCTTGAAAAGTCTTACCTTTGTTTTTACTATTTTAAAACATTGTTAAGTTTTATTTTATGTGTGAAGCAAACTAAATTCTTAGTGTGTCTGAACAAAGTGTAAAGTCATAATTCCCTGCTAAGTGGAGGCACCGCCATTAAATTAAATATAAACAGTAAGTTGTATCTCCTGAAAGCTGTTAGTACTTTGTACAGCTATCATTAAAATAACATTCCCAGAGCCACGGCCAATGTACTACATTTCAATCTAACCTTTTGGTTAACTCTTTAGCTATGTGGTACGGGTGCTATTTCATTGTAATGTCTACTGTTAGCGATGAATGGAAATTATACTTGCAGCTAATAATAACATCTGCACAGGTAAGTTCAGCCTGTTGGTCTGGCCCTTTGCAACAGTCACAGTTTTGTATGTGGCCCTTTGGTTGAAATATTATTTGCCCACCCTTGAATAAGTAGCTGGAAAAGTTGATTTTTTTAAAGTCAGATGAGTTTTTGATCTCAGCAACATGGTGTAAAACTCCCCAACTGGATTGACTGATACTGTTCACTGGGCTGCTGTATGCTGAGCTCTGCTCCTCTCTGATCCATTACATGTTCTGTAAACTCATGAAAAGCATTTTATTTTGTGGTATCAAGAGACTGATACTTGATTTTGATAGGATTCTGTATGTAAGATAAACGTTTAAAGATTAATTCTTCATCTAATTATAAATGCTAAAAACAAGCTGTCAAACCAGAACTAGGATAAGGATTTAGAGAAAGCTTAAAATTGAACTTTTGACAGCTGTTTGAAGTTTAATGGGTATAATCAGAGATTGGTTTGTTTATATCTTAAAAAAAATGTGTAATAAACAGTTCCCTGGGTACTATTGCACATCAAGTCAAACAAAAAGCGTCATTATGAATCATAAATGTGACTACTCGTGTTCAGAGTTTCCGATTCTGACAGGTTTCTCATCCTGAAATGTCGAAAATAATAATACTAAAATAAAATAAAAAACGGACCCTGGACGTCGTGTCTAGCTGTTGTTTTGTTTGTGTCATAAAACTTTTAGATGTGTGACTCGAACAAAACAAGACTTCATAAAAAGCACTTCACCTCGGCCTCTGCTAAAAGGCCGACAGTAAAAGCTTCTTCCTGTAAAGCAACTTGTTTTTGTTTCTTTGACAGTTTCCTGTGAAGGAGAACTGAAGCAGGTCACTGTGCTCGCTCCGCTGCAGCAGGAGGCCGAGGTTTTACTCTCCTTTTAGCTGACAGACGTCTGATTTCATCTCTTTCCCAGCGCTGTGAGAAGTCATGGAGAACAAAACGAAAGCCCCCCCACCTGTTCACAGAGACAAGACTTTTCATGTTTTCATCTTTTATCTCCACCTCACGCCTTCCTCCCAGCAGTTAAAGCCTCCACAGGTTCCTCTCATTCCTCGCATGTGACGGCAGCTCGTCCGCCGGGCTGAACCCGGAGCCCTGAAGTGAAACCCGGGGCTGTATGAAGACAACACACGAGAAAACAAGAGGCTGCCTCCTCCTCACGCCCTTCAGTCGCTGGATAACCAAGTGCTGGTGGAGAGCAGGGGAAGATTAAAGGGAGGTAGTGTGGAGGCGGAGAGTGCTGGTGCTCCAGCTCCCAGAGGTCATTTGGGTGCCTTTGAAAGCATTCGGGCCTCACTCTGTCTGACCTGTCCTTAAGATGAGAAGCTTTCATCAGACTCTGCAGGACACAAGAGCCCACTCAGGACCAGCGTCCCAAATTGGACGAGGGATTTGTGTTTGTGTGCGTCGAGTTTTCACATTGTTATGTATGATTCGATGCTTTCACCGTCACAAAAAGCATTTCCCTTGATCTTTGATCACACAGACAAGGAAGAGCAATGCTCCAACTGTAAATTGTATGTATTTATTTATTTGGTGCAGGAGAGATTAGAGTAGGTTTTAAAAATCTTTTGAGTTAGACAACAAAGAAGTCCTGACAGAAGCTGTCCTGCAACTAGAAAAGTGAAGGTAAAATGTGTCGACAGATTGTTCACAGCATGGACTGTGTTTAAAACATGAATGTGACATCATGTGACATCATGTGACACATGAGCAGGAACGTTTTGATGACACAAGGAAGCATTTTTGGAAAAGAAGATTGAGAACTAATGTAACCTTATTTTAAGAAGGGTTGGCACAGTTAGAGCTATTTTCTCAGTGACAAGGTCACAGGTTTGTCTCCGAGCCCCTTTAGGTGGAGCTTGCATGTTCCTTCCGTGCATGCGTAGGTTTTCTCCCCCAAAACATGCATGTTGGGCTGATTGGTAACTCTAAATTGTCCCTAGTTGTGAGTGAGAGAGTGAATGGTTGTTTGTCTCGTTTGTTTCTATGTGTCCCTGTGATGGACTGGAGACCTGTCCAGGTGTCCTCGACTCTCGCACAATGATGAATGGACATGGGCACCAGTGACCTGCACCAAAAAAGGAAATGAAGAAGCAGGACAATGGCAAGACAAATAAAGCAAAAAAACTAATAGAAGATGGGTGCATCTTTAAAAAAAA
Source organism: Nematolebias whitei (assembly GCF_014905685.2). Lineage (NCBI taxonomy): Eukaryota > Metazoa > Chordata > Actinopteri > Cyprinodontiformes > Rivulidae > Nematolebias > Nematolebias whitei. The sequence goes on from NC_056499.1 coordinate 37,055,494, forward strand.
TCATGATTAAAGTCACGTCCCCATGGCTCCAACATATGATCACATCATACTTATGTACACGTACATATACACATCATATTTTATAATGATAATGATAGTCAACATATCTTATTTTATATATTATCAACATATCTGGGTTTCATCCAGATAGCTTAAACTTTGTTAGCATGTTAATTAGCATGCTAGGCCAACACCTTATTTTCCTGTCAAATCTCTACAGGTGACCCACCTGATCTCAGGTAACAAGGTACCGATGTTATCTCATATGCTAACAGGTGATGCAAATGCTAAGCTAACATGCTAATGCTATCAACTCTTGTCTCTGATCTGATCCAGCTAATTAGCTACCTTAGGACTATATCAGGCTAATTAGCTACATTACCTGCATGAAAGTTAAAAAGATTGCTGTTCCAAGTGTTTCACAGTTTCATATATATATATATATATATATATATATATATATATATATATATAT
>NC_056499.1:37056368-37069819 GCF_014905685.2 Nematolebias whitei
ATATATGTATACATGCACACACAGGAATCAGTCTTGATCTTTCAATCTTAAAACTTCAGTTGTAAAGGATTTAACACACGACGCTTTAAATGTGACAGAAACAGCAGCTCAAAAAAATCATACCGTCAGCAGAAATTGGATCTTTATTTCATGATCAGGAGGGAAACTGTGAAACACTTGGAACAGCAATCTTTTTAACTGCAGCGGTGAACATGAGGGTTAACAAGCTCAGCAAAGCAAATAATTGATACAAATAAGTCATTAGCACAGTGGAAAGGCTCAGATAAAATGTGAAGGAGCACTAATTGAACATGATTATAAACTTCCTTCCTTCCTCCTCCATCAGCTGAAGCTGTAGCAAGGAGGGCCTCACAGATAATTAGGATCACAGGGCAAAAGTGCCACTGAGGAGATACACAGCAGGAGATTTATCTCTGCAGTTAAACAGCACAAGTACTAACAAAAATACTCGTTCATCTCAACATTTTTAGGCTATTTTCAATTTAACACCCATATTAATCATGCTGATTTGTTTGGGTTGTAGATAAATTCTCTGGTAATTAAATTGTAAGTAGGTGTTTTAACAGGAATAAACCTTCATTCTGAGCTCAAAAAAAACAAAAAAGGGTTCACACGTTTTCAATCTCTGGCTACAATATACGAATAAATCAGCTATTTATTATGTATACTTATTGTTTTGTCTAATACTCAATAAATACTCATTCTCCTACCAGTGGAGCTAAAATATTCACTTTTAAATTAACTATAGTATTATCATCATAAGTTATTTTACCATTTTACACTTTCTGTTGAAGTTAATTTGTGACAACACCATCCTTTCTAATCTTTTAAACGTAATTTTGTTGTTTCAAATGAAGTTTACAGGAACTATAAAAGTGTAAAAGAAGTAAATGTCCAATATGAAATGGGAGAAAAAGCTAAAAGCTGATATAGACATTCAGTTTTATAGAGTAGAAGCTCTTTAGCTTCTTCATCAGCTGAAAACTTCTCCACTATTCAATGTCAATGTTTTCCTGTTTGCTGAACAACCTAAAAGGTAAAGGAGGAAAACACCAGAACAAATCTGTGGTATGTGATAACCAGGAAAAATAAAGACATGTCGGTGTCTGAATCAGGAGCAAAGAGAATACATTTAAGAAAATAAGAGCATTTCATTGTGGATTACGTTTTATGTTTATGGTTGAAAACAAAAGTTTTGTGTAAAACTTTACATTTTAACTGCCAGTTATTTTTTTATGCCAAGTTTCATGTGTTCCTTGAACGTCATGATGCTGTTTGGTCATTAATGTTCTGTAAGGTCTCTGAGGCCTTTGCAAAACAGCTGGATTTATACAGAGGTGAAATTACACACAGCTGGACTGTTTCACTCAAGTTGTCCGATATTTAGATTTATCGCTAATATCGGCCGATACCATGCCGATAATATTGTGCATCCCTATTTATTTTATTTTAGTTTTGTAAATTTGTACAGTTTCCTGTAAACATGTTTGGTTAAAGTGGTCACCAGTTTTCGGTCTTACATAAATAAAAACTCTAATGTCTTATATTAATTTTTAAATTTCATTATAGATAAAAACAACTTAGATTCCTTCTTCTTTGGCATTCTCAGGGGTTGCAACAGCAAGTCTTCCTCCTTCGGCTCATTCTTTCCTCTGTTCTCACTCCAACTACCTCCATGTCTCTAACTGCATCCATATCTCCTCTTTGTCTTTTTCCTGGCAGCTGCATTTTTAACATCCTTCTACCAGTATACCCACTGCCCCTCCTCTGGACACGTCCAAACCAGTCTGGTCTCCCTAACGTTATCTCCTAGTTGTTCAACCTGTGCTGTACCTCTGATGATCTCATTCCAAATCTTGTCCATCCTTGTCACTCCTAAGGAGAACCTCAACATCTTCATTTCTGCCACTTCCAGTTCTGTCTCCTGTCTTTTTGTCCATGTCTCTGTCTCCAGACCATACAACATAGCTGGTCTTACAACTGTCTTGTAAACTTTTCCTTAGACCTTTGCTGACACCCTTTTTGTCGCAAATCACTCCTGAAACTTTTCTCCATCCAGTCCATCCTGCCTGGACTCTCTTCTTCACCTCTTTACTACATTCTCTGTTTTACTGGACAGTCGACTGTAAGTACTTGAAAAAATAAATTGATTGCTACAATTTTTAAAATTCACGGTAAGTGTTTGAGTGTCAAACAGACACAAACTGATGGCAGACCTAAAACCTTTGAAGAAATCAAGTCCAAAGAGTTTTGGGAAACAATTTTTCTATAATTGTTTGTTTTTTTTAAACACAAAATGCAAGGAAAGTGCAAAAGAGAGAAGCACATTGAATCTAAAGAGTTCTGCATAAACACCAGGCACAACTTTAAAGCAAAAGCAACCTTTTGACTTGGTGTATGGAGTCTTTGGAATGGATTGTTTTGTCCAACATGCCTGTTAAATTGTTCATTCAGATGGTTTTCAATACCATAGATTGCAAAACCACTGGAAATGGTTTTATTTGTTTAAGTTTTTCCCCAAAGTTTCATTTCTAATGTGTTGAACTGTAATGATGGTTTATGTTGAGTGGACAGGTGTTAGCCATGTGTGTTCATGAAGCTAGAAAATGGTGATAACTACTATAATGATAATAACATCAATTATGGTTGTTTGTCAATCTTTGTTTCTTTTTTTGAAGATCTGACTAAAAGGTGGCTGACCCCTAACTACCATGTGCACAACTTGACCCTTCAAATCGCTGCTGTTAATTACAGGGATCAGGTGTGTGTGTGTGTGTGTGTGTGGTGGTGGTGGTGGTGGTGGGAGGTCTGACTCTCTCGCCACTGATTTAAAATAAATCCCTATTGACAATGTTATTTGGTGTAGTGACCATAGAAGTGTACCCAAGGTAGCATGAAAATAACTTGACTGAAGGAACTTTGATTTTTAAAAAAAGTTTATACAGTACCATCACCAATTCACACTTTACAAAAGTATGACTGCTTATACGTGACTACTTATTGGAGCGCACCAATGCATGAGTTCAGACACAACTGACTTTCAAAAACCACATAAATATAAAATAATGATTTATCTTTCCATCCATATTCCTTACTTGCATTTCCTTTCAGGGTCACAGGGAGCTGGTGTCTATCTCCATCAGTCACCGTGCGAGAGGCAGCTTGCACCCTGGACAGGGCACATGTCCGTGACAAAGACACATAGAGACAAACAAGACAAACAGGACAAAACAACCATTCACACTTACCCACATCTTGTGACAATTTAGAGTTACCAACTAGCGTTAATGCTTTTGGTCTGTGGGAGGAAACTAGAGAACCTGGAGAAAACCAACACATGCAGTTGAGAACATGCCAACTCCACACAGAAATGCTGGGAGGTGATTCTGTGACCTTCTCGTGTGAGGCCACACCTCTAAACACCACCCCTCTGTGCCACCCACCTACACACTATCATTACCATCCATCCATCCATCCATTCTCTTTACCTGCTTCTTCCATTTTGGGTCACGGGGGTCGCCGGTGCCCATGTCCAGCAATCACTGTTCGGGGGCGGGGTACACCCTGGATGGGTCGCAAGTCCATCACAGGGACACAAAGAGACAAACGAGACAAACAACCATTCACTCTCTCACTCACACCTAGGGACAATTTAGAGTTACCAATCAGCCTAACATGCATGTTTTTGGTCTGTGGGAGGAAACCGGAGTACCCGGAGAAAACCCACGCATGCACGGAGAGAACAATCATCATTACTACAAGCATTAATATAATTTACAAATAAACTAAATAAAACTCAATAAATAACCCAAGATAGATGAGTACAGTACTCTCATGCTCTTTTCCACTTGTGGTTTCAATCTCAGAACCTAGAAAAGAGTGTACAAACTCCCAGGGCTTCATTTAAGTCTTGTTGAAACTAGTGTTGTCAAAGGAAAAAGGGCTGCAGCTCCTGCAGGTAAGGGGCTCTTCACTTCAAGACAATTTGCAATCGCCAGTTGGTCATTTGCTGACCTACTGGATTGATTGACAGATGTCATCATGTCATTTGAAGCCAGAATATCTTGTTTATAAAGAGCTGTTGTATTTTTGGAACCAGAGTCTGCTCACTGTGGATTCAGATGTAAAAGTCCCCCCTGCTGAGGGACTATAGAGTTGTAACATATACACATTAGTTTTGCCAACAACTTTTTAAGGACATAAAACACAACATTAGTGGTCAAGCCCCTTGTTACGACACAGGTTGAGAACCACTGTAGTGCAGTGTGTCAGTCACACACTGAACCCATTAGGACCAGTATGATCTGTTTCATGGTAGAGCAGTGGTTTACTCAGGGTACACAATTCTTCCCACAGACCAATAACATGCATGTTAGGCTGATTGATAACTAAATTGACCCTAGGTGTGAGTGAGAGAGTGAATGGTTGTTTGTCTCATTTGTCTCTGTTTGTCCCTGTAATGGACTGGAGACTTGTCCAACATGTACTTCACCTGTCACACTGACTGTAAGGGATAGGCACCAGCTACCTGGAAAGGAGAAGTGATTAAAGAAACTAGATGGATGATGGAATATGTTATTTATTTCTAAATGTAGCACTAAAACCTTTGTTTTTTCATTGTCAGACTATGTTTAACTAATGTATGCATGTGAAGGATGTAATTAAACTATTTTTTTAACTAAAGTCATAAATATTTCTTGTGATTTTTTTTTTTTTGCAAATCTTGACAAGAAAAAAAAAGTGTCATTATGTCTTTAAAAATATGTTTTTTTCTCTACATTTGCTCATAATGGATTTATTTGTAGAGACTCAGATAAAATCTATTGCTGAAAACACGAGCCAACTTCTATCACTTTGCTTATTATGAGGACGTGGTTTCAAACTTTTATTTTGTTTCATGAGTTCCTTTTAATAAAACTTAATTACTTAGGTTAAAGTTCTGAATCGTAAAGTATCCTTTCTGGGAAAACAAAGGGAGGAAGAAGAGGAAGTAAAGGTTATATAAGAGGTTAGAGAGGAGGTGAAACGAGTCCAGAAGGCTGACAGAGGAGGAGAAGGGCTTTGTGCTCCATGAACGGGTCATTTGTTTGGGTGGGTCACAGAGGCTAAAGGGCCAGAGGGAAGTGAGGTACCAAGTTAATGTGACAGGCAAATGAGTGTGGGCCTGTTCCTGGGGTTTCTATGGGCTTTATGCAAAGTGGGAGGCGAAAGGGGAAACAGCTCATTCAATGTGGGATTTTAATGTGGCAGCAGAGCTTCCAACAAACAGGAACTCTAACCACTGGATGCAAGAGGCAATGCTTTAAAAACTCAAAATGATCAATTATCAGCCAACTCTGACACTGATGAGCAACGAGAGTTTTTCATATAAAGGTAAATAGCATAACATACGTTTATTAATTAAGAACATTTCCCCCCGAGGTTAACAAGGAGTGACAAAGTGCAACAACAACCTTTTCAACAAATCATTACGTTTCAGTGTTTCATATTAATCATCATCAAAATGACTGAAGAGCCACTAGATCCAACAACATTTGCATGCAGCAATAAGCTTAATTGCATGATGACACATGCCACACCGCACCCACTTGTATAGCTGGGAGTGGAAACAGACGGAAGTAACAGAAGGAACAAAAAAGCCTTTGAAAGAAATGTGGTTATGTTGTTGGGCGCATCCTAGAATGACACCTGAGGAATCTCAAGTGGCTTCTAATGAAAATAGCTGCAGATTCCACACTCAAGCACATTACGTACATTAGTCATTTAAAATTAACCACAAAAACTAGTGTGAATGACTTTAGGCATACGTCATACAAGGTGTGCTTATAGATGAGGAAAGTCAACTGAGGACAAACACACGAGATGAATCAGGTCTGTCTACAGCAGATTAACAATGTTTGAAAGTCATATTTCAAAAGTAAAGAAAGAAATCCAGCAAAGACCTGTAAGACAAAACGTTCCTCAGTCGATCATCTGCTGCTGTGGTTCCCAAAGAAGAAATCAGCACCACTATGTGGGCCCTGAAACACCAAATGGGTGTCTGTAGACAATCTGCAGAAATCAATTTATTTATCCTTTATTTACTGTATTTTCCTGTGTATAAGTCGCAGGACTGGCCAACTATGCAAAAAACTATGACTTATACACCGGAAATACAATATACAGGTAGTCTCGTTGAGTCATGAGAACTCATTTTCAAGAGAGACCTGTTTTTGGGAGCAGATGGTGGGGGTTAAAGGCCTTGCTCAAGGGCCCAGAGCAAGGCAAAAGAGGGTGGAGGCAGGTGTGGGTGTTTCACCTTTTCCACCCACATTTTGATGTTGTTGATCCAGGGTGTTGACCCTACGACTTTCCGATCACATCTTCTCCATCTTCTCCCATCTTCTCTAACCTCTGGGCACCACTCCCCTAAAATATTTAATTAATTATATTTAAAAAATAATGGTTTATGGAATATTTTCATTGCAAAGCAGCATGGTGGCACAGTTGGTTGAGTTTCTGCCTCACAGTGAGAAGGTCGCCGGATCAAATCCTGGCCGGGGGTCTTTCTGGGTGGAGTTTGCATGTTCTCTCCGTGCATGCGTGGGCTTTCTCCGGGTCACAAACCAAAAACATGCATGTTAGACTGATTGGTAACTAAATTGTCCATAGGTGCGAAAGAGAGAATGAATGGTTGTTTGTCTCTATATGTGTCCCTGTGATGGACTGGAGACCTGTCCAGGGTGTCCCTCGTCTCTCGCACAGTGACTGCTGGAAATTGGCACCAGTGACCCAGAAAGGAAGAAGTGGGTAAAGATGAATGGATGAATATGTTTATTTTAATTGTTATAAATAACAGAAAAGTTATAAAGTAATAAAAATGGTATTGTGGGTGTTTATACTGGTTGGGTTGTTGGTAAATCCTTATTTGACAGTTTGTAGCAATTGTTGTTCATTAAACCAGCAGTTCAACTTCTGTACTCTAATTTTCTGGGTTGGAAGCTAAAAAGTTTGGGAGCCACTTATCAGCTATAGAGCAAGCATTGAGCTAAGGCCATTTGATCTTGTTCTAGCTAAAGTACATTTTATGAATCAAACTTTTTTTTTTTAAAAATTGATAAAAAATAGAAATAAAATGTTTTTTGTGACAAATCACAAGTAACAAAGTTCCTAAAAATCCAACGTGCAACAGATATTTTTGTTGAGTTCTCTATCGTGTGAACACAACTCTGGTTCATATCTTAAGTGTTTTGTTCCTGAATGATTCAGAGTTTTAACAACTAAAAACAATCTTCTATGAAGATTGGTCAAGTTCTGGATTAAAAAAAGTGAAAATTGGCAAATGTACAACAGAACATCATCTTAGGTCACCTGAACAGATTTCAATGTCCAGAGATGCAAATGATAAAGAAACATGGTTAAAATATTTTGTACTAAAGTATAAATGACATCTTTTCACACCTAGTTTGCTTTAATTGGCCTATTTTTTCTTAGACGTTTGTTTATGTGCTCATTATTATTAACCTTTTTATTTAATCAGACAAATCCCATTGAGATCACAGATCTCTTTTGCAAGGGAGGCCTGGGCCTAAAGGCAGCCTAACATACATGTTTTTGTTCTGTAGGAGGAAACCGGAGTACCTCGAGAAAACCCACGCAAGCACGAGAAGAACATGCAAACTCCACACAGAAAGACCCCAGGTCCAACTGGGAATTGAACCCAGGACCTTCTTGCTGTGAGGCAACAACAGTGCTAACCACTGAGCCATTGTGCAGCCACTGAATCTTAGTATCAGTATCTTTGTTACTATTTTACTCTGAATAGTAAACATTACACGATGTTTGGTCAGTTTACAGCTAATCTTTTTTATGCTCGACTCCTTGAACACAAGCTTTTGATAGCAGCTGAAGCTCCACAGTACTTTATTTTCTCTTCCAATGCTAATTTTAGCATTATAATGGAGCTGAGATAATAGAAGCAACTACTAGCTTGTAGCCTTTCTGGAAGACAAACCTAAATTAGAAGGTAGTCTACCACTAGTTTTACTGTTCAGAATCAGAATCAACGTTATTGTCATTGCACAGTTAAGCAGCAAAAATATATTCCAGTGCAGCCGTCCAACAAGGGTAGACAGAAGTGCACGGAGGCTGCAGCTTCAGTGAAGAGCAGCCCTTATCACTTAGATAAGAAAAGGGATTAAAATCATGAGCAAAGAAGTTATTAAAAAAAGATCTCTCACACTGTGTCCTTGACACACAGAGCACAGTGTAAGGTAGCAAAAACAACTACCTCAGCACAAAAAAGCAACATCGTTAGACATAAGACATTTTGAGGAAGCCAACAAAGGCAGTGAGATTGTCTGTGAATGCTACCAGACAGTTCCATAGTCCTGATAAAGATGGCACAGTGCCAGTCATCCGGCGCAGCTCTGATAAGGGTCCACAGATGTTCTCTGGGTGGGGGAGGGAGCGGAAGGGGGGGGAGGGGGCAGAGCAGAGCTTCATGATTTACATATCCTCCAGGAGCAATTTGAGATAAGTTGGCCTATGCAAGGCCAAACTGGGGAGCCAGTTTCAAATAAACAATTGTTTTAGGACAGGCCGGCTCGACGGATTTCTCATCTGCCTTCATAGTTTCTACTGGTTCACTCAATGGTGAATCCAAACAGCCAGATTTGTGGTCATTACGCCGGGCCGTGCTTGTAGCCTTCTCCAAGGTCGATTCCTTCATGCCAGCCAGTTCTAGGAGCCACAAGTGGCCTGCAATTCTCAGAAATTGTGTCTAGCTTACGGTTTAGCTCACAAAGCATCTGAGTCTGAGTGCTTGAAGCACGGTGCGGTCCTTCATATAAGGCAGGCAGCCTCATAATTACCAAAACTGCAGCTGATGTCTTCCTAATTTGTTGATATCTCAGGTACTCACCAATTCCAAAACGCAGAAACCGTGTTATCATAAATCCAATTACGTACGTGTCTTCTTTGTCCTCAATGGACAATACAGACAGACACATCATCTTCCAGTCACCCCAGGAATCCATGATATATCCAGCTGCATGTGTCCCATCAAGGCATTAGGGTTCTCCTGCACCCTGTCTTCTCATTGAGAGAATGCTGACAGACCAGCTGACTAGATCCATAAAAATTTACGATTCGAAAGATGTGTAAAGAGAGGCTCTGAGAGATTCACAGGGCAAGAGCAAAAGCAGGAAGGAAATGGGAGAGGGAAAAAAGCGTCCGTCTTCGTCGAGAGCATGTCAGGGAAAAAAGGTCTAGTCTAGCTCTGCAGTCACCAGGAGTCCGAGTGCTTTAATAAAAATGTTCACACCTTTACAATCCATTTAGTGTGATTGTTTTCCTGCAGAAAATGAGCAGCATCTTATACTTCATTTTAATAACTTCAAGGGTGATGGGTAAATAACTCAACTCATGGTTGTACTGGTTTTTCCATACGTCAGGGTCTGAGTACATTTGTAAGCACACGTGTAAACACGTTTTATAGTTTGCTTTGCTCGAGAAAATTTGCCTCAGGAAACGCAGCAAATGGGCAATTTCTAGAACCCCACAAGCAAAAGCACTTCCTCTCTGCTTTCCCTGATTCTCAGCTTGCGTTTTCATCCTGCACTCCCACAGACACACACAGAGTCACAGCGTATTCCCTCTCTCGACCTGTCTCACACACCATTACCCCTGTGAGGAGACGAGACAACCCAAGCCAGCGGGGAGGGGGAAAAGGGGCGGCATCATGGGTAATGTCAGTAGACACATGTCAAAAGTACAGCCTGTGTCTTGAAAAAGCTGTGAGTGGTGTGACAGCAGTCCGCCTGCCTGCTAGCCCTGCATCCCACACCCCCAACTCTACCACCCTCGAATCCATCCAGCCGACACAAAAGCATCCTGTGTCGGCCCGGAGGGCGAAAGAGAGCAGGAGAGGAGCCAGCAGGGAGGGTCATCAGCACTGCTCCACGAGGATAAATGCTTTTCCTTTCTGCTGTCTCACCTCACTGCACAGCTATTGTCCTCAGGTGGGAAGTAAAAAGGTTGTGTGTGTGTATCACTGAGAAGCAAGGCGTGAGAGAGCAGTTGTATGTGTGTTTCCGACAATACAGACAGTGTGTGCACGTGCTCGTGTCGTGGAACTGGAGCAGCACAAAAATCACTTGACAAACCTCTCAACCCTCTAAACTGTCCTCTAAGAGCTTCACAGCTATGAATCAAATAATTGGCTCTGTAATGAGATAGTCATCTCTTGTCCACATGCTCCACTGACCTGACATGATAATTCATACATCACTACAGTACAAGGACAAAAATGTATGAACTACAGGAGCTAGGTAGAGTCAGTCAGTGCTACACCGCTTCATAACTAATTACCTATGGTTGTAACATTTATATCTTTACGTACGCAAAAAACGATATGTTAAAAAAAAAACAATCACATTCACCTCTATAAAACTTCACATCACATGAAACGTTGCTGTTATTTGAAACTCACACAGCTTTCAATTAGATTTACTGTTAAATTAATGCCCCTCACATTTCATTAGCACAAACCAATTAGACAGATTCAGCTGGTCCAAAAGGGTGCCCCCCCCACTCCCCCACCCCCACCCCCCCAAAAAAAGAGACAACGTTTGCTCCATTCCTCTGAAAATGATGCTAATTACCTACGATAATTACTGGTACTTAGCTTGCTGTGCAGGTTTTTCTATTTTCAACGACTTAGACTATTTAAAATAGAATTAAAATAATTTTTGGTGACTCATGCTCAGCTTTTTTACATATTTGCAGCTATGGAGCAGGAAAGGTCACATCGGTGGATTTATCAGGTCTCCTGTCAGCAGTGATCAGAACTGCAGGCTGCTCTAGAGTCTCAGTGGGGCTGATACATGTCTGCTTCTGTTGGCTTTAACTCATACATATCAACTCTAGACCTCACTCACATGATCTAATTTACTGTAGGAAAGACAAGCATGAAAATCGGCTTTGTTCAAAGATGGACATTTTTTGTTTTAAAACCCATTTCTGATACTAAATTTAGTAGGCAACAGTTTGGAGCAGACATACCAGACATGAACAGAACACAGAAATCTAAAGAGAGAATCAACAGGACATTTGTCTCATTTAACTCTGAGGCTTCTGAAGGTCATCGTTTGGTGCTTTATTATTATTTATTTATTAACCTTTATTTAACCAGGTAAATTTCATTGAGATCACAGATCTCTTTTGCAAGGGAGGCCTGGGCCTGAAGGCAGTCTAACATGGATGTTTTAGGTCTGTGGGAGGAAATCGGAGTACCCGGAGAAAACCCACGCAAGCACGAGAAGAACATGCAAACTCCACACAGAAAGACCCCAGGTCCAATGGGGGATTGAACCCATGACCTTCTTGCTGTGAGGCAACAGCCCTAACCACTGAGCCATCGTGCTGCCGAAAGGAAAAGGGTGAATATGCTTTCATACATTCAACACCTACATTTTTATATTTTTAGAATTTTTAACAATTGTTTTTCTCGTCTTATCTAATTTTCTTGGTGATGTCATGTTCCGTAGTGTGGTTGGACCCAGGTTGCAAACAGGACTCTGGAACTCGAGACTAAGATAAAGAATATTTATTAACATGAACAAAAAGGGCTGACGTGGCAGCGAAAATTAGATAAATGAATTTACACAGAGGGAGATAGAAATATGATGCCGTACATGATAATCCACGAACAGTGGAACAACAAGGAAATGCAGAATATATAGAGACATGGATGAGGGGATAAACAAACACCTGGGGAAGGACGACAGGTGGCAGAGGCAGGAGCTGATTACATGAGGGAGGAACACTTCCAACTGAACCAGATGAAACCAGCTGAACAAACTTTGTGTCATCATTTCAGGACTCTTGGATTCTCATAGACGTTATTCTTGGCCGTTCCTCGACATACCTCGAGAATGTCTATGGATCTCACTGGAGGACATTGACTGATTTTCCATCCTTATCAGAACTCTTACAGTGACCTCCAGAGCATCTATGAACATGCCGACCGCTCTCTCTCTCCCCCCCCCCCCCCCCCCAGCAGAATGTCTATGTCACTATGTGCTGTTTGTGCAAGGTGTTTTTTAATATTAGAGTTTTTTATTCTCAGGTAGGAAAAAAAAAGTCTGATAGGAATTTTTTTCACCTCCAACTCCTACATGTGTCCAGTGAACCACTGTTTTTGTCTGTCCAAACAGGTCTCACTTGTAAATGAGTCTTCGAGGCTCAATGCGATTTATGTGTTTAAATAAAGGTTGAATGAGTGAACACTGAGGAGGGCAGGACACAAGACACACAAAACACACACAGATCCTCTCAGGTGAATTTGGAGTATTATTTTAGAACAATTGTGTAATATAAAATTAGAAGTCCAACACGAACAACTGTGTTTGTTCTATTTTACACAAGCTAAATAAAAATATGTTCCCATTTAGAGGCGTCTGTTTCTCTGTTTGAATTATTAGACCATGGAGGGAAAGCAACAACTCTAAGCATAAAATAAAAAAAAGTTAATAAATATAAAGAAAGTGGATGCACATAAATTGGAAAAAACTAGCCTTGATCAGTAGGTCGCTGGTTCAAATCTCCTAACTGTTACATCAAAATGTGGGTGGGGAAAGGTCAAACACTCAAACCTGTCTCCACCCTTGAGCCAAAGAAAAAAGTTGAAAGAATAAAAAAATATATATAAAAGAAATGAATTAAAATGCATGCATGTTACTTTCATTTCACACACACAAAAAAAAAACTGTAGCACAATTCAATTCAGTTCAATTCAATGCAGTTCAAGTCAAGCACAGTTACAAAATTTGTGTAGTTATGTGATTCAAGAAGTGACGGTCCGTCTTACAAATATTTATACTGTGGAGACACATTTACATAAAAAACATGTAAAAAGTTTCTGTGAAAATGCAATGTACACTCTGAGTTCTGAATGTTTCCTGAAATTTGCTGAAGAAGCTGAACCTAAGCTGAAAGCTAAATTTAACAAAATTTTAGCTAAAATTAAAAATGACATAATGTTAGCTTAATTAACAAAATGCGAGCTTTAAACAAAAGTAGCAAAAATACTAGCTAGATGTAGTAAAATGCTGACAAAACTGCACTGTAGCCAAATGTTAACTAAGAAGCAAAGTGCTAAAGGTAGAAAATGACAAGCTAAGACCTGGCCTCTGCTTTTAACTGACATTAGCTAACATTAAAGATGCTGATGCAGATTTCAAATGAACAATGTTTATAAAAGCCCTGAAGAGGACTTATTGTATTTTAATGTCCATTTATTTTAAAAACAAAGTTTAATGTATTTTAAAATCCTCCAATTTACAAAGTCTATCAGTCACAACACTCGTCTTCTGGAGTCAAACGTTTGGAAATATGAATGGCTAAAATAGCACAAAATATATAGTAGAGCAAGTTAGACGCTAATATAT
>NC_056499.1:37070219-37080948 GCF_014905685.2 Nematolebias whitei
TGAATGATCCAATGTTGTCCCAAATGACTGATGATGATAAATAGAATCCACCTGTGTGTAATCAAGTCTCTGTATAAATGCACCTGCTCTGTGAGAGTCTCAGGGTTCTGTTCAAAGAGCAGAGAGCATCATGAAGACCAAGGAACACACCAGGCAGGTCCGAGATACTGTTGTGGAGAAGTTTAAAGCCGGATTTGGATCCAAAAATATTTCCCAAGCTTTAAACATCCCAAGGAGCACTGTGCAAGCAATCACATTGAAATGGAAGGAGTATCAGACCACTGCAAATCTACCAAGACCCGGCCGTCCCTCTAAACTTTCATCTGGAACAAGGAGAAGACTGATCAGAGATGCAGCCAAGAGGCCCATGATCACTCTGGATGAACTGCAGAGATCTACAGCTGAGGTGGGAGAGTCTGTCCATAGGACAACAATCAGTTGTACACTGCACAAATCTGGTCTTTATGGAAGAGTGGCAAGAAGAAAGTCATTTCTCAAAGATATCCATAAAAAGTGTTGTTTAAAGTTTGCCACAAGCACCTGGGAGACACCAAACATGTGGAAGAAGGTGCTCTGGTCACATGAAACCAAAATCCAACTGTTTGGCCACAATGCAAAACGATATGTTTGGTGTAAAAGCAACACAGCTCATCACCCTGAACACACCATCCCCACTGTCAAACATGGTGGTGGCAGCATCATGGTTTGGGCCTGCTTTTCATCAGCAGGGACAGGGAAGATGGTCAGAATTGATGGGAAGATGGATGGGGCCACATACAGGAGCATTCTGGAAGAAAACCTGTTTGAGACTGGGACGGAGATTTATCTTCCAACAATACATTGATCCAAAACATAAAGACACATCTACAATGGAATGGTTCACAAATAAACGTATCCAGGTGTTGGAATGGCCAAGTCAAAGTCCAGACCTGAATCCAATCGAGAATCTGTGGAAAGAGCTGAAGACTGCTGTTCACAAACGCTCTCCATCCAACCTCACTGAGCTCGAGCTGTTTTGCAAGAAAGAATGGGCAAGAATTTCAGTCTCTCCATGTGCAAAACTGATAGAGACAAACCCCAAGAGACTTGCAGCTGGAACTGCAGCAAAAGGCGACGCTACAAAGTATTAACGCAAGGGGGCCAAATAATATTGCACGCCCCACTTTTCAGTTTTTTATTCGTTAAAAAAGTTTGACACATCCAATAAATTTCATTCCACTTCACAATTGTGTCCCACTTGTTGTTGATTCTTCACAAAAAATTAAAATGTTATTTCTTTATGTTTGAAGCCTGAAATGTGGCAAAAGGTTGAAAAGTTCAAGGGGGCCGAATACTTTCGCAAGGCACTGTATATATGCACACATTCATATCTAAGCATACAAACCCATATACACGTATATTTACATGTAGTCATTCAACCTTTATTTATACAGGTTAATCCCTCTGAGCCTCGGTGACTCATTTACAAGAAAGACCTGAATATATATTAGAATAGAATAGAGACCTGAGTATATAGTATAGATTAGATTTACAGGTCTCTCTTGTAAATAAGTCCTTGTGCTTCAACGAGACTAACCTGTATAAATAAATGTTGAATATATACTTATATACACATACATGTGTGTGGGAGTGGTGGCGCAGAGGTTAGAGAAGGTGGGCCTGTGATCGGAAGATCGCCGGTTCAAGCCCTGGTACCGACAACATCAAAAATGTGGGTGGGGTAAGTGAAGTACCCACACCTGCCCCCACCCTCATTCGTCCCACTCTGGGCCCTTGAGCCCCTTAACCCCCACCATCTGCTCCTCCGGGTGTCCTAGATGCAGCTCTCTGCTCCACACAGAAGGCTGTGGTAGCTCGGTGTCTGTGGTTGCGTCAGGAAGGACATCCGGCGTAAAAATAACTGCCAAGTCTTTGTGCGACTTAGTTCACTGTGGTGACCCCTAACGCAGGGAGCAGCCGAAAGATGAAAAAAAAAAATACACATACATAAGTGTCTGGGGTGTCACAGATTCACAGGGCTCTATTTTTACTGTACGGGGAGGAGTTGAACAGTTTGATGTCCTGAGGGACAACAGACTTCCTGAATGTGTCAGTGGAGCAGAGCTGGGACAGCAGTCTGCCACTGAAGGAACTCCTCTGCTTCATGATGGCGCCGTGCAGAGGATGGTCAACATTGTCCATGATGGATAGTAGCTTACTGAGGTCCCTTTGCTTGGCCACCGATGTAAGGGACTCCAGCTCTGTTCCCAGCACAGAACCAGCTTTCCTCACTAAATAACTAAGTAACTGACTGACTGACTGACTGACTGACTGACTGACTGACTCACTGACTCACTGACTCACTGACTGACTAACCAATCCCTACAGTGGTGGACCTCAGGTCTAAGTAAGAAACTGAAACAAGAACAAACAGATGTTTTCATGAGTTTACACTTTCTACTTTAAACAGAGGTGAAGCTGCTAAACTGTACTGTGAAGTAAAAAATAAATATATATACTTTTTAAAAATATTTGTAGGTTTTTATATGCTCACTGAATATTTTCTTCCTGTTGGAACAATGATACCTTTGCTTTTCACAATTTGCATGTTTTTTCAAATAGATGTCGTACAGTTTCAAAAACCTAATGCACAGATAACATTTTGGAAGAAAAAACAAAACAAGTCAGATTATTGATGTATGTTATATTGAAGGTATTTGTGCCAAAATTCAAACAGGAAAAACTAATCAAAAGGAGGCCATATTACTGTCACTTTATTTTTAATATAAAACTTATCAGAATTAGTATTATTCCATCACAAAGAACTGTACAGAGGACAACGTTGACTTCTAAAATATCACGAGCAAACAAGAAAGCTGCTTTCTGACTGGATGGAGTGAAGATGTTCTCAAGTCACCCTTTAATATTTCCCTTTCAGCCTCTCCACAACAAGATGACTGAGGATGGAGGGCATTACAAGAGCCTCAGGTAATTGCCCTCATTTCTGCCGCAGACAAAAGCCAATGTTCTGACTGCTCTTATGTAAACTGCTGAGTGTCACTCAACAAGTTGTCGAGGCTGCAGAAAATTGTATGCCTCTCTTTTTCCCACGACAACTACCAATCAGAGGATCTTATGAGTTTCCTATTTTCAAGAAGGACTTTTTTTTTGTATTGACAGATTGTTTTTTTTTAGATGTAACAACAAGAAATCTCTTTTTTTTCTGGAACAGTAGTGTGTGTGATTTTATTCAGCCTGCAGGTGATACGTGACACAGTATGAAAATAACTTTTACTGCAAATTATTCTTCTTTCTTCGCTCTTGAGCCTGAGCAGCCCAAGAAATGGGCTGGAAATGCAAATGCGGAAACTTTGTTTGAGTAAAGTGCTTTAATAGTTCTAACTTTGAGTTACTGTTCTTTTATCACTGCTGCAAATAATTATATATATATATATATATATATATATATATATATAAACAAATATATATCTATATATATATATATATAATTATTTTGACAGTATTTGTGTGTGGGCTTGTGTTTGATTAAATTAAACTCATGGGAAAAAGTCATTGGATATACATCTACAATTTATTAACATTTGGAGTAAACTCCACTAAAGATGGCTGCCACAGCAAAGCAACATTTTCAAACACCAAACTCGCTAAAACACAGCCACTTTTTCAACTATTGAGCTAAAGGTTGGTAATGAAGTAGCTCAAAGTCATTCACAACACATACTCCAAGCACTAACAGATCACACGAGATCTGTATTTAAACTTTGCCATTAGCTTTTAAGTCAGCCAAGTCTGTTAGCAAAATATCTCATAAACCACTGCATGAGTTTTAAGTAAACTGTCAGAAATTAATCATTTGATGACCCTTCACAATTGACTATTAACTTTTGGAGTGTCTCGATTCAAGATGACTGCCGCAGCTAATCATCGTTGGCTAGCATAAAAATGGCAGTGCTTCAGTCAAATTTACAGATACATTAGTCCCTCGATACGTCGCAGTTCGACATTCGCGGACTCACTCTTTCACGGGTTTTCAATGTAAGATTGTACTCGACACATGATTGTCAACTTTAATAATATTGACGTGATTGGGACGGTACGAGATAAAAAGTTAACAGGAACGGGAACCAGTTCAATAGGACAAAACCCAAAGACTAAACAAACAAACAAAAAATATATACGTTTGACAGGCGCCACCGTTTTGTGGTTTTCTTTCAATAAACCTATACTGTAACACAAGTCGAAAGAACTACACGGCCCAGAAGGTAACTGTGCTTCCGCCCGCTGCTTTCTGCTGAAACTCAAAGAGGAGCAATGGAGGGAGCAAACACTAGAGGAGAAACTGATGTGGTAAAAATTGATTTGCAATGCCAAGTCAGAAGTAAGATCTATCTATTAAGATCACAGAACTGGCAGGAAAGTAGCAAATAATCTTGAAGCTGAACTCATCCTTCAACTTGTAGTAGTATCTTCACTGGTGAGTACCCATGTAAAATTTTGCAGTACTCTACAGTACATATATGTATGTTGTTAAAATGATGTAGGTTTAAGAGTTTAGAACATTGCCAGAGTGTGGGAAGGGTTTATAAAGCCTTAAAATATATACGAATGCTAAAATAAATTTAACGTTCCTACTTTGCGGATTTTCACTTATCGCAGGAGTGTCTGGAACGTAACCCCGTGATAAGTGAGGGACTACTGCACTGCGTTAAAATTTGGTGTTGTCGTAGCAGAAAACATCACCAATACACACTTAAAGTGCAACTTGCAAGATTCCACAATGCATAAGATTGCGCACAACATCTTTACATTGTTTGGGATTGACCAAAATGGTTATAGCTCAGGTCCTTCTCAAGTTTAAAATTCTTATCATGAATGGCCATGGACGATATGCTTTCCTTCAAGAAATGTTAGACCTTTAACCGAGCAAGTGTTTCAGCCTGTCTACACGCTCAGTGTCACGATCTGCTGGCTTCTAACACCAGTACAGATTGAATGTTGTACTTTGAGGACCTAACCCATTTGGAGAATATAGGAGGCATTAGTTAGTGATTTAGACCCTATTCAGTGAGTTGCCATGGTGGGCTCACACAGACGTGTCCCCATCAAACAAACATTCACACACACGCTAATCCTTCAGTGAATTGTAAACCCAGCACAAATCCTCCTTCCTGCTTTGCCAAACATCAGATCATGGGACACCATCTTGTCCTTTCCCTTCAAAAAATGAGATCTTGTCAAAGCAGCATGAATAAGTACACAATGCAAAAAAGCCGAAGAACAATCAGAGACTGCTAAAGCCAACAAAAGATGAGAAGGCCAAATATGGCCCCATTACTCATTGTCTGATCCCAAATGTGACGTCCATTATAGCACACCGACCACAGGGGTTGAACCAATCAAAACCAGGACTTTATTTGCATATGAAAGGATTTTGCCTCAGAGTATAGCATCCAGCGAGATGGCTCTGGCTCTGATATCAAAAGATACTCAGCCGTCAAAAAAGAATAGCCATTCAGACCGGCAAGGAGGGAGGCAGTGCTTGCTGAGCCGTCACAGAGCTCATTTGTTCTCTTCTGTTTATTTTAAACACCCCCTCTTTTTTCCCTCTTTCCTTCAGAGGCTGTCAGCATGGATGGGTGGGTGACCGACTGGGAAAACCTCCTTCCATTGCTCTATCCCAGTGGGAGAGATAAACAGCAATTTGAATTGTCGTCAAAAAAGGTTTTGATTTGCATGCGTTTATCGGTCATCAGCCCTGCTGGCAATCACCATCAAACTGTCAGTGTGCCGTTGTACAGCATTAATCTTTGTGTTTAACTCCCTCAGTCGTTGTCTACTTGTTTGTATTGTGTGTATGTGAAACAGAACATACTTTGGTCTGAGTCTTTCAGTCTATTTAATCTTCACCAGAGGGGTGGAGAAATCATGATCGGAGAGGAATGCTAATCTGTGTCACCACCCATCTACAACCTCTAACGTATTTTATGGGAGACTTTCTGAGAGGATGGGGCATTTGTAATTATATCAGCGGATTAAGAGGTAGAGTGGAGGCCAAATGCATTAGCTTTGTTGTCTCAGAAAAGCAGGGGGAGGTCAAGTCCAACTGTGCGTACCTCAGGTATGAAAGAAGGTGCTGTTAGACGGAGGAGTGGAGAGGATGAACAGGCAGCGGCAGATAAGACGGGTGTCATGTTGCTCCATGGAAGATGAGGAAGTGAAGAGAGAGGAGTGGTGATGCTAAAGACAAGTTACATTCTGAAATTTATAGTTAGATTGTTGTAAAGGTAAGAGTACTTTAAATTATTTTAATTACAGCATTTGTTTAACTTTCTGCATTTAAATTCAGACAGACGTTGTGGTGTTTGGACCAGAACATCTTTACACTCTCATTTATTTTATTTGCTGTGACATGGTCTTCAGTGCCAACGTAATCCAAAATCCAAAAGTAACCTTGAGACAGTAATACATGCTTTCATAACATCTAGGGTCAATTACTGCAATGTGCTTTTTTTATGGAATCAGTCAGACCTCGATTGCACATTTACAACTGATTCAAAACGCTGCAGCAAGATTTTTAACTGGTACAGGCAAAAGAGAGCACATTACTCCAGTTCTGGCCTCCATTTGCTGACTCGCGATTCACTTTCTATTTCATTTTAAAATCCTTCTGTATGTTTTTAAAACTCTGAACAGTTCTGCCCCCTCCTATCTCACTGATCTGCTGCAGCCATATGTCCCACAGCGGTCTCTGAGGTCAGCAGACCAGATGCTTTTACTGGTTCAAGGCGCTCGTTTTAAGCTCAGAGGTGACAGGACCTTCTCTGTTGCAGGTCCAAAACTGTGCAACGAGTTACCTCTACATATCAGACATGTCACCTCTCTCACTGTTTTTAAGTCTCGTTTAAAAACACACCAGGTCTGTTCTTACAGATATCTGGGTGTTCACCTAGATAATCTGTTAAAGTGGGAAATTCATGTTAATATGTTGTGCTCTCGGTTACAGCAGAGATTGTATTTTTTACGAAGACTCAGAATCTTTGGGGTTAACCAGAAGCTTATGGTTTTATTCTGTCAGGCCGTATTGGAAAGCATCATCAGGTTTGGAATGTCAGCGTGGTATGTTAATCTCTCTGTGCAACTTAAATCTAAACTTAGTCGCCTGGTACAAACTTCAATGAAGAACTGACCACCCCCCTGCAGTCTATCTATGATGAGTCTGTCCTCAGACTTGCTCGGAGGGTGCTGTCTGACCCCGCTCACATCCTCAGCTCACAATACGAACTGTTACCATCTGGAAAACGGTTTAGAATGCTCGTAGACTTAACAGATTTAAATAATAATTTGTCCCTACATCAAGCAGATTTTTAAACAAAGTAGGCATATAGATTTTTGTTATGCCCTGATGCTCTGGTCTCATTGTTGTGTCATTTACTTGCTGGAATGTATGTAGGAATGTGCAATATGTGTTTTTATTGAATTGTGTGATTTTATTAATAGGTGTTTTATATTTTTGTATTTTATTATGGGGTTCACATGATTTTATTGGTTGTAGTGTATTTAATTGTGGAAGAAGCTTTGTTAGCGCACGATGTCCAAGACAAATTTCCCCTCGGGGACAATTAAGTATACATCTATTTACTTTTATTTCCTGACTTTTAACACTGTGTGAGTTAATTTTAACCTGTCTGTATTCTATAGTTAGTCATTAGTTCTTCTCTGTGTGATCTATGTATTTATCCAGTCCTTTGCTTGTTATAGCACTTTGGTTGGCCTTGTTGCTGTTTTTAAGTGCTTTATAAATAAAGTATAATGGTATGGGAACGTCATGAACCTTATGGTGTTTTATTTATTTATAAACAAGAATAGCTTTTTTAAGTCTCAAACATGAAAATGTTAGGACCAGCTTTTTCCACCTGCACAATTCAATTAACAATAGAAACATCATCTTGAAAAATCACAGAAGCACTCGTCTATCAATTAATTACTTCTAAGATGGACTTTTAAATCTTTATATATATCAAAAATGTCCCCAAAAACCCAGTCTTAAAAGTCTTCAGCTGATGCAAAATGCTGCTGAGAGTTGGAAGACCAGATCATATTTCTTCAATTATGGCTCCATTGTGAGGATTCCAGATTCCAGTGTTGTTCCTTGCTGTGCCACTAATCACCCTCTCGGCAGCTCTGTCAAATTCAAAATACATTTTAAAATCACTTCTGTCTTACAAAGTTCTCAACTGCCCAGCTGCACCTTATACTGAAATCCTTTTTGCTCCATATTTTCCTAACAAAGCACATTGCGCCCAGACTGCAGGTTTACTTGTGGTTTGTAGAGCTTCTAAAAGTAGAACGATTGGCAGAAATTCAGTTTACAGTTTCCTCTCTGGTGGAACAAATTTCCAGTTCCTATCCGTGAGGCTGACGCTTTGTCTACTTTTAAGACTAGACTTAATATTTTTCCTTTTTGATAAATCCTATAGTTAGAGTTGGCTTCGGTTTCCGGAGCTATCCCTTAGTTTTGCTGCATTAGGCTTAGACTGCTGGAGGACAAACTGACCACATTTCCTCACTCTGCTGATGTCTTTACTTAGTCTTCTCTTGATGTTTATCCATCCATCCATCCATTATCTTTACCCGTTTATTCCATTTTGGGTCACGGGGGTCGCTGGTGCCCATGTCCAGCAATCACTGTGCGAGGGGCGGGTACACCCTGGACAGGTCGCAAGTCCATCACTGGGACACATAGAGACAAACAACCATTCACTCTCTCACTAACACCTAGGGACAATTTAGAGTTATCAATCAGCCTAACATGCATGTTTTTGGTCTGTGGGAGGAAACCGGAGTACCCGGAGAAAACCCACGCATGCACGGAGAGAACATGCAAACTCCACCCAGAAGGCACCTGGACCGGGGTTTGAACCAGGGACCTGTTCACTGAGAGGCAGCAGCTCTACCAGTTGCGCCACCGTGCTGCCCTCTTGATGTTTATATTTGTAATTATTTCTATAATTAACCAGAGATTTTCTTCACTTTGCTCAGTCCAACAATTGTTCGTCGGAGCCTCCGTCCTGTCCTCTTGACCCTCGGCCAGTTGAGACAGACGGCCGCTCATCCTGAGTTTAGTTCTACAGGAACCAGAGGGAGAAGGGAGTCATTCCTTTCCACTGTCGCCCCTGTGTTGCTAACTGTATTATAAATTTATTGTACTATTGTGTGATTTGATTTTAATATGGTTCTGTTTTTAACTTAATTAGATCTATGGATTGACTTGGTACTTTTTATAGTACACTGTTATTATCTCTGTTTATCTCTAAGAAGGTGCTATTTAAGAGACTGAGCTGAAAACAGCACCTCAGACTGAGGAAGTCTCTTGGATGAGAGACGAAACGTTTCTAGATTTTTTTTGCTTTGTTTTGCTTTTGTTTTTTTGAATGTCCAGAGGACCAGATTGAACTTTTTTGGATTTTTCTACCTGGATTATTGAGCATGCATCAGGATATTACCAGCAATCTTTTAAAAAATAATCAGTCTTAACACAAGTATGATCCATACACTGCAGTTTGGAACACACTCAATTGCAACATGAGTAAATTCATCCTTAAGTTAAAAGAAGGTGTAACAGTTTGGTTTAGTTTACTATTTACATTATCCCTAACCAAGATGTACAAAAAAAGGCTGTGGTACTTTTTAACACTGGGTGCTGTCCGGGGTGCTGAATGAGCTCCTGTAAGAAAACAAACTCTTTATTTCAAATATAATATCTCTAAGCCAAGCATCACCTAACTAAATCCTAAAGAATCTCTTTATGAATGCAAACATGGCTCTTAAAATAATATGCAACAGGTATATATAAAAAACTTAATTAACCACATTTTACTGGGATTTTTGTTTAGTGACAGTGACAATATTTCAGTTTCTGATCATTTTAACAGCTAAATTTGTAAACATACAATTTTCTGAACATATAGAAAAAGTATAATCACAAAAGAAGCGGTTAAACGACTCTTATGTACTTTTTAACAATAGGAACAGCACACTTCAGATCCACTGATAGTATCATTTTGGTGTGTCACTTCCTGCCATTCATTTTGTAAACTCTAAATGCTTTGCAGCTCCTGGATTTTCATTTTGCGACCGTCAAACTGAAAACAAACAAGTGGCAAACCTTATGGCAAAGTGTAGATGATTTGCAGTCAAGCTTCTTCTCTGTGCCTCAATCTCTTTATCCCTGGACTGAGCCGGTCCTGGCCCGGAGCCCGTTCCCAGGCTGTGTGTGTGTATCTTTATCCTCTCAGCATGGACTAATCTGGGGGTAAAAGGCTCACTCCTGTTTTTACATAAACAAAGACTTTGGGATGAAACAGAGAGAGGGCTGTGGCCAAATCCCACGCCTGGCTGCCAGCCACCGCTCCAGGCAGCATTCACCTTGTGGACACCATGCTGGTCCCGGTAATTACACAGCACAGGCAGAACCAAGATGAGACCAAGTGACATCAGAGGACTACCACACAACCACAAAGTTGGTTGGAGTCATCAGTGGAGTGAATGTAACTCAGCAGACGCTGCTTCAAAGTAACAAGCTAGATGTAATATCCTGATGCATGCTCAATAATCCGGGTAGAAAAATCTAAAAAAGTTCAATCTGGTCCTCTGGGCATTCAAAAAACAAAAAAAAACAAAAACAAAACAACAACAAAAAAAATGTAGAAACGTTTCGTCTTTCATCCGA
>NC_056499.1:37081348-37110894 GCF_014905685.2 Nematolebias whitei
TTTTTTTTTTTTTTTTTTTTTTTTCCAATAGGATAGAAAGAAAGAAAAGACAAAGTAAGACTCCAAAATATAAGAAATATATACAAATAGAGCACACGTCAAAACACCCGGCCACTGTCTGTTCACCTGCAAAGAACATGACAAAACACAGCAACAAAATACATATGTATAAAGAACTTAAAATATTCATGGCTTTGCAGTAAGTTTCCATAAATATATATACCCATACCTACGCCTATATACATACATACATACATACACATGAATATACACTCACATACATATCTATATATCTACATATAAAGCCTACATAAACATCCCTGCTTCTATTTGTGTGTGGTTGTGAGCATGCATAAGTGTATAAGGCTTCTCTAATAGAACATTTATTAGTAACTGTGAAGATGTTTTTGTAGAATCTGGTTCATCCGATTTAATTCAGTTCAGTTTATTTATACAGCACCAAGTCACAACAGAAGTCGTGTCAGGGCACTGAACAGAAATATTCATATATAAAATAAGTTAACGGCAGCACGGTGGCGCAACTGGTAGAGCTGCTGCCTCTCAGCGAGAAGGTCCTTGGTTCAAACCCCGGTCCAGGGGCCTTTCTGGGTGGAGTTTGCATGTTCTCTCAGTGCATGCGTGGGTTTCCTCCCACAGACCAAAAACATGCATGTTAGGCTGATTGGTAACTCTAAATTGTCCCTAGGTGTGAGTGAGAGAGTGAATGGTTGTTTGTCTGGTTTGTCTCTATGTGTCCCTGTGATGGACTTGCGACCCGTCCAGGGCGTACCCCGCCCCTCGCACAGTGATTGCTGGACATGGGCACCAGCGACCCCCATGACCCAAAATGGAATAAACGGGTAAAGAAAATGGATGGATGGATGAAAATAAGTTAACAGAAACATTCATCTCTGAAAATCTTAATTTAACATTATTTTTTCTGAGGAGATTTGAGTTTAGCTCATCGTAGAACTCTTATTAGCAGGACTTGGATTCTGGAGACGCCTCCAGAATCGGTTCTAAAGTGTAGGTGTAAATCCAGGCTGAGCTGAGCCAGGCTGAGCTGAGCCAGGCTGAGCAGAGTTGGGGCTGATTAGGAGCAGTGCAAATGGGGCATGAGGGAACACTGCATGTATTATTACTGGTACTTCAGTACTTGCATATTTTTACTGTAATAAGATTTTAGTTTTCTCATTAAAGTTTCTCCTGTGGCTTTAATTCTGCACTTTGGGCCCTTTGAATCACAACCTCACAGCAGTTTTTAAAATTTATTTAATGAAAGTCTTTTTATTTATTTGTTGTTTTTTGGAACATACAACAACAACAAAAAGACAAAACATGAGCATGTTTTGTCATAGTCTGTGCAGGACTTGTCTTTGTAAAACCCAGGACACCAAACACTACAAGAATGCACAAACACACATAAACTCTCAGTCTGAGAGAGGTTGTGTGAACTTACTCAGATTAAACTTGTAAAGACTGACCGACTCTGAAAGAGCTTCAAAAACTCCAAGTTGTAGCAACAATGGCTGACATGGATGACTGTGTTCACAGACCACACAGAACCCCAGCTAACACTTAGATGCTGCACTTCACAGCAGGCTCTGAAAGCTCCATCTTCTCTCTGCTTGTTCAGACTTTTGTGTGTGCATGTGTGTGTGAGCGTGTAGCTGTGAACTGTTTATTGGTCTTACTCACCTTCTGTTTCTGTAACAGTGTCAGCTACATCCCACTTTGTTTAGTAGCCGTTTACGTGAAAACAAAAAAAAACAGTACTAGAAGGCATCTGTCATCTGCTATCTATGCAAATAAGCAGCATTTTTTGCATTCAAAGTACTTTTGGCTTGTCCAAGATCAAACAAGCTTGATATCAAAACTAATCAGAATATAAAGAATCTGAAAAAACATGAATAACACTGAAAAAAAAACCCCCCCCCCCCCCCCCCCCCCATACACACACACACAGAGACACATACCAGTGAATTGTGAATTAAGATGTGCGTAGTGGAGTTCCCCTTTTAGACACAGATACAATAAAACTAGCAGATCACCTAAAGGACAGTTCTGTGCACATTAATGTGTGTGTGTTTGTATTTTCATGCGGGTGCATAAACAGTTACTGCTTGAGCTGTTTCAGCTGCCAAATTTGAGAATGAAAATGTTAATTCTGTTTGCAAAAGCTCATATAATACTAAACCCTGCAGACATTTACATTGGAAATTGCACGTTATTGTTGTTGAACTGACTGAGCACAGCTGTAGCTCTGACCTCCAACAATAAAATCTGTCCCTGAGACGTTCAGGAAGTTGAGATTTTGTCCACACTGAAGCAGCGTGTTCCTGACTGAACAGTTTGTAGTTTGGTTTGTCTTAAAGCATTATTTTCTGCTTCTTCCTTTAGAAAACAAAAGAAGAAGAAAAGAAAACGGTGTGAAGGGAGAATCAAAGGAAGAAGCAGAGTGTTTGGAGATGAAGAAGAATCTGGGAGTAGGTGCGCACACTGATAGCAGAACAGGTGTGGCATGAACGCTTTCATGGAAACAAGCCTGTGATGATAAGATAAACTGTAATAGAGCAGTCTTTGAAATGGACACTTATTTTCCTAACAGCTGGTGCCAAAACTGCCAAAATAAGGAAGATGGTTGATTATATTTGCATAAAATATCTGTCTGTTTGCTACTTTACAACATGAGGAAGTCCACCTGTCATGTCCTGCCTCAGTCAGTGTTTATTCACAAGCCTCTGTGTACAAATGTTTTCAGGCATTTTACGCACAAATGACATAAAATCGTTTGAATTTTTGACTCCGACAGAAAAAACATATAATCAGTAGGCTGTTTTAATTTCTATTTCAATTCAATTCAGTTCAGTTTATTTATAAAGTGCCAAGTCACAACAGAAGTCATCTCGGGGCACTGAACAGAAACATTCATATATAAAAATAATAATTTAACATTATTTATCTGAGGAGCAGACTGCTCTGAATTTAACTCCATCGCAGAACTCTCATCTTGAGCAAGCATGAAGGCGACAGTGGAAAGGAAAAACTCCCTCATGAGAAAGAAACCTTTAGCAGAACCAGACTCAGGACAAGTGACCATCTGCTTCAACCAGCTGGGTTTGAGAGGAACAGATACACAATGGCAGGTCAAGAATCACATGTTAAGACAGAAATAATTTCAAATGAAATCTATTCAGTTTTAACAATTCATTGAAGAAAATGAGGTCCATTTGTCCTCCAGTAGTCTAAGCCTATAGCAGCATAACACGCCAACCCTAACCATAGGATTTATCAAAAAGGAAAGTCTTAAGACCAGTTTTAAAACTGGACAATGTGTCAGCCTCATAAACAGAAACTGGAAGTTGGTTCCACAAGAGAGGAGCCTGATAACTGAAAGATCTTCGTCCCATTCTGCTTCTGGAAACTCTAGGAACCACAAGTAAGCCTATAGTCTGAGAGCAAAGTGCTCTGTTGGGAAAATATGAGATGATAAGATCTTGAATATAAGATGGAGCTAGGTTGTTGAGCGCTTTGTAGGTTAAAAGTAAGATTTTGAATTATATTCTGGACTTGACAGGGAGCCAATGGAGAGAAGCTAAAACGGGAAAGATATGATCTCTCCCACTAACTCCAGTTAAGACTCTGGCAGCAGCATTTTGGATCAACTGAAGATGTTTTAAAGAATTATTTGGACACCCAGATAATAAACCATTGCAATAATCCAGTCTAGATGTGACAAATGCATGGACCAGTTTTTCTGCATCATTTTTAGATAAGATGTTTCTAATTTTAGTGATATTATGCAGGTGGAAGAATGTGGTTCTAGTAACGTTTTTAATGTGGGGTATAAAAGACACGTCCTGATCAAAAATAACACCAAGATTTTTAACATTAGAGCTGGAGGACAGATTAATGACATCCAAGGAGGGAGAAAGACTGAAAAATTAATTCCTAAGGTGCTCAGGTCCAAAAACCAAAACCTCAGTCTTGTCTGTGTTCAAAATTAGAAAATTTAGGGTCATCCAGGTTTTTATGTCTTTAAGACATGCTTGTAGTTTAAGTAGCTGATTGGATTCACTGGGTTTAATGGACAAATATAACTGTGTATCATCAGCATTTCAGTCAGTGAGTAAGAATTAAATAATACATAAAAATGTTTTTCTCCTGTTTGTTTTTTTTTGTGTACACTGACATTTTTCAGACCAAACAGAAGCTGTGAATCCTGACAGGCAGCCATCATCCTCCATCAACAACACTTCTTTGGTACGTGTGAAAGTTAAACATCACTTTTCAACAGCTTGTGTTTATTGAAATGTGTATTAATCTCCTGACAAACAGCCTTAATTATGCTGAAAGTTTGCCCTTCAGTGCAACTGCAAGTGAACATCTACATGTTTTTATGCAATTTTTGCTATTCATACTAGTTTCTAATTGCTGGAGTCATTCAAACAAAATTTTATTTTTTAGGTTTTCATTTTCAAACATTAGGCCAGAAATCAAACCTTTCTGATCACACCGTGGTATTTTAAAACACATTTCTTTACATTTTGGAACTCCCAGTCCTGTTCAATTACCTGTGACAATAAGAAAAGGACAAAGAACTGCATTGTTAACCAGTTTGCACCTCTTTAGAGCTGAAAGCTTCTGTTTACAACATACACATAAACCTGGATTTATTAAAAGTGACAATATGCCGCTGCATATTGAAATGAACAGATTCGACCAGAACCATGAGCTGACTTGTCATCTAGTGAACAAAGACCAGATTTAAGACTGTATGAACCCAGAGGACCTCACACTCTCCAACTACAATAAATCTTCTCAGCTGCTAATCGCTTGGCGACAGGCTGCACGTCTCTAGTCGCTCTCGTCCACGTCGTGGGTCGCTACTGACAAGGGCCCGACTGTGAACAAAGAGGACAGGATCGAGCCGTGAATGACACGTTTATACTCTGGATGGCAAATATCAAACCATGTGGTGAGAACACACCGTCCGCCTGTGTGTGCTGTGACAGTTTCACTTGTCTAGAGCAGGAGAGACAAACTAAATCATCCAGGAGATTTCTTCTCTCGCAGAAAGACCCTCTTTGGCTTACAGCTTCTCTGCTGCTCCTTTTCAGTGCTGCATCATTCATCCACCAACGATGCTGTCAGACAAAACAGAGCCCCATCTCAGCTTTGCAGACGTAGAGAAGAGGAGCTTAAATGTTTGATTTGCACAAAGTATTATTCAGTTTATCCAGAGGGAGATTAAAGGTTGTGTAGGAGGATCAGTAGATGGCCATGAGTGGCTTAGTTTGACCTGAATGAAAACACCGACACCTTTCAGGACTCAAGTTAACGTGTTAAAAGCAGATTGGATGGTATCCTTTGAAAGGTTTTGAAGGGAAAAAAAATCAAACTGGAAAGGATAATATCATAAATTATTAGTCAAAACCTTAAAAAAAACATTATGCACAGTTTTACAAAAAGTTTCTTTTGACTGCTCCCTTCTGCAGGGGTCGCCACAGCGAACAAACTCACATGAAACATTTGGCAATGTTTACACCAGTTGCCCTTCCTGACGCAACTTAGGCTTGAACCCGCAACCTCAGGATTGCACAAATTAACCAGCAAGCTACCACAGCCATGATGCACCATCTCACCTGACAGTTTTTTTTTTTTTAATAGAATATGTTAGCGCTTGAAAAATAAGCTGAGGATGACTTTCAGCTACTATCACACCAGATTTTAGTTTATTATTCATAAACTAACTTATTTACTTTTAAGTTCTGGTTAGCATTTTGTTACTTTTAGTTTTTAGGTAACTTTTGCTGCTTTTATCTACCATCCTACTTTTATCTATCTTTAGTATAGTACTACTGCTACTATTTTCTACTATTAGCTGTTAACCAGCATTACTTTTAACTATCCCTTTGCTAGCTGGTAAGAATCTGGTAAGGACGCCCCCTGGGCGCCTCCCTAGGGAGGTGCTTCGGGCATGTCCAACTACGAGGAGACCCCGGGGAAGACCCAGGACATGCTGGAGATACTATCAGCTTATTTATAACAATTTTTTGAGTAAAACTTTGTTAAACAAACAATCCCAGTCCACAAGCATCCTCATTCACAACACGTTCACTTATATTTTCATGTTATGATACACGTTCACATTATTTATTAACTGTATCTAAAAATATCAAAGATATTTTAAATGAAGATATAAAATACTACAAAATAAAATAAAATGACTTAAATTATATTATTGTATATTCTAGGTCAGGGTGGGCAAACTTTCAGACTCGCGGGCCACATTGAATTCTAAAATTGGAGCGAAGGGCCGGGCCAGGAAGAGCTAGACTGAGTGTTTGTGTGATGTTACACCCCAGCACAATAACAGCCACCGGGACACAATTAATTATGGGCAATTCCACCTTCTGCACCACTCAAGCAGCCACTAAGTCAGGATTTTATGATAGAACAGTGATTTTATTTACAATAGTGAAATAATTGACTTTGTGGAGTCTCACCAACTTCAGGCCCAAACAACAAACAAAACAAACCACTGTATTTTCTCTTACCTGAAGAAAATAAAATTCACCAAACCACGAGTCTCTTACCTCACTATGCTAATGGAATGCAGGAGAAAAGTCCAAATAAAGTGGCAGCTCACCTCTACAAACTCCTCACAAAATGTTTTACAACTACAGGATCTAAAGTTGATGACAGCAGGTCAGCTGGTTGGGAATTGAAGCAGACATCAACCTCCTGCAGCTCCTCCATGCAGCATCACAACAGAGTGATGGACCATAATTCACACATGCTTTTGTCTTTCACATTTTTTTTTTTAAATATTCACACACAATTAACAGTTTCACACACGCACACACAAAGCGTGACTTACAGTGATTCCTGATGAATGAAAAATAACATATTAATAATAAATAATTTAATAAAATTCCCCTCAGTTCTTTTATTCAATCCATTCAATGTTTTAAGCTGCATTAATCAAAGGAGTGACAGCCTGAACGAGCCACATGAACAACGTGGGACTTCCATACCGGATGAAAACAAGAGTCCAGTTGTTCATTAACGTAGTTTACAGTTAACTTGTTTTAATAGTGTGTTCAGTTTAATTATCGGTGTTTGTGTGACATACAGTTTGTGGTGTTAAATAAATAAATAAAAATTAAACCTGATGTCTTCATTTTCAACGTTAGTGTTCACGCTATATGTTTAGCATCATTTTAAATTTGAATTACATAATGTCCAGATAGCTTCATTTAGCTCAGAGCTTTATTATATCTCACACTAACATAATTACTGTTTATTATTATTAAACTGTTATTATTTAGCACATTTAGTAGGTTATAGTGCAGCGTGACGTGTGCTCGTGCCTCGTTCTATAAACAGCGATATTAGAACTGGATCTGACTGTGCCTCTTGCAACACAGATGTCGGTCACAGCACCTAGAATCTGACGTAGATTAACTACGAGATTAAATATATATTCCATCAGTTGTAGTTCTGAAAGCACTGTGTCCGCCGCCATGTTGATAGAAATATAGCGTCTGTCCACGCGTGCGTGTGTGCATGTGGTTTAACACAAAGCCTCAGCGGGAGATGTTTACATTATCAGCGTGGGGTCAGAGAAAAACCTCCACTCTGGAAGGTGGGTCAGAAACCTCTGGATTCAAAGAGAGGGGGGCCACTGGTGTCGTGTAAATGATCAGCAGAACCGCAGAATATTATGAAAAATCTGCATTTAGTCGTGCTGGAATGTGAGCAAGCATCTTGGCTCATACTCTGAATATTTTTTAAGTAGTCCCAGGGATCAGTGGCACTCAGGATTAGCAGTATCTGGGAAAACATTTTAAACTTTAATACCCACCAATCAGAGCAGACTGAGTCCCTGCCTAATGCAGGTTTCCACTAAGACGAGAGAGAGCTTCATTTGTAAAAAAAAAAAAAAGTCTGTCACAGCTGTAGCATTCTGCCATCTTAAAACATGAACCAGTGCTATCAAATAACATAAAAAACCTCAAATCATTTAAATCCATGACTCAATATTCTTTATCTTTATCCTTTAAGGTTCTTTATAATTTAATAAACAGGATTAAAGTCATTGGGTAGAACGGAGCTGAGCGAGGCTCGTTCCACATTTTCTGTTTTAGCTTCCACTCGGCATACTGAGTCTTATTAAGCCTTCGCAAGATTACAGGGCCTTAATCTCTGAGAACACATGTTGTGAAGAATAAAAGCAATTTTATTTGGGAAACCAGAGTCCAAGTTTAGCAGGAAATGAGCTTTCTTCATAATCTCATCTCTTTCTTTTTTCTCAGAATAAATGAAAAGTGCCTTTTTTTCAGCACTGGGCTCTCTGCGTCTGAGTGTGTGTTGAGGAATTAATTGTGTATTGTGTGAAGTAAGAAGCAGGATTGTCTTTCCATAGTACACACAGACACACACACATTACGCTCACAAGTTCATAAACACCTCAGCAGCAGGCCTGGTCATACCCACCGTGAAAGATTTGATTTCCGAGGAATGTAAATGCACCTGTTTCTGAACAGCCGGGTTTTGAGATTAGCCTATTTATTGTCACTATTCTCCACTAGTAATAACAACCTACCTCTACTCTGAATCATGCTAACACCCCCCGCCCCCTCCTCCTCTAACACACTCTCTAAATTCTATGCAGATTTCTGGCGCATGCTAACTGCACTTTGCAGAAAGCTTTATAAAGATGATGATAACCCAAAGCTTTAAATCCCAGACTTAGCTTTCTTATCGAGAGCTGCCGGGGTGCTTTAATAGAAAGCGTGCACAGTTTCTGGATGTACAGATGTGTTGTATGTGTGTGTATGTGTGTAGGAAGTGTTATCTGGATAGTAAATGCATATGCATTGGGACTCATTTTTCCTCCACCAAACCATTGTTTCTTGAGCGCTGCTTGGGTCTCATTAATCTTAAACCATTGTTGCAGGAATTAAGATGCTCAATTTTAGGTCGTTTTCACACCTGATAGTCCGGTAGACTCGGTTCGGTTGGGGACCAATATTCATGAGCTTTTGTTTACATTTGAGCTGGTGCGTTTGCATTCACACTGCACTGTGCAGTCGAGTCAACCTGTTGAACCAACCTGTTCCCCCGCTCGCCTGTGGTGGCGCTGCACCAAGAACTACTGAAAGAAACAACACAAAAACCTCTGAAGACACTTCTTCTTCTTCTTCTGGAAATAAAAACAAAAACGAAGTGGCATCAAGTTGTAGCAGTTTTAGGAGTTATATTTGGTCATTTTTCAACAATGGACTCAGCATGAGCAGAAGATGAGACAGAAGACCATGGAGAATATTATTTTTCACACAAGTCAGCTGACGGCTCCATATGAAGTAAGAGAAATGTGTGTTTGTCCTGCGCTGTACTCCACTTCTTGCTTGTGGAGCGGGGCCCGGTCTGTTTACATTCACACTGCACTCAAACCGTGCTGGAGTTCTCTTTTACTGGACCAAGACCTAGGTTTTAGCCCGGGCCAGAGTTGCCTTTTTGTTCCCTGACAGAGTTCGATGGCGCGTTCACACCTCCCCAAACAAAGCGGACTTTCTAGGAAAATGAGCTAGAGTTTGATTAAAGCGGACTAAACAGGGCTAGTGTGAATGCACCCTAAGTCCAGAAAAGTTCATCTGTTGTAGATGTACTTCCACTGATATACTCGGAAGTTTTATGTAAAACCATCCAGTTGTTCATGAAACAGAATCAGAATAAGCTTTATTATCATTGCACCGGAGTAAAGTTAGATTATGGCCGTACAGTCCGAAAGATGGGCGGAGTGCATGTTGCTGATGCTCCTAAGAGCGCGGCCCTTATTCTTTAGATAGAAAAGAGGAAAAGGCCATGAGGAAAGGATAGTGGTATTACAGAAAAGATCTCTTCACACCTTGCCCTTGTCAGAACACGATTTAAAACATCAAAAATCTCTACCAGCAAGCACATTTATAGACACATTATGCATTTGATGACAAGATGGTGAGATTTGTCCCTGTAGCACTTCCAGATAGACCATAGTCCTGATAAGATGTTTGTGTCAGCCGGTACAGCTTGGGGGATGGATAGAGCGGAGCCTTGTTAGTTTACACATATCCCAGGAGAAATTTGATAAGTTAGCCTACTTCAAGGCCGAATGGGGGAGTCAGATTCAGATAAGCCACAGTTGTTAATTTTTTCAGGCAGACTGTTGTTTCTCATCAGCCTTGAGTCCTTCTGGTACTTTCGATATCCAAAATGGCCAGATATGTGGGCATTCCACTGGTCCGTGCTTATTAGTTCCCTCCAAGATCATCTCCAACATGTTGGTGAGTCCCAGAAGCTGCAAGTGGCCTACGATGCTCATAAATCACTTCCATCTTATGGTTGAGCTCGTAATCAGCTGAGTCTGAGTAAACACAAGACATCTTCTTAACAAACAAACACCTGCACACACACACAGGGGCATAAACACTTTATGTAAAACCTTACAAAGACTTGCTAGCTTTGAACGCATAGAACAAAAACTGCGCTGAAATGGATAAAACTAATAAAAGGCAACAATGTAATTTTTGCAGTTTGCATTCATGTTCTTGCTTTTGTTTGTAAAATCAAACTTCTCAGACATATAAATTATACATAACCTGATTTTTTTTATTATTTGAAGTCATCAGGGAAGGTTCTGCATCTTATTAATAAAACTAATCCTCATTGTCCCAAACATGACCCAGAAGAAAGTCGGGGTTGTGGTTAGCACTTGGCATGCACAGGTCCGGCCCCTTGGCAGCACCTCAGGGGTCAAAGCTTGTCACCAAGCCAACCATCCAGTCAGAGGCCTCCAGAGCCCAGCATTGTCTGCCTCCCTGTTATCTGCACTCACCCACATGCCACCGTGCTGAAACCCCCACCTGGCTCCCCGATGTCTGTCCCGTGCACTCAGGTGCATAAACATCAGTATAATGAAATACAAGGTAGACTTTACCACTTCACTGGCTCCTCACAAGACAAAATGCCAAAACAAATCTTGTCATAATTAGGCATAATCCAGCTCATTACCATCTGCTTAATTATCCTATTAATAACACTTCCTAGGAGAGCTTGTTTGAGGCAGCAGCAGCGAGCTTGTGCAAATGTTTGTTCGTAAATGAGCAAACACAGAGAATACAACAGCATTGTTCAAACACACACACTCTGACAATGGGATGAAGAAAAAAAAAGAACAGGTTGCAGAATTAATAGGACTGCATAAAAATTTGGAGACCTTTCTTCAGCACCAGGACTTTGTCACATAGATGCGGACCAAGATATATTTATGATTATGTGCTTAAATAGGAGAGGAGTCGCTCTATTACTTATTGACTAAATTGCTAAATATTGACCTTGTAGTTGAAATTCTAAGCACCAACAGCTCTCAATAAATTATTCAGATTGGATCCAATATGTTGCTTTGGGCTGCTGAGCCAGTATTACAGCTCGAGGTTTTCAGTGGCGGTACTGAAGAGAGTTTTAGATAGTGAACGTTTGAGTGATTTCAGGTCACTAAAATCATGTTTTCTCTGATTCACTGAGGCAGAACTCAGTTTTTCAAATAGAATGGGTTAATAGCCCCCCCACCCCCAATACACACACACACACACACACACACACACATTGTGTGGTTTTTTTTCTTCTGCTCAGACAAACAGATTTGAAAGCAAATAAGGAGTGTAATGGCATAATTAAGTCAGCATTCTGCTTGGTTTGATTTGATTCCACACTTGACTGAATAGTTAAAAAAAATTGCCATGCTTTATTACAGCCCAAATTTGTATTTGGGAATTCTCAAAAATGCTTGGGAAAGAAAACAAACCAAAAAAACAATGTAGCACTGAAAGTTCTGCAAGTATGGTAAAACTGCAAAGTTTTACATTAGGTTAGATTTTGGTTTTTACATAAACCTTACGATTTGGATAAACATGGGTGTTCCTGAACACAAAATGATTAAAAAAAAGACATGGATTGGATTATGACATGTCTTAACCCACTCTGAGTGCTGCTGCTGAAATAAAACTACCTGTTTTTAAACATTTACCACCTAATGATTGTTTTTAGACTACAAGCATGTCTTAAAGACAAAAAAACCTGGATGACCCTAAATTTTCTGCTTTTGAATACAGACAAAACAGGTTTTAGTTTTTGGACCTGAGCACCTTAGGAATTAATTTTTCAGTCTTTCTCCCTCCTTAGATGTCATTAATCTGTCCTCGAGCTCTAATGTTAAAAATCTTGGTGTTATTTTTGATCAGGACATGTCTTTTATCCCCCACATTAAAAATGTTACTAGAACCACATTCTTCCACCTGCGTAATATCACAAAGATTAGAAACATCTTACCTAAAAATGATGCAGAAAAACTGGTTCATGTATTTGTCACGTCTAGACTGGACTAATGCAATGGTTTATTATCTGGGCGTTCAAATACTTCCTTAAAAAGTCTTCAGTTGATCCAAAATGCTGCTGCCAGAGTCTTAACTGGAGTTAGTGGGAGAGATCAAATCTCTCCAGTATTACCTTCTCTCCATTGGCTCCCTGTCAAGTCCAGAATTGAATTCAAAATCTTACTTCTAACCAACAAAGCTCTCAACAACCTAGCTCCATATTATATTACAGATCTTTTTGTTCTATATTTTCCTAACAGAACACTTCAATCTCACACTGCAGGTTTATTTACAGTTCCTAGATTTTCCAAAAGCAGAAAGGGAGGAAGATCTTTCAATTATCAGGCTCCTCTCTTGTGGAACCAACTTCCAGTTTCTGTCCATGAGGCTGACACATTGTCCAGTTTTAAGACTGGGATTAAGACTTTCCTTTTTGATAAATCCTATAGTTAGGGTTGGCCTGTTATGCTGCTATAGGCTTAGACTACTGGAGGACAAATTATTCTTCCTTTTTGGGTCGCAGGAGTCACTGGTGCCTATGTCCAGCTATCACTGTGCGAGAGGTGGGGGACACCCTGGACAGGTCTCCAGTCCATCACAGAGACACATAGAGGCAAATGAGACAAACAGCCATTCACTCTCTCACTCTCAGCTAGGGACAATTTAGAGTTACCAATCAGCCTAACATGCATGTTTTTGTTCTTTGAGGGGAAACTGGAGTACCCGGAGAAAACCCATGCTTGCTCAGAGAGAGCATGCTCCCAGAAAGGCCCCCAGACTGGGATTTGAACAAGAGTAACTTGCTTGATGAGAGGCAGCAGCTCTACCAGTTGTGCCACCGTGCTGCCCTATTACAGACCTTATTGTTCCATATTTTCCTAACAGAGCACCTTACTCCAAGACTGCAGGCTTACTTGTGGTTCCTAGAGTTTCCAGAAGCAGAATGGGATGAAGATCTTTCATTTATCAGGCTCCTCTCTTGTGGAACCAACTTCCAGTTTCTGTCCGTGAGGCTGACACATTGTCCAGTTTTAAGATTGGGATTAAGACTTTCCTTTTTGATAAATCCTATAGTTAGGGTTGGCCTGTTATGCTGCCTTAAGTTTAGACTACTAGAGGACAAACTGACCTTATTTCTTAAAATTAATTGTTAAAATTGAATAGTTTTCATTTGATACTATTTCTATCTTAACATGTGATTCTTGACCTGCCATTGTGTATCTGTTCCTACCAAACCCAGCCAATCAAAGCAGATGGCCACTTGTCCTGAGTCTGGTTTTGCTAAAGGTTTCTTCCTCATGAGGGAGTTTTTCCTTTCCACTGTCGCCTTCATGCTTGCTCAAGATGAGAGTTCTGCGATGCAGTTACATTCAAAGCAGTCTGCTCCTCAGATAAATAATGTTAAATTATTTTTTAAATACGTGAATGTTTCTGTTCAGCGCCCTGAGACGACTTCTGTTGTGACTCGGCGCTATATAAATAAACTGAACTGAATTGAATTTAATTCAACAATTCTACAAAGACTGCATGTGAGTTTAGATTTTTACTTTTTATTTACACTAACATTTTATAGTCACTATGGTCGGGAACATAATAATGTGTGATAAATTGTAAATGCAACAAATGCTTTTAATCCTTTTGAAGTAATCATGCATGCTGATTGATCTTTTTTTATGTGAAAAAAAAAAAACCTGACCTGTATTTTACTTCCTGAGTGTTTTGGGCTAAAAAAACAACTCAAACTTGCCAGAAAAAAAGACGAACTTTCTGTTGCAGTCTCACTGAATTCCGTGTGTTTGAAACTGATTGACCAGCGAGCTGTGCGGATGTTTTTTGAGCTGCCAGTTTTTAAAAGTCATGGCCTATTTTTGTGTGCACAGCTCACATGTATTGTAGACAACAAAGTCCATGCTCAATAATCCAGTTATACAATCCAACATTTTTTCATCAGGTCATCTGGACAGTTTCTTTTTTTTTGGTGCTGAAACATTTCACCTTCCATCTGGAAAAATGTTGGATTGTATACCTGGATTATTGAGCATGGACTTTGTTGTTTTGAACCAGTTTGACTTGACTGTCAATGAGGAAGAGGGCCAGCACTGGAGCAGGGTGCACACCAAAGAGACCATCTTAGCACCAGCATAACTGTTTTTTTCCAATTTGGAGTAAGCAGTTGGGGATGGAATCAGTTTTGTTGTGTGTTCCTTGACTGATGAAGCCTTCCGGATGGAAGGTGAAACATTTCAGCACACAAAAGAAAAGAAACCGTCCAGATGACCTGACTGAAAAATGTTGGATTGCATACCTGGATTATTGAACATGGAATTTGTTGTTTTGAACCAGTTTGACATGACTGTCAACAAGGAAGAGGGCCGGCACCGGAGGAGGGGGCGTACCAAAGAGACCATCTTATCACAAGCAGAACTGGATTGTTCCACTTTGGAGTAAGCTGTTGGGGGAAGAATCAGATTTGTGCTGTGTGTTTCCTTGACTGATGAAGCCTTCCGGATGGAAGGTGAAATGTTTCAGAAAAAAAAAAAAAAAAAGAAACTGTCCAGATGACCTGACTGAAAAATGTATTGCAGACCCACCTCAGGTCACTTTGTACCACACAGGAAGTCAGCATGTTTACAATTTATCCTCCTGGAGAACAGTTTTGCAATGAAGATAGGAAAGTCTGGACCAGCTTTTTATTAATTATTATTGATCATTGTTTTGATTTTTAGATTTGTACGTTCAGGGCGGTGGCCTCAGATGTTTTGTGTCATAAGAACAGGTGTCAAACATGTCTGCAACAACTCTGCAACTATTTGGAGATAAAACGTGACGCAATAATCTTTTTAATATTTTCAAAATTCAAACAACGCTGCAAACCTCAGTAATACATGCAAGGGAACAAGAAACAAGAAACAAGGACAACAAGAACAAGGGGAAACTCCCGCACAAAAGCTGCTTGCAGATACTAACTACCAACAGTTGCAGCCCAGTAAGAAAATGGCCTAATTGTTTTTGTATTGAATATAGTTGTATACATTGGTACTGGAACACAAAAGTACTCTTTTACATGATGGTTCTGTAAGATGGGTGCAATGATGAGTCTTTCTGTAAACCGTTTTTAGTCGTTCATTCATGAACTGATTGAGCCGAAGACATTTTATGACAATATGCGCTTACACACATGAAGCCAGCATCCAGACACGAGCAGGGTGACAACTCTTTTGGTTGGAACTGAGTGCTCTCCAGGTCACATCCATTTTAGGGTGCATTCACACCAGCGCTGTTGACCCGAACTCTAGTCCCTTTGCGTAGGAAGTCCGGTTCGTTTGGGGAGGTGTGAACGTCCCATCAAACTCTGTCACGGAAAAAAAAGGCGAACTCTGGCCCACCTAAAAACCTAGGTCTCGGTCAGGTAGAAGAAAACTCTAGCGCGGTTTGAGTACAGTGTGAATGTAAGCAGACCAAACACTGCTCCGCAAGCAGGAAGTGGACTACAGCGCAGGGCAAGCAAACACGCATTTCTCTTACCTCATATGGAGCTGTCTCACCCGCCTTGTGTGAAAAAGAACATTCTCCATGGTCTTCTGCCTCATCCTTTGCTCATGCTGAGTCCGTTGTTGAAAAATGACAAAATATAACTCCTAAAACTGCTAAAATTTGACGCCACTCCGTTTTTTTTTTTATTTCCAGAAGAAGAAAAAGAAGAAGTGTCTTCAGAGGCTTTTGCGTCATTCCTTTCAGTAGTTCTTGGTGCAGCGCCACCACAGGCGAGTGGGGGAACAGGTTGGTTCAAACAGGTTGGCTCGACTCCACAGTGCAGTGAGAATGCAAACGCACCAGCTCAAATTTAAACAAAATGTTATGAATATTGGTCCCCAACCAAACCGAGTCTACGGGACTATCTGGTGTGAAAACAACCTTATAGGCACACTTGTCCACTCAGCTCTGTGACTACCGACTTTTCCCACTCAGAAGTGGATCAGCACTTTCCCCCAGTCATTACACACATGATTCAAACATGAGAAGACATCTCAGGGCTTGAAAGTGACTTGTGGAAGAGTCTAAAGAGCTTTATCTCCCATGATTAACAAGATTTGAAAATTGGTTAGTATGACTACATGACCCCGACTCAGAAGCTGTGCCTACAAAGAGTTATGGTAAAAAAACTAATGTCATTTTGTTCCAGAAAAAATGATTGTGTTTTCAATGCAAGAAGAAAAAGTAAATAAGTTAATTTCCTGAGTATTTTAGATGACTTGAACAAGTCTTACTATGGTTGCAAACTGGCTAATTCTGGATCATTTCACAAAAACAAGACAAACAATCCAAAAACACGATCTAAGTGGATCTTACTCGATGCCTTTGGCAATATCATCAATCATCAGCCCCACCTTAGTGGCAGAGCTTTCCTGTTTTCTTTGCTTCAAAGTCTAACAGTTCAAACTGGACACTGTTGAAAACAACAGTGCTGCTTGCTGCTCTTCAATACCAGTAGAAGACAAACCTTAGCAAGAGGTCACATCTCTGCTGGACTCTAAAGCAGCACAGCAGGCATTCTTTTCCTCGAGTTTTATCAAACTAATTTCCCATTCTAGCTGAATTCTGTGCAGACTCTGCACAAGTAATGTCAGCAGAGGAAACACACACACAACAAGAAGAAGAAGTCTGCACGTCTGCAGGCAGGCTTCCTGCAGAGGCAACTCAAACCTGCATGAATCACAAGAATGGGATGAAGACTTTAGTTTAAAGAATTTATGTAGATGTGAAAACGTATACACAATCAAGGGCTGTGGATGTTCACAAAATTATAGAACAAATTAAGAAAATAAACTACACTCATTGCTCTCCATGTTTAACCAACAGCCACAGAACTATCATTTGACCTCTTGAAAGTGAAAACAACAGGTCTGCACAATATTTTGATACTTTCACTTACAATGTCTTTGGTCTAGTCTTACTTTTGAAAAGGTAAAGGATGAATAAGCTTAAAGTTGAGTTTCTCTCAGTAAATGGTAAATGGTAAATGGAGCTTACTTCTATAGCGCCTTCCAGCCCCCTATGAGGGGCCCCAAGGCGCTTTACAGTACCAGCCATCCACCCATTCACACGCACATTCATACACCGGTGGCGGTAGGCTGCCATGCAAGGCGCCATCCAGTCCCACCGGGAGCAACTCGGGGTTAAGTGTCTTGCCCAGGGACACAACGGCACATGGTGTGGGAAGTCGGGATTCGAACCTCCAACCTTCCGATCAGAGGTCGGCTGCCACTACCACTGCACCACGGCCGCCCAGTAGTCCACATGTGCCATAAAAAGCACTTTAAAACCTAAAGAAAATCTAAAGCACGAGTATCCAAAGTGCGGCCCGAAGGCCATTTGTGGCCCTTGGAGTGACTTGGAGTGTGGCCCACAACTGCAGTTTACAATTGGTATCATTTTGGCCTGCAGGCTTAAGAGGTCGATGCAGACTTTCTGCAAATTCAATGGCAATCCTTTTTATATTATGTTTAGGTTTAACAGCAAAACGGATGAAAAACAATGTTTTCAAAATGAGCAACATTATGCAAAATAATCTAGTTAATCTATAATCTTTTTATTTTAACTTCATGGTACAAAGCACCAAAAATCATTACTGATTCATACCAGAAAGGAGACTTTTGGATAATGATTCATAAAACGTGGCTAAATATTGCAGTTGATAAAATAATTAAAAGGGAAATTGGACATTTTTAAATAAACATAACATGATATCATCTAAGGCAGCACGGTGGCGCAACTGGTAGAGCTGCTGCCTCTCAGCGAACAGGTCCCTGGTTCAAACCCCGGTCCAGGTGCCTTCTGGGTGGAGTTTGCATGTTCTCTCCGTGCATGCATGGGTTTTCTCCGGGTACTCCGGTTTCCTCCCACAGACCAAAAACATGCATGTTGGGCTGATTGGTAACTCTAAATTGTCCCTAGGTGTGAGTGAGAGAGTGAATGGTTGTTTGTCTCGTTTGTCTCTACGTGGCCCTGTGATGGACTTGCGACCTGTCCAGGGTGTACCCCGCCCCTCGCACAGTGATTGCTGGACATGGGCACCAGCGACCCCCGTGACCCAAAATGGAATAAGCGGGTAAAGAAAATGGATGGATGGATGATATCATCTACATATAAGTAGATCAACTTGATCAAACCTGACGGACGGTTTTCAGAACTTCCATCAGGTTTTTGGGCCGTCCATGGTCCAAAAGACTGATCGACTTATTACGTATCAAGATGTATTGTGTCACTTCCTGTTTGTCTGTTGGAAGCTCGGGTGAATTGTTTGCTCGAGTCGTCTCTGTTTTCTGGATTTATCTGTCTTTTGCACAGTTTTTCATTCTAGTTCACAAACACACTTAGTACTGTTATTTTTCTTCTGTTGGATAGTGCTTAAAACGCCTCATATCTTTCAACACCACGGTTTTTATTGGTGTATTTGGCTCTGCTACTAGCTCTTGCTAGTGTTAGCTTAGCATGGCTGCTGCTTCTCTCCCTGCTTCCTCTGTTCTCACTTGCTCCGTGTGTCAGATGTTTAGTTACTCCTCTGCCTCCTTTAGTGGCAATGATACATGTAACAAATGTAGTCTTATGGTAGCTTTGGAGGACAGGCTGTCTGAACTGGAAGATTGGCTCCGTGCTGTAGAAAAACCACTAGCTAGCCAGGTCCCCTTATACAGCACGGAACCACAGAGGTTAGCTCCCATTAGTGGTCTTCCAGCAGACCCCAAGCAGCCGGGACCCCAGGCCGGCTGGGTGACGGTCCAGAGCAAGCGTAAGCCCCCAGTTCATCTAACTTTCATCTCAAAAATTCTCGAGAAAATAGTTGCAGGTCAGTTGCGTGAACATCTACAAATAAATAATCTGTTTG
Organism: Nematolebias whitei; assembly: GCF_014905685.2. Taxonomy (NCBI): domain Eukaryota; kingdom Metazoa; phylum Chordata; class Actinopteri; order Cyprinodontiformes; family Rivulidae; genus Nematolebias; species Nematolebias whitei. Next base: position 37,100,654 of record NC_056499.1, read on the forward strand.
AAGAGTTTCAGTCAGGGTTTAGAGCTCATCATAGCACAGAAACAGCACTAATAAAAGTAATTAATGATATTCTCATGGCCTCAGACAATGGACTTGTGTCTATACTGGTCCTGTTAGACCTCAGTTCTGCATTTGATACAGCTGATCACAATGTTTTACTACAGAGGCTTGAATATGATGTTGGAATTACAGAAACAGCTCTAAAATGGTTTAAATCATATCTATCTGATAGATTCCAGTTTGTAAATGTAAATAATAAATCTTCTTCATACACCAAAGTTAGTCATGAAGTTCCTCAGGGCTCAGTGCTTGGGCCAATACTCTTTACTTTATATATGCTTCCATTAGGTAAAGTTATTTAAAAGCATGGGATAAATTTTCATTGTTATGCTGATGACACACAATTATATTTATCCATTAAACCCAATGAATCCAATCAGCTACTTAGACTACGAGCATGTCTTAAAGACATAAAAACCTGGATGACTCTTAATTTTCTCCTTTTGAACACAATAAAGAGTGAGGTTTTGATTTTTGGACTTGAGCACCTTAGGAATTAATTTTTCAGTCTTTCTATCTCCTTAGATAGCATTAATCTGTCCTCCAGCTCTAATGTTAAAAACCTTGGTGTTATTTTTGATCAGGACATGTCTTTTATCCCCCACATTAAAAACGTTACTAGAACTGCCTTCTTCCACCTGTGTAATATCGCTAAAGTTAGAAACATCTTATCTAAAAATGATGCAGGAAAAACTTGCATTTGTCACGTCTAGACTGGACTTTTGCAATGGTTTATTATCTGGATGTCCAAATATTTCTTTAAAATGTCTTTAGTTGATCCAAAATGCTGCTGCCAGAGTCTTAACTGGAGTTAGTAGGAGAGATCATATTTCTCCAGTTTTAGTTTCTCTCCATTGACTCCCTGTCAAATCCAGAATAGAATTCAAAATCTTACTACTAACCTACAAAGCTCTCAACAACCTAGCTCCATCTTATATTACAGATCTTGTTGTTCCATATTTTCCTAACAGAGCACTTTGCTCTCAGACTGCAGGTTTACTTGTGGTTCCTAGAATTTCCAAAAGCAGAATGGGAGGCAGATCTTTATTATCAGGCTCCTCTCTTGTGGAACCAACTTCCAATCTCTGTCCGTGAGGCTGACACATTATCCAGTTTTAAAACTAGGCTTAAGACTTTCCTTTTAGCTAAATCCTATAGTTAGGGTCAGCTTGGGTTTCCTGAGCTGTCCCTTAGTTATGCTGCTATAGGCTTAGACTGCTGACCACACTTTTCACTCTGCTACTGTCTTTACTTATTCTGCTCAACATTTGTAATTATTTTTTCTATCCTTAACATGTGGTTTTTTTTTTGTCTTTCAGATACACCTGGACCTATACCTGGACCTACCATTCTATGTTCGTCTGTCTCTCCTTCCTGTCCTCTCAAACCAGCCGGTCAAAGCAGATGGCCGCTTGTCCTGAGCCTGGTTCTGCTGGAGGTTTCTTCCTTTTAAAAAGGGAGTTTTTCCTTTCCACTGTTTCCACTGTGGCAGCACGGTGGCACAACTGGTAGAGCTGCTGCCTCTCAGTGAGCAGGTCCTTGGTTCAAACCCCGGTCAATTCAATTCAATAATACTTTATTAATCCCAAAGGGAAATTATTTTGTTGTAACTCGTTATTCTCATTTCATTAAGATATGTTATAGATACTGATGTTTGTAGACAGGAAGGATCTCTTGTAAAGGTCCATCCCACAGTGGATCCTAAGAAACTGGTTGCAGATGCCGTCCGATCCGTCCACCCAGACTCGGCTGGCCTCTCGGTTCCCCTGGACTGTAGGACCGCTTGACTGCTGGGCAGAACTCCTCCCAGAGTGATGGCCACTCCTCCCAACAGTCTGCCGAGCTCTTCATAGCTGCGGACAGCCAACTGTAGGTGCTGAGGGACGATCCTGTCCTTCTGCTGTCATGAGCCGTGTTTCCTTTCCTGCTAGTTCCAGGATCTCAGTGGTCAGGCACTCGAGCACAGCTGACAGGTAGATGAGAATGCGTCCACAGAACATCCTTTTCAACTCATTTGAGAGTTGGGGCCATAGTTGAGATATTATTTCAGCTTTTGAGATGTTATTCAGCTGCTGTTGTTGTAGAAAACTGCCTTGTTGCCATGGTTACGCATCATAACAAATGTCCAAAACCAACAAAAGTCTCAGTAAATATCCTTCCGGCTGTACAGCATCTGATACCAGAGGAAGCAATCATCCAAAAAATGTGATTTACATCCAGAAAAGCAGGAATTAAAGTTTCCAAAAGCAAAATCTCAGAATGAAAGTAACAGAGCTGCTCCAACATGCAGCCACCTGGAGCGGCGCAATTCTAGAATTGAATTCCAGGGGCCTTTCTGGGTGGAGTTTGCATGTTCTCTCCGTGCATGCGTGGGTTTTCTCCGGGTACTCCGGTTTCCTCCCACGGTCCAAAAACATGCACGTTAGGCTGATTGGTAACTCTAAATTGTCCCTAGGAGTGAGAGAGTGAATGGTTGTTTGTCTCGTTTGTCTCTATGTGGCTCTGTGATGGACTTGCAACCTGTCCAGGGTGTACCCCGCCCCTCGCACAGTGATTGCTGAACATGGGCACCAGCGACCCCCGTGACCCAAAATGGAATAAGCGGGTAAAGAAAATGGATGGATGGATGTTTCCACTGTGCTTGCTCAGGATGGGAGACTGCAACAAAGCCAAGATTCAACTTGTCTGCTGGATTCCTCAGATAGAGAACTTTACTAATTGGCTTTGAAAATGTGAATGTTTCTGTAAAGTGCCCCGAGACAACTTTGTTGTGATTTGGCGCTATATAAATAAACTGAATTGAATTGAATTGACTCTCTTTTAAAAGGACACTTACCCAAATTACGTTTTTGTTGCTGAGATCAGACTGAATTGAACTTTCCAAACACAATATTATGATGATTGTTTCCTCTGGTATCAGATGCTGTGCAGCTGGAAGGATTTTTACTGAAACTTTTTTAGTTTAGGACATTTGTTATGATGCGTAACCATGGCAACAAGGCAGTTTTCTACAACCAACAGCAGCTGATTAACATCTCAAAAGCTCAAATAATATCTCAACTACAGCCCCAAATCTCAAGTGAGTTGAAAAGGATGTTCTGTGGATGGATTCTCATCTACCTGCCGGCTGTGCTCGAGCGCCTGACCACTGAGATCCTGGAACTAGCAGGAAACACGGCTCACGACAGCGGAAGGACAGGATCGTCCCTCAGCACCTACAGTTGGCTGTCCGCAGCTACGAGGAGCTCGGCAGACTGCTGGGAGGAGTGGCCATCGCTCTGGGAGGAGTTCTGCCCAACATTTGGGCGGTCCTACAGCCTGAGTGGAACCGAGAGGCCAGCCAAGTCTTGGTGGACGGATCGGACGGCATCTGCAGCCAGTTTCTTCCACTGTGGGATGGACCTTTACAAAAGACACTTCCTGTCTACAGCCATCAGCATCTATAACATATCTTAATGAAATGAGGATAACGAGTTACAACAACAAATCATTTCCCTCTGGGATAATAAAGTTTTTTTGAATTGAATTGAATTGAATTGAAAACAACAAACGTATACCCAACAAATCAAATTAGTCAAATATTTTGAATAAAAAATATAAGCTTAGTGTTTATGAGGCTTTTAATGTTTTGGATCTATAACAATTTAAAACTACCATACTTGCCACCGTACACGTTGCACTGCCGTATAGGTTGCATCAGTTCAAAAATGTCTAATAAAGTGGAAAAAACATAAGTAAGTCGCTTCGCAGTATAAGTCACATTTATTATGCGTCACCGCTGACCACCCAGAAACGTGGGCCGGTGTTGTGCCAAAAATCGATTGGCTGCCAAATGGCAGACGCAGGAGTGTGCACAGGAGGACTTTAACAAAAATTGTATCAAGATTAACACTTAAAAACAATTATTTGTTTGCTCGACATTATATTAAAGGTGTGTGTCAGTTGAACTTTTCCTTAATAAATGCACTTTAATGGTCAGATCAGCTGAATTTCTCCTGGACGGCGAAATGCAGCTGATTTGACGTTTGGTCCAGGAGTTCAGGAGCGAGACGAAGGTGGCTTGATATGGCAAGCCAAGTGTCTCATTAATAGCCACTTTTACCTTGGCTTACTATAATGGTCAAGTGCCCTCTAGTGGCTGCAAATGGTAATGTTTAATATATTTCATGTCAGAATGAATGAAACCGTCAGATCTCAGTCAAAAATTGGATTATAAATATGGGGACAAAAAAGTATTTTAGTCGCTTCGGTGTACAAGTCGCAGGACTGGCAAATTTATGCAAAAATGTGTGACTTAAAGGCCAGAAAATGTGGTATTTCTCCACTAAAATTAATAAACTTTTGTCCTTTCTGCAAAATATTGTTCACGTTGAGTTAAATTCACATATTTGTGGCCCATGAGTTCTTTCATTTTGATAGTTTTGGCCCACATATGAAAATGTTTGGACACCCCTGGTATATAGGAACAGGGAAAATGCTTCGTTTAAGATGCCTTTGTTATGCTTTTTTGTCTTATCTTTAGAGAGGAAGATGGAAACTGCGGAATGAAGACATCAAGTGGACCAAGAAAATAAACTGAATGATGGAAAGGACAGCAGAGACATACGAAGTGAGTAAAGAGAATGAGTTATCAAGGTAAAATCATTGATCAGCAACAGCTGATGAATTAAAATCATATAAAATAGAGAAAAGTGAACAATTTATGCCATTTTCTCGTTAGTCACCCTGGTTCAGATGTTTGTTTGAGTCTTGCGTTAGATGAAATTACAAGTGGTTTGGTTGTATTTTAACTATTTAAATGTGATTTTGAGAGCTTGGAGGACAATTTACTTGTAATGAGCTGCACAGACAGTATTCTGCAGATATGAAAGGTGATAATGTGTGGGCAAGTAAAACTGAGGCAGGTAGCTGCAGAGAATGAACACTGTCATTGAAAAAGTTAAAGAGAACTTTTGCTGATTGTAAATCCAAATGTGTCCCTTAATTAAAATGAAGGATGGATGCAGACGCCTTCTGTTTAGGTTCTGGGAACTCTCTACAAATAAAACTTTGATAAATGTTATAATTTGAGCTGAGAGTGGGCTGTGATGGAGATTTTCAAGGATTAAGTTTTGTCTTGTCCCCTGTAATTTTGTGTTGTCTTTTATCTCTTTCGGCAGGTTGGTCCTTTGATATTTTTAATTTCTGTCTTCTAACTCCTCAGCATGTCAACACAAATAGCTGCTCTTCCTTTATTTCATCTGTTTCTCCTTTTAATCTTCTTGTTGTCACTTTGTGCATTTTCAGAAAGGGGGATTAAATCAAAGCAATATTTTGGCGATCTTACATGATTTAAAGCACATATATTATAGAAACACCTTGCTGAAATATTGCTATAAATGGAACAGACATAAATTTAACTGATTTAACATTGAACTAAGTTTTATGAAACTCACATTTTAGATTTCTCTGTCCCTTCATATGAGGTGATTTTCTGTAATTTGCAGCTGGATTGACAAACTAAACTAAACTAAACTGAATAAAAACAGTTTTGATTGTTAATCATTTTATTGTGACAACTGTGTCCATCAAACCAGTCTGAACTGGATCACACTTCTGCTCTGAGCCAAGATTTTACTCTTAATGCTTTCAGGCTTTTAAAAAAATGGCCAGCATTAAACACTGAAGATATATCCATCCATCCATTATCTTTCCATCCATCCATCCATCCATTTTCTTTACCCGTTTGTTCCATTTTGGGTCACGGGAGTCGCCAATACCCATGTCCAGCAATCACTGTGCGAGGGATGAGATACACCCTGGACACGTCTCCAGTCCATCACAGGGACACATAGAGACAAACAACCATTCACTCTCTCACTCACACCTAGGGACAATTTAGAGTTACCAATCAGTCTAACATGCATGTTTTTGGTCTGTGGGAGGAAACCGGAGTACCTGGACAAAACCCACGCATGCACGGAGAGAACATGCAAACTCCACCCAGAAAGGCCCTGGACCGGGATTTGAACCAGGGACCTGCTCGCTGAGAGTCAGCAGCTCTACCAGTTGCGCCACCGTGCTGCCCAAATTTAGTTCAATAAAAATAATTATTTTTGCATGTACTTTTAAGGGAGTGGTGGCGCAGAAGTTAGAGAAGGTGGACCTGTGATAGGAAAATCGCCTGTTCAACTCCCAGTACTGACGTCATCAAAATGTGGGTGGGATAGGTGAAACACCCACACCTGCCTCCGCCCTTAATTGCCCCACTCTGGGCCCTTAACCCCCACCATCGGCTCCCCTGGGCGCCCTAGATAGCAGCTCTCTGCTCCACACAGAGGGCTGTGGTAGCTCGGTGGTTTGCGGTTGTGTCAGGAAGGGCACCTGGTGTAAAAACAATTGCCAGGTCTTCGTGCAAGTTAGTTCGCTTTGACTACCCCTGTAGATCGGAGCAGCTGAAAGAAGAAGAAGAAAAAAAATGTACATGTACTTCTAAAACTTGTGTCTATTTTGTCACGATACATGGATTATTGTTTTAAACACATTTTAAAGTGAGTGGTGAAGGTGTGTATCCACTCACATTTGAGATACCGTAAATTAAACAACAGATTTTACTGAACTTTAAAACTTGTTAAAAGAGATCTGGGGCAACAAGAGTCAAACTGTAGGTTACTGTCTAATAATTGTCTTTAACTGCTGTTTGGATTTTGGTGTTTGTTTAATTTGCTCATAAAATCTGAGATGAAATCACAAGATCATTGAATTTTAGTTGTCTGGCTGTTTTATTATTAAAATAAAACCAGAACAGCCCAAATGAATTTCATGAAACTTGGTAACGATCATTTAAAGAAATTAAATTTAGGGGCTGCAGTAGCTCGATGGTCAGTGTTGTAATCTCAGAATCCTGTCTACAGGTTTGAGCTCAGGTTGCATCAGGAAGGACATTCAGCATAAAACAATTCATTTGGGCTGTCCAAAATATTTCATACGAGTTTGTTCTCTGTGGCGACCCCTGCAGAGGAGAGCGGCTGAAAACTAGCTCAATAGAGAATCCAGGTGTCAGGTTGTTTGGAGAAGGAATTCTGATGAAGATGTATACACGACACGAGAAGAACAACCAGAATGAATGAATTCAAGTGGTCTATAATTTGAAACTTCTTCTGTGAGATCTGAGGCTATTCAGAAAACATGTGGAGCTAAAGCCCCAAATAACCCAGCCTGATGATTCTAATGGTCTGAAACACTTTAACAACTGTCAGATGTTGTCCTTGTCCAAGTATGCAAACCCTGAAATGGACAATGAGAAACCTGTTCAGTTACCAGCACATACACCATCTTTTAAACTCACTATAATCATCCCTTTCAGCTCTATAATGCAATTCAGCTTCCCCAGGCTAACAACAATTAGGCCCCTGCAATTAGTCTTCATAATACTGCAGCTCACTCGCAACAACAATAAATGCTGTTATGGATGGGCTAACCTAAGTGAAGCTGACACAAAGTCTCACTGATGATAAGATACACAATAACAAACTCTTTGGCTTTAATAAAACACACGATGTAAAAAAAAAAAAAGGCAGCAGGGCATGAACCTCGGTTCCATGGTCGCCAGATGCAATTTGCAGAAACGAGGACCAAAGAGTGTCGGGCAGGATGAGATTATCTGTAAAATATTCACACCTGTCTGTGCAGCTCACCTTTTTGCTGTAGGTGAAAGGTTCAACAGATGGATAGAATTTGAAGTACTTTAAAAGCCTGGGGAATGAAAAGGCATTAGGCTTTTTTTTTTATATCTTCAGAGATCTGTGAAGGTCAAACTATTTTTCACAAACCCACGCACCAGTGCATTAAAAATCAATTCATCTTCCGTCTGTTGTTCTGCGCATGTTAATGACTTCAGTGTCTGAGCACAAATCCAACAAAAGCAATTCAACCTTTTTTTTTTGTCACTCTCATAAACCTGAAACATATGCACGCACAGAATGTAGCACCAGAAATAAAAAAGGGAAACCATTTTTTTTAAAGTTTGGACTAGCACAGTATTTAACTTGTGCTCACAAGTTTGCCTTATAAGTCTCTCTCTTCTGCTTTTGTTTTTTTTAATTCACAGATACTTGGATAGGACTTTAAGTTTAAAGCCTTCATATATGAGCCAAAGTGAACAAACAAATTAAAAAAAATAAAAACATATGCAAGGATAAGAAAATGCAGCATAGCAACAGTCAGGGGTAAAAATTGATTTACCCTACAGTTTTATCTTTTAACATGTTGTTTTTAGGAAATGAAACTGTGATTTCAAATTTATTTTATTTGGATAGCAATCTGTTCCAGTGCTTGTTACAATCAGAACACAGTACTTAGTCACTAATGTTAATACCGTACTTGCCGCCGTAACCCTCGCAATACCGTGTAAGTAACATTAGTCCAAATAGGTCTAATAAAGTGGAAAAATCATAAATATGTCACTTCGCTGTATAGGTCGCATCTATTATGCATCACTGCTGACGCATCACGCTTGTTATGCGTCACCTTTGACCATCTGGAAACGTGGGCCGGTGTTGTGCCAAAAATGGATTGGCTGCCAAATGGCAGCCGCGGGAGCGTGCACGGGAGGACTCGCTGTGCATTTTGCCACAATGTAACAAGATTAACACCTAAAAACAATTGTTTGTTTGCTCGGCATTATAGCAAAGGTGTGTTTTCTTTAATAAATGTACTTCAGTGGTCAAATCAGCTGCATTTCACCAGAGCGGCGCATTAAATTGCAGCTAATCTGATGTTCACTCCAGGAGTTGCGGAGCGAGACGAAGGTGGCTTCTTGCTATGGTAAGCCAAGTGTCTCATTAATAGCCACTTTTACCTAATAATGAAACAATTGGCTTGTCATATTGCTCGAGGGCCCTCTAGTGGCTGAAAATGGTAGTGTTCAATATTTTCCATGTCAGAATGAATGAAATCATCAGATCTCAGTCAAAAATTGAGGTATAAATATGGGAAAAATGTATATTAGGTGAATAAGTCACAGGATTTGCAAATTTATGCAAAAAGGTGCGACATATACATAAAAAATACGGTACTTGTTTGTAGCAAAAGTAGCCACACCTTTAATGGTCCTTCAGAGGTAGCATGCATGAAGTCTTTGTTAATAATAGTTCAATAATTTTATTGTTACAGTTTTAAAATGCATTTTCAGTAGGGAACACAACCCAGTGGAGCTTTCGTGCTGGTCCCAAGCCTGGTAAATGGTTATGGTTGTGTCAGGAAGGGCACCAAAACACTTGCCAAAACTAACCTGCAAGTTCATCTAAGGGACACCATGCTGGATCGGTCCAGAATCAAGTTCACAACAACCACCATCAGTGCTGCTGATAAACATGGTGCCGGCAGAAACTGTGCTACTGTTAGTCGAGGGAAAAAACGTATCTGGAGACAGAGGGAAAAAAGAAAAGTCAAGTGTAGGACTGAAGGTAGCAACTCTAAACTAGATGTGATGTAGAGGAAAAATACATGTTCTGGAGGGATATAGATGAAGTGAGAGAGTAGTTCAAGAGTAGCGAAAATGGTGATCATATTGGAGTTCAGTGGTCATGCTGGTGAAGGAAACAGCAGATGAGGAAGTGGTGGGCAAGTCTGGTGTCAAGGAAAGGAACCAGGAATGACAGGAGATGATGGGTTTTGCAAAGAGGAAATGGATATAGTCAACACTTACTTCCAAAAGAGGGAGGACCATAGTGTGACCTATAAGAGTGGAGGAAGGAGTACGCAAGTCAACTACATTCTGTGTGGAAGAGGAAACTTGAGGGAGATAAGATTATGGCTGAGGCGAGATTGCGGATTTCACTCTTTTGAGATGGACATTGTTTTTGTGTGTGTGTGGGTGTGTGTTTTGTATATTGATTCAAACAAGTAGCTTTTCAGTGTCCATTAGAAAATGGACTCCAGCTTCCTTGTTTTCAGATAAAGTTAAAGATTTATTGACTACTTCTGTATTGATGCACAAACACGTGGAGCAGAGCTCAAAGACTGCTGCTGCATGGATTTATTAGGACAACTTTCTATAGTTTTTATTAGCACAAACTTAGAGGACACACACACACACTTACACACACACACATACATACACACACACACACTTACACACACACACACATACACACACACATACATACATACACACACACACACACACACACACACACACA
>NC_056499.1:37111294-37128331 GCF_014905685.2 Nematolebias whitei
TATATATATCAGCATTTAAGGTAATATCAGGAGATGATGGACAACTATACCAATTTGGTTGTTCAAATTGAGCAAAAGCCTTGTACTTACAAAAAGTGATTAATTATACTACATGTATTAGGTGAATGAAGCTTGTTTAATAATACTAACCATCCTGCTGCCTTTGGGCCAAAATGGCCCTGGTGTAATGGTCAAGTGATCACTAACTAGGCATTTCGAACTGTTAAAATTGTTAAAATGGTTTCACGTACAGTCGTGATGAAGCTTTAATCATTCTGACAAAAGGTCACGCATCATCATGCTACAACATCACGAGAGCTGCCAATGGTCCACTCCAAGCCAGGTTACCTCTAAACATTCTGGCCCAAAGCAGATAATCTGCGATTTCCAGCTCGTGTTCATACGTGCCACAATGCATCACAGTTATGACTCCCCAGAACCTCAGTGGGTGGGCACCATTAAGCTGGATGAATGTGGGAGCAATGCCAGTCAGAGATTGCCATATGAGCCTCTCTCTTTCTCTCCTGCTTCCTCATCCAGCCTGGTGCCCTTTAATGGGCACTTAATATGGCTGACAAATTTACAAGGCATTTAAAAATGACCCAGTCAGCCAGTCGGCCGAGGGAGGAAGAGGAAGGGAGAAGGAGAAAGAAGGAAAGTGTGTCTAATCTCATTTGATCCTGTCGACCAGAGTAATAAACATGCTGGATGTATATCAGAGCTGGTCCAAGGGATGAGCAGTGTATGTATGTGTGTGTGTGTGTGTACACGCTCAGTCTCCCCAATACAAATAACTCACTCTGAACACCTGTCAACATGAGTCACGACACCAGAGAATTCCTGCAATTGAGCACATCCAACTAATTGGTGGCAGCCTTCCAGCCACGCTCCTCGTTTTCTCTCGCCTCCCCTCTTCATTCCTTGACACTCCTTTTTCACACGTTTTATTCTCTACATCTTACTTGCTCTCCACCCCTTCTTTCTCACTTGTTTTGATTCTCCTCTATTTGAACAACATTCATGGGTGAATGATTCATTGCTGGTTATCAAACCCCATCGTTGTAATCACATCTCTAATTGTGCTTAATTAAAACTGTCTAATGGATGGTGCTGAGTTGCTTTTCAAAAAGCGAATCAGATGGTCTTTTCTCTCCCCAGAATTCCTCCCCTGACTTAGCATTCTGCGTTCTCATTTAACACCTCCGACAACCAATCAACTCCAAATCCTCTACTCGGCTCTTGTCAGGTCGTTAATTATGCTCCCGAAGTGCCTAATGATTAAGATAACGCCGCAATCTAATAGCAAACGGGCTCTTTCCTCCCTCTTCTTTTTACAGCTTTCGATTATAGCACCCTTGAGGTGTTACTCCATCTTGATGAAATGCAGACAATTGACAAATCAGTTGCTTTGAGCCAGGGCTTATTACCTCTTCTGCATATTCATGAATTGTTTAAGAAAGAGATTGATGAGTTTTAATCAAAGTCACCGAGAAGGTTGGTAAGCAGAGGCACCATCCTCACTCTTACCATCCACCCCCACCCAGAAAGACATACAGCGTTTGTTGGCTTTACCTTGTTTTTAGTGCTGCTGTCAGTGAAGGGTGTGTATGAGTGTTTGGATGTGTGTAGCTGCAGGGGGCTTGCACCGAGGGTATTTGGTTGGATGGAGACACCACATGTTCAGAACAGATGTTCTGGTTCCTTATGTGCCTAGCTCATCAAAAACAACTAGTGGCGCTATTGAGTCCCCGCTATCTGGGAGGGCCAGCCAAGCCATCTGCTTGCGAACTGGTAGGCCCAGTGCATTGTGGGTCTTTCTCTGCTACCTTTTGTTGTTTGCAGCTTGCCTTCTATTTGGCTAAATCTGCAGCAGCTCAGAAGAACTGTGATAGCGTCACGTTTCTGTCCCTGCCTGCCAGAGTTTTCTGTTTTGCATATCGCCCTTCCTTCAGCTCAAGTCTGCTCTCTCCAAGCCTTGCCACACCTCCCTTGTTTTCTCACAGCAATCAGCACTGTTCACATGCCTATTTAAGCTCAATGTTCACAACTAACCAATGCCATATTATCGAACCTTCTCAGTAGTAGATGTCCAGCGTTCATGCCACAGTCTTGTTGGACTTCTTGGTTCTGACCTCTTGCCTGCCTCTTGGATTCCGCTTTACTTATTCCTTGCCAGATTTGGACCACTCTCTCTGACCACGGTAACAACTGTACTCTGACTTGCCCTGACTACGTCTCTCGCCTTGCCCTCAGGATTTGGATTAGAAACTCTGACAACTTGTGTACGACCTTGGACCAATCTACTGGACCTTGATTCTGAACTTGCCCCAACACATTAAGCTGCACAGTTCTCAAGTCTACCACCACTGGTGACGTCATCGGATCCTCCCTTCTCACGGACTCAGCCCTCAGCCTGACTGTGAAGGTTAATGACTGCCTTACTTGTCTTATTAAGAACTTTCAGTCAAAACCCAGTCTTTACCATTCCTGTCTCTGCAGATCCAAGCGGCCCACGGACCCAGACCTCCACCAGAGATCCTGCTTTAATAAACTCTTCAAACCATTCCTGTATTCTGGTGCAGTCACTGAATCCAAAACCAGGTTCTTGTCAGATAGTTAAACATTTGATGGACCAGAAGAGAAGATGCTGGCATGTTTTGTGGTACCTTGCAGGCTGTAATTGATTATATACTGTAACATACAGTACAAATGGTTAAAATATATAATAATAAAGTAGTGTTTTACTCAATTGGGTGAAACATGCTTTAGATTCCTATTGTACTTATTTGGTTCATATTAACAATGTTTTATTTGGGAAGAAAATTGTCTAATATTCAGTTTTGAGATTAAAACTTGTATTTTGTTTGTTCCAAACGACAATGTGCTCTCCTGTGCAAAATAGGCGAGAACGAAGTGGGAGGACTTAACTAAGGCTAGTCAAATGCAAACAAAGATGGGTCATCTTGAATCGAGTTGCATTTAAAAACTTGAATAGAAATGCTCAGAAAATATTTTAAAAATCTTGGTAATTAACAAAAATACAATCTAGATTTAAAACGTATTTAAAAATTCAGTGTATATAGTGCCAAGTTATAACAGAAATAATCTCAGGGCACTGAACAGAAACATTCATAATTTCACACTTGTTTTTTTTTTTTCTGAGGAGCAGACTGCTTTGAATTTAACTCCATCACAAAACTCATCTTGAGCAAGCATGAAGGCGACAGTGGAAAGGAAAAACTCCATGAGGAAGAAACCATTAGCAAAACCAGGCTCAGGACTCGAGCATCAATGTGTGGCATGGAGGCTGCACAGCTGCAGAAAGAAAAGCTTTGCAGGGAGTGGTGAAGGCTGCACAGAGATCTGTTGGAATCAGCCTCCCCACCATCACAGACATCTACACCTCCAGATGCAGGAAGAGGACCACCTGCATCATGAAGGATCCCACTCACCCAGCACACACTTTTTGCCCCACTCTCCCCTCAGAGGGGAGGTTGAGGAGCATTGGGTGTGGAGCCACTGGACTGAGGAACAGCTTCTACCCTGAGGCTGTTGGACTCATGAATCTCTAACTAGAATGATCACTGTGAAAAACCATGTCATGTTGCTGCTGATCTGTTTCAGTGTTGGTGTGTTCGTGTGTGCGCATCTGCTCACAGACTCATGTTCATGTTTGTGCTGATGTTCAATGTTTTGTGTTGTGGGTGCTTAGTGTATATTTAGTTGATGTTTTTCTTGGTTCGTATCTTAGATGTTGTTACTGCTTTTCTTATACATTTTATTGTTGGATGTAACTGGGACCCTGTGTACATAATTTCGCTCCACCACATGTACCACATGAGGTGCGAATGACAATAATGAAACTCTGACTCTGACTCTGACTCTGACAAGTGGCCATCTGCTTCGATTGGCTGAGTTTGAGAGGAACAGATACACAATGGCAGGTCAAGAATCACATTAAGATCGAAATAACATAAAATGAAAACTATGCAATTTTAACAATTCATTTGAGGAAATGAGGTCAATTTGTCCTCCAGTAGTCTAAGCTTAAGGCAGAATAACAACCATAATTATAAGATTTATCAAAAAGGAAAGTTAAGACCAGTCTTAAAACTGGACAATGTGTCAGTGTGAATGTAAACAGACCGAGCCCCGCTCCGCAGGGTAAACAAACACGCATTTCTCTGACCTTATATGGAGCCGTCAGCTGCCTTGTGTGAAAAACAATATTCTCCATGGTCTTCTGTCTCATCTTCTGCTCATGCTGAGTCCATTTTTGAAAAATGACAAAATATAACTCCTAAAACTGCTAAAACTTGATGCCACTTCGTTTTTATTTTCATTTACAGAAGAAGAAGAAGACGTGTCTTCAGAGGTTTTTGTGTCGTTTCTTTCAGTAGTTATTGGTGCAGCGCCCCCGCAGGCGAGCGGGGGAATAGGTTGGTTCAACAGGTTGACTCGACTGCACAGTGCAGTGTGAATGCAAACGCACCAGCTCAAATGTAAACAAAAGGTCATGAATATTGGTCCCGAACCGAACCGAGTCTACTGGACTATCTAGTGTGAAAACAACCTTAGAGTCACCAATCAGTCTAACATGCATGTTTTTGGTCTGTGGGAGGAAACCGGAGTACCCGGAGAAAACCCACGCATGCACCGAGAGAACATGCAAACTCCACCCAGAAAGGCCCCTGGACCGGGATTTGAACCAGGGACCTGCTTGCTGAGAGGCAGCAGCTCTACCAGTTGTGCCACCGTGCTGCAGAACAGAAAGATATTTAATGTAAAATGGAGCTTAGTTGTTATGAGCTTGTAAGACAGAAGTACAATTGGTTTTTTTTTTATTTCTGTTCTGAATTTGACAGAGAGCCACTGGAGAGAATCTAAAACTGGAGAGATATAATTTCTCCTTCCAACTCTCATCAGAATTGAACACTTTTTAAATAATGTTTGGGCACCCACATAATAAAGAATTACATCATTCCAACCCAGAAGTGATAAATGCCTGGACCATTTATTTATGTGTGTATGCATAATTTTGATACATGATGTCTCTAAATTAATGATATTGTGTAGGTGGAAGTAAGAGGTCCTCTTGACATTTATTTCAGTGTGGCATTAAATGACATATCCTAATCAAAAATAACCAGAAAGGCAGTAAAATGGTTTACTGAGTCTGTTTTTCAATTCTTTTTTAAATATATTGTTTGTGATTTTTGTTTTTGATATGAGATGGGTGTAAAAAAGTGCTTCAACTTATATTCCTTTGTGTGTGGAGTGGAATCCAGGATGCAGACAAGACACAAAAATCTCAAACATAATTGTTTAATATAAAAAACAAAGTCCTGCCAAGGCAGCCAAACACTACTTATAAAAAAGACTCGAAGGGAAAATAGCAAGTACTGGGTACAACATGCTTCATTGACTTCCAGACCTACACTGACTCATAAGAAAAATGACAGATGAGGAGACGAAGAACAGCTGCTGAAACTGAAACAAGGCTCAGGTGTGAGAGTGGGCGTGGCATGATGGAGAAACAGGATCTGCACAGAGGCGTACTGAACAGAAAACACTGAAAACGGCTGAAAACACATCAGCTAACACCGGCAACAAAACTGAAATGCAAGGATCCCAAAGCACAAAGGAAAAAAATAAACATGAATAACCACAAATGGAAATGAATCTACTTATTTAATTAAACTACCAATAAGTAACCAATATATATTGGTTGGATGGGAGACTGCAACGAAGCCAAGACTCAACTTGTCTGCTGGATTCCTTAGATAGAGAACTTTACTAATTGGCTTTTATGTGAATGTTCCTGTAAAGTGCCCTGAGACAACTTTATTGTGATTTGGCGCTATATAAATAAACTGAATTGAATTGAATTAAATGGAAAATATTGATGGATTTCTGTTGTATATATTGTTTAAACTGTCAATCCAACACTTATTTTCAAATGCATACTTTAAATAAATCTATATTAGTTAATGCATTAATTAAACATTCTTATGTTTGTTTATTACAGAGTATTTACCACTTTTGCTTGCCTTAGGTCATATGTGTCAAACTCAAGGCCCAGGGGCCAAAAGTGGCCATCGTTGACATCTTATCTGGCCCCCAAGATGTTATGTGAAACATAAAATACTTCTATCGCTTGAGTTTTTTCAGTAATCTTTGATTATGATGTCGAAAGCACAACAGAAAACATCAAATGAGACCAATCAAACACTTGTTGATGAACCTGTGACCAAGAAAAGATGTTTGGTATCTGATTTAAATTAATGTAGTTTCTGAAATTGGCCTTTAGTTTGAAAAATGTTTTAATTTTGGTCCCCTTTTGTGAGTAGGTTTGACACCCCTGCCATAGGTGAATGTAAATGTCTAATGCCCCATTTGCACTACTCCTGATCAGCCCCAACTCTACTCAGCCCTGCTCAGTCTGGCTCAGCTCAGCCTGGATTTGCACCTGCACTTTAGGACCGATTCTGGAGGCGCGTCCAGAATCCAAGTCCTGCTAATGAGAGTTCTGCTATGAGTTAAACTCAAAGCTCCTCCGATAAATAATGTTAAATTATTTTCGTATATATGAATATTTCTGTTCAGTGCCCAGAGACGACTTCTGTTGTGACTTGGTGCTGTATAAATAAACTGAACTGAATTAAATCTGATGAACCAGATTCTACACAAACATCTATATTTAAATCAAAAAAAGTTAATTCTGGTCCTCTGGACATTCAAAAAAACTAAACAAAAAATGTAGAAACGTTTCTTCTTTCATCTGAAAGACTTCTTCAGTCTGAGGTGCTGTATTCAGCTCAGTCTTATAAATAGCTATTTATGAGCTGAATGCAGCTCCTCAGAATGAAGAAGTCTTTCAGATGAAAGAAGAAACGTTTCTACATTTTTTGTTTAGTTTAGTTTTGTTTTTTTGAATGTCCAGAGGACCAGACTTAACTTTTTTTGATTTTTCTACCTGGATTATTGAGCATGCATCAGGATATCTATATCTAAAATTCTATATTTTTCTTCATCATTTGACGTATTTGCACTCATTGTGGTTTTGTTTCTTGTCTACAGATTATTTTTTCATGTATACAGATTATTTTTTTCTTGTATACAAATTAATTTTAGCTTTGAATTAAAGTTTAGCTTTGATTTAAAGCTTTAATTAAAGTGTAATTCTTGTTTTGTGATTTGTACATCTGTGGGTTAGAATAAAGTTGAACCAAAGGCTGTGTCTCTTATTTTAACATGTTTGAGGGAAATATTTCTGAGACTTCCAATAATTTAGTTTTTTATGATTTTTCAGCTTAGTTAACTTTAATTAACAGATTATTTAATAAAGTCAAAGTGAAAACAGGATTTCATGTTAAAGCTGGCACTGTTTATTTATTTTTAATCTGAGCTGATTTAAAAAAAAACTTATTTTTTTATACATAAAATGTAAAAAAAAAAAAAAAAAAAAAAAAGACCTTTTCCATCCTCCGTCCCGGTCCTCCCGCCTGCCAGGGCTCGTGGTCCAGCCTCATGGGCTTCATCAGGTCGGCTGCTCGTATGATCCTCCACGGTGACTCCGCTCGTTCGAATTTTGTCGTCAGTCACCAAACACAAAAAATGCCTGGACTTCAGAATTAAACACGGCATTGTCATTATTGTTTTTATAATATTAAAAATAGATCCAGCCCCTGCTTCGCGTCCTGAGAAATTGCAAATGGTGGATCGGTGAAAAGTTTCTGAGATCCAGTGACTCCTCCCCCTGACCAATCAGAGTCCTGCATTCACGTTTCGGTCTGGACTCAGCTCGCTCGGTCCCACCAGAGAAGCAGGGACGAAAAGAGGTCCTGAATCAGCCTCAAATCAGCTAAAAATACTAGCTAAAGTGTTGGTGCAAAAGTGTTCTTTCTGTGGCGGGCTGCCCAGAGTTGGGGCTTCTTATTAGGAGCAGTGCAAATGGGGCATAGATATGATTTGACTGTTTCATTTTACACATTATATTTTTGCTATTGTTGGATGTAACTGGCACCTTGAGTACACAATTTTGTTCCAGCTCATGTAACACATGTGATGCAAATGACAATAAAGAACCTTGACTTGACTTGATTTGTTTTTACAGTGTAACATGAATGACATTAGCTTGTTTAAGATACTACTTTCTGCAAGACTGTGTTTATCAGTAACCATATGTAACCCGATCAGAAAGTTGGCAGTTCTGGCTTCTAAAACAACTAATCTCTGCATGGGAGAATCTCATAATACAAAGTTTTAGTTTTTTTTTGTTTTTTTTTTTGTACTGTGAGGGTACCCATCCCCCTCTTTAGTTTGCGTCAACCTGCAGTTTCTTTAATGAAGTTGCGCTGAGTAGCATTCTACCTTTGCTGAGAGTGGATATGAAAGAGCCCTCAGAGCCTTGGCGGCACAGGCCGCTCTCCCCCTCACTAATGAGCTGAGCTTTCAGTGTGCCCACTAATTAGTTCATCTATAACTCTAAGCACTCAATTACTCTCCACCAGCACCGAGAATCAAGAGTGGCGATAAGACTGACGAATGCCTCAGCAGAGTGCACACAACGCGGCTTTGAGCCGTGAGGCCCGGGAAAGTTTTTCTGACTTCCCACGCTCAAACACACTGCTCAGACAAAGCACACTGATCTTCACTTTCACCCTGTTTCTCTAGTGTGTCTCTAACTGTCACCTCCTCAGTGCATTGCTTAACTTAGCTGTGACTTAGAGAAGTGCAGGGTGGTGTGCAATAAGATATACGTAATATCTAAACTATCGCTTGCATAATAATAATAATTTTAAACAATCAACAGTGTATGAAAATGGGAAAAAAGCAAAATAACGCAAATTGTTTATTATGATGCTTTTATTATCCATGATATTTTTCTTCTTTACTTTAAATTCACTTTCAAAGAGAAAACATTTTTTTCAACGATGATAACACCGACAACAATAATATTCGCTTGAAGAAGTCCTTTGGATGAAGGACGAAACGTCTCGGCAAGAAAAGAAACTGTCCAGATGACCTGACTATACATAGTTGGATTTTATACCTGGATTAAAGAGCATGAACTTTGGTGTTTTGAACCATGTTGGCATGACTGTCTCAGAGGAGTTGACAGGGGAGAGGGCATTTTAGTACCAGCAAACTGTTTTTTTTTCTAGTCTGAAGTATGCTGTTTGTAGGAATCAGTTTTCTTGGTGGCATCTCAGATTGAAGAAGTCCTTTGGATGAAGAACGAAATGTCTCAGTAAACAAAAGAAACCGTCCAGATGACCTGACTGAACATTGTTGGATACCTGGATTATTGAGCATGAACTTTGGTATTAAAATTCGTAGAGAGCCCAGTAACACCAGTTCCACTAAACCCACCAACACAAAGAATTGGAGAAGCCTCTCATCTTTCAGCAATACAGTCTTTAAATTTTGACCTCAGCTCATTACATTAACTGTATTTTATAAGGTTTGACAGAAACACCTATAAAACCATCTGTTCTCAGCATAAAATGATCTTGCGGGTCACACTTGGGCATGAGAGGCAGTGGGTAATACGATGGCCTTCAAGGAATGCTTGGCCTTGTTACATCCTTTTATGGTTTTGTTCTTTATTTTTCATACTGTGACGGTTTTGCAGAGCTTTCTATGTTTGGGAGTTTTTATTTAGGGGTGCCAGTCAGGTATCCCTCCTGACAAGTAGGATTTTATTGTGTTACTTCCTTTTTAAAAAAAATACATATTTAACCCATCACACAAGGACCATACATTACAAGGTGTAGACCCTTTGGTACAACGAATGACAACGTATTTTTTCCGCACAAGACCAACCACACAATAACATTTTCGGTTTTGCATTTTTTTCAGTATCCACATCAACATAAAAAAAACATGTTTCACCTCCGTTTCTTCAATGGCCATAAACAAATAAATACAAGTCCTTTAAGTTTTGTATTTTCCATATCCATAAACAAAGACAAGTCCCTTCCCCACAAAAAGTGTCCTTGATTCTTCCCCAGAGTTCACAAGGCAGGTAATGGCAAGAGCTGAGAATCAACAAACAACAAAAAAATAAAAATACATAAGGCCCCAAAAACAATTCAGTATTACAATGCACATAAATCACAACATTACCGAAAATATTTAGACTTACAGGCCATATGATGAAAATCTCTCAGAGGCAGAACTAGGAGTCAGTTTTATTCTATTATTTGCTCTGGACAAATTACATTTAAAGTTATTTTTTTCCTCTAAGGGAACGCAGCAATTAGTTTTTTTCAGTCATTTTAAGGTTTGATTAGATATAAAACTTACGAGCAAACTTTTGACTCAGTGACATTACCATCTTCCGGCATTTCTGCGTTGACACGTCAGAGCGACAATATATTTATTTTATAATAACACAAGGGTTTAAACGGCCTCGGATTTATTTTAATGGCTTCTATAGGACAGAAGGGTTGATGTGGCTGCTGCGCTCTCAGTGCAGGGAGAAACGTCATCTTTATAAACAAGACAGCAATCATTGTGAACAGCTGACAGTCAAGTGAGTCTATGAGAGACAGGTGTGTTCAGGGCATGTCTTAAGGTGAAAGGACAATAGGGCCGAGGGAGAGAGGAAAAAAAAATATATATATATATATATAGTACAGCCAGCCCAGTGAAACAAGCGGGCTGTCACAATACAATACAATACAATACAATACAATACAATACAATACAATACATTATAATACAATACAATACATTACAATACAACTTTATTTATAAAGCACTTTAAAAACAACACCCTTGGCCAATGTGCTGTACACTAACTAACACATACAAGCAAGCATTAAAACCATAAAATCAACAGATACCATAAAAGTAATGAACTACCAAAATCATAAAAACAGCAAATGGTAAAAACAATATATCAAATAACTTAAAAACAGTAAAACCAATATTTCAAACCAAGTTAAAAGCCAAAGAGAACCAACATCACATCATCATTTATTACAAATATCCACGGTCAATCAGAAAAGGCTTTCCTGCAGAATGGTGGTGTTTTGCTTACGTTTTAGAATTCTGTAAGTACATCAAACTTTTACTTTTGGTGACTTTGTATTTCAAATGGAACCACAAAGCAAACCAGCAATCAACAGTGGTTGATTTCTGAACTTTGAGCCCTGCTCACAAAAACAAGAGCCCATTTCATATCTAAGGATCAACACCAGCCTGAAAACAATCTAATCTATGTACTCAATAAAATAATCTTCACTCACTCAGAGCCAGGTCTGCAGACTCCAATAAACAGTGGAAAACAATCAGACCTGGTCTTTCTATGCTATGTGGCACTGGTCTTCATAATCTCATACTGTAATTTAGTTATAATCTGGGTTCGCAACATTCAGAATCAATATTGTGATAGTATTTTTTAATTTTGTTCTATATTTTAATTAAAGCCTATTAACTTCCAGTTAGCTCTGCTATTCCATAACATCCAAAGTTATTGGTTGAAAAGAGTAATTTGAATTAATATTGGTATTGGAATAACAAGCCGCAAAACGTAACTATTTCTTATCTCTGACCTCCAAAAATCTAAATGATCCTAAACGATTCTGGAAAACCATCAAATCACTCTCTGGCAGCTCTCATTCATCCGCTCTGCCATCACAACTTCTTGTTAACTCTGTTCCTGTGTCAAAAAAGCACGAGATCCTGAACCGTTCCAACAGACAATTTGTTGATTCTAGTTTCTTTTTTTCCAAAGACACTAATGGGAAACAAGCTACTTCTTTAAGAAAACTGTCTATAAATCAAATCTCTCCTTCAAGTCAATCATCAGTAAACCATACCTTTTCATTTTCACTGTTTTCAGTTAGTGAGGTTAATAAATTGTTAAAAGGTCTAGATTCTAAAAAATCTGCAGGACCAGATGAACTTCCACCTTTTTTCTTAAGGCTGGCCGCTCATATCATTGCAGTACCGGTGTCCCAAATCTTTAACCTTTCCATAAGCCAAAACTCCATTTCAGATGCTTGGAAAACAGCCTTTGTTCTTCCTTTACTGAAGGGAGGTGACCCCACCTCACTGAACAACTATAGACCAATCTCTAAATTCTGTATTTTAGCCAAGGTTCTAGAAAAACTGATAAACTCTCAGATCAAAAATTACCTGGACTCATTTAACATTTTACCTCCACATCAATCTGGTTTCAGGAAACAACACAGCACAATGACTGCTTCACTAAAGGTTCTTAATGATGTTGTTGAAGCACTGGATGCTAAGGATTATTGTGCTGCACTTTTCTTAGACCTGTCTAAAGCTTTTGACACTGTGGATCATAACATATTGTGTAATAAGCTCTCAGAAACTGATTTCTCAGATCACACCATTGGTTGGTTCTCTAACTAAAGTATCTCTCAGATAGGCGGCAATGTGTTCAACATAATGGTACGTCTTACAGTTATCTAACTGTTAAAGTTGGAACACAAGGCTCAGTCTTAGGCCCCACCCTCTTCACAATCTAGGTCAAGGTTGAGGTTTCTTTATTGTCATTCACATCATATGTGGTGCATGTGGTGGAACGAAATTGTGTACACAGGGTCCCAGTTACATCCAACAATAGTATAAATTGTAAAAAAAAAAAAAAAAACAGTAATAAGATCTAAGATATTAACTATGAAATATGCTAAACTAAGAATATGCTAAGCACTAATAGTACAAAAACAACACGCCGAACAACAGCAGCACGAACATGAGTCTGTGTGAGCAGATGAATATGGACGACATTCTATGATGATTTACATAGGTAATGTAGGTTATACCATCCCTTATGTAGCCTTACATTTCTATGCTGATGACACAGTTGTTTATTGTCAGGCTAAAACAGTTACTAAGGTTTTCCAGCTTTTGACATCATCCGTCAGATTTGTTCCGTCTCAAACTTGTACTAAATGGCAACAAAACCAAAGGGATAGTGTTTTCAAACAGGAAGTCAGCCCGAGCAATTCTTCCTTCTATTTTATCTTTGAATGGTGTTCCTATTGAGTTTGTCAATTCCTACAAGTACTTGGGTATTTTGGTCGATTTGCATCTCTCTTTTAAGACAGTGTCGTAAACTTGGTAAAAAAACTGAAAGTAAAATTGGGTTTCTTTTTCAGAAATAGATCCTGTTTAAATCTGAACGCAAGAAAACGTCTTGCAACTGCTAATTTCCTTCCCTCCATTGACTATGGTGACGATATTTAAATGAACGCCACTACAAGCACTCTGCAGATGTTGGATGCTGTCTATCATGGTGCACTAAGATTCATAACTGGCTGTATCTATCGTACCCACCAATGCACCCTGTATTCACTGGTTAACTGGACGTTATTAACTTCACGCAGACTCTCTCACTGGTACATTTTGATCTTTAAATCACTTCTTGGTCTGTTGCCTTCATACATCTCCTTCTACATGTCACTACGTGAGTGCAGTTACAGTATGCACTCTCAGGACATTATTACCTGCAGGGTCCCCTCAGTGCGGACTGAACTATGCAAAAGGGCCTTCTCCTACTCTGCTCCTGTTTCCTGGAATATCTTACAAAAAGATCTGAAGCTCTTGACCTTGACCTCTCTAAGCAGCTTCAAACATCTTCTAAGTTACTGGCAAAAACCAACGCAGACATGTTCCTGTTATTTAGGATTTTCCATCGCTTTACAATATTTCAAAGAAAGAGATTAGCCAATAAGAAATATGACAGTGAGAGGACTGAAAAGAGGAGACAGGAATATAAGGAGATGGGACGTAGAGCAAAGAGGGAAGTAACTAAGGCAAAGCAGAGGCCGTACGATGAGTTGTATAGGAGACTGGACACTAAAGAGGGCGAGAAGGACTTGTACCGAATGGCAAGACAGAGGGATCAGACTGGAAAGGATGTGCAGCAGGTTAGGTTTATTAAAGATAGGAATGGTAATGTTCTAACAAGTGAGGAGAGTGTGATGGGAAGATGGAAGGAGTCCTTTGAGGAGCTAATGAATGAAGAGAATGAAAGAGAAAGAACAGTAGAGGTCATAGAAATTTTGGACTAGGAAGTGGGAAAGATTAGTGAGGGTGAAGTCCGAAAAGCTCTGAAAAGAAAGAAGAAGGGGAAGGCAGTAGGACCTGATGACATACCAGTGGAGGTTTGGAAATGTCTTGGAGATGGCAGTGAGGTTTTTGACTCAAATATTCAATGGCATATTTGAGGGTGAGAAAATGCCTCAGGAATGGAGAAGAAGTGTGCTGGTGCCCATTTTTAAGAACAAGGGTAATGTACAGAGTTGTAGCAACTACAGGGGAATTAAGTTGATGAGCCACACGATGGAGATCTGGGAGAGAGTTGTGGAAGCTAGACTTTGACAAGAGGTGACTATCTGTGAGCAGCAATATGGTTTCATGCCAAGAAAGAGCACCACAGATGCCATCTTTGCTTTGAGAATGATGATGGAGAAGTACAGAGCGGGTCAGAAAGAACTCCATTGTGTCTTTGTGGATTTAGAAAAAGCATAGGACAGAGTGCCGAGGGAGGAGGTATGGTATTGAATGAGGAAATCAGGAGTGGCAGAAAAGTATGTTAGACTAGTACAGGACATGTATGAGGACAGCAGGACAGTGGTGAGATGTGCTGTAGGAGTAACAGATAGCTTCAAGGTGGAGGTGGGACTGCATCAAGGATCGGCTCTGAGCCCCTTCTTGTTTGCTCTGGTGATGGACCGACTAACAGATGAGGTCAGGCAAGAATCCCCATGGACTATGATGTTTGCAGATGACATTGTGATCTGTGGTGAGAACAGGGAACAGGTGGAAGAGAACTTGGATAAGTGGAGGTATGCACTTGAAAGAAGAGGAATGAAAGTCAGCCATAGTAAGACAGAGTACATGTGTGTGAATGAGAGGGAGGCCGGTGGAACAGTGAGGCTACAAGGAGCAAAGGTCAGAGGTCACACAAGTGCAGGACTTCAAGCACTTGGGGTCCACTGTCCAGGAAAATGGGGAATGAGGTAAAGAAGTGAAAAAGAGACTCCAGGCAGGATGGAGTGGATGGAGAAAAGTTTCAGGAGTGATTTGTGTCAAAAAGGTGTCAGCAAAGGTCAAAGGAAAAGTTTACAAGACAGTGGTGAGACCAGCTATGTTGTATGGTCTGGAGACAGTGGCATTGACAAAAAGACAGGAGAAAGAACTGGAAGTGTCAGAAATGAAGATGTTGAGGTTCTCCTTAGGAGTGCCAAGGATGGATAAGATTTGGAATGAGATCATCAGAGGTACAGCACATGCTGAACATCTGGGAGATCAAGTTAGGGAGGCCAGACTGAGATGGTTTGGACATGTCAAGCGGAGCGACCGTGGGTATATTGGTAGAAGGATGTTAGAAATGCAGCTGCTAGGAAAAAGACAAACATGAAGGCCAAAGAGGAGATATATGGATACAGTTAGAGAGGACATGGAGGTAGTTGGAGTGAGGACAGAGGATGCAGAGTACAGAGTGAAGTGGAGGAGGATGACTCGCTGTGGTGACCCCTGAAGAGGGAAAAGCTGAAAGAAGAAGAAGACATCGCTTTACAATATAGCCGTTTTTATTTAGTTTTTTTAATATAATTTTCTTACAGGTATTATTTAAATATACAGTATATGCTTTCTTTTATGATTGTCTACTGTTATCTTCTTTATTTTTTAAAAATCAGGTCTCTCTTGTAAATGAGTCTCTGAGGCTCAGTGAGACTAACATGTGTAAATAAAGGTTGAATGAATGAATATTTATAATCATATTGTGATTTGTTTGTATGTCAGTGTGTAGATAAATGTCCTTAATACTTACAGTATGTTGTCCTTCAGATTCCTACATGTGACTTCAGGGTCTTTTATAATAGTGTAATAGTGTATAATAGTATCATTTTATAATAGTGTTTTTAAACCAAACCTGTTTACAGCAAAGATGTCTCAAGAATGAATCCAGATAAAAAGTACTAATAAATGGTTAAAAACAACAACAACAAAAGTAACAGTAACAATTACAGTAATAATAATAATAATAAAAATAATACAGTAAAAATAATAACAATGATGAATCAGGTTAAAACAACAACAAATGAAAGGTAATTGTGGTAACTAAAGCTGAATTCAGTTCAAACTGAACATTAAAGGAAGCTTCCCTAAATATATGCAAATATGTAACGGACAGATGAACATCTTATTTGCCTGCGGCTTTTTCCACTACTGTGCACAGACACAGTATATTTTCAGCAAGTTCCCCTCCACACACACACACACAAAATAAATAAATAAATAAAATAAAAAAGGCACACACACAAACACTGCACTTCCATGCAGATGTTAATAAGTCTTAAATTATTGACAAACTCAGTAACATTTAATTGTTCACACACTGGTCAGTATACTTGAATTGTAACGAAACAAGAACTCTGAAGGTGCAGTATTTAAACATGAAGGGCTAAAAGATGTTTAAAAAACAGATAAACTGAGCAAGAATATGAGGTATATACAAGTAATCAGTTATCCTTTAGCCACTATGGACCAACAGCAAACTGTTTATGATTAAAAAGTATCAATTTCCCCCAAAACACACAAAAAAAAAATTGAGTCCCTTTTTAGGCCTGGATATTTTGTGCTTTTCAGTTGAAAAATTCAAAATCCTCCCTGGTTGCTAAAGTTTGTACCTTTATTCTTCTGGAAAGAAGAACACAGTCATTCCCAAAGTCCTGACGGTCTCCAAAAGAGGTGCAGCACTTACTGTTAACTCAAAACTTCAAACGAAAGAGCTAAGATCCTTCTAAATTTGAAAAACATATTAAGCAGAGTAGGGCAGCACGGTGGCGCAATTGGTAGAGCTGCTGCCTCTCAGCGAGCAGGTCCTTGGTTCAAACCCCGGTCCAGGGGCCTTTCTGGGTGGAGTTTGCATGTTCTCTCCGTGCATGCGTGGGTTTTCTCCGGGTACTCCTGTTTCCTCCCACAGACCAAAAACATGCATGTTAGGCTGATTGGTAACTCTAAATTGTCCCTAGGTGTGAGTGAGAA
>NC_056499.1:37128431-37137942 GCF_014905685.2 Nematolebias whitei
TTGCATGTTCTCTCCGTGCATGCGTGGGTTTTCTCCGGGTACTCCGGTTTCCTCCCACAGACCAAAAACATGCATGTTAGGCTGATTGGTAACTCTAAATTGTCCCTAGGTGTGAGTGAGAGAGTGAATGGTTGTTTGTCTCATTTGTCTCTATGTGTCCCTGTGATGGACTTGCGACCCGTCCAGGGTGTACCCCGCCCCTCGCACAGTGATTGCTGGACATGGGCACCAGCGACCCCCGTGACCCAAAAATGGAATAAGCGGGTAAAGAAAATGGATGGATGGATTAAGCAGAGTGACAAAACCAAATTTGCAAACATTTAGAATATTTATAGACTGTGAAACATTTCCTGTTGCAGTTTTATGCACTCGTGGATTTCGCTCATTTAAGTTTTTGAGTGATGTCTTGGTCTCAAGCATCAACTCCAACCATCAAACCCCTCAGAAGGATTTATAACAGAGAAGTTAAGGTTTTCGACAGAAACCTATCAGATCACAGCACTGTCTTTTTTTTTCCAAGAAAATTTAATAAGTTGAATCCTGAAAATTTTGTCAAATTTTCTAATGTGCTTATATTTAAAAGTTTAAATGGAGGCTCATCGGATGCTCAGTGACCTTCTGGTTCCTCTCAGATCCTCGCGTTAAGTCAGTGATGACTGTAAGAGTGAACACGTGGAGTTACCAACCAACGTGTTTGAAACATTGGAAATTTGAACATGTTCAAAACATATTGCACATCAAATTTACTCTAAAATAGTCACAAACTTGTTGCAGGCATCTGATACAAGTCTCTGTAACAACTGAAGCTATACCAAGATACAAGGACTGAAGAGAACAGATTCCAAGGTGATAATTCATCAATTGTGCCAGGGAGGAAGCTGGAACCCTGAAGAGCAAGGAGATGGGTTAATGGTCTGTTGGCAGGGGTAATAATGTTGTTGCTGCCCTTTCTTACGGTTGTGGTAGGAGTCAGTTGTGGGGAGAGATGATCCAGGGGGAAGGAGGTCAATGTCTGAGCAATGGTTCCAGGGAGGAGGCAGGCAATTAGTAGGAAGGTGCGGAGGCAGCTGAGGAGGCACAGGAGAACTCGAAGTCCACTGAGGAGAATCCAGGGGACAGGAGGACATCAGGGATAATATAATGAAAGCACAGAGAAATGTAAAGTCTGTTAGTACTTAGTTTAATTCACAAGTAAAAGGCTAGATCAGAACTACCATTGGCAGGTAATGCTCCAGTGTTGACTGGATGTCCTCTGCAGCCTTTTCTGCTCCTCTTGCTCTTAAAGTCGATGATCCTCAGGTGCTGGTGATTAGTGCTTAGCTGTGGCTGCAGGGAGCTGGCAGAGCAGAACTTAGTTTTTGTGAATTAGAAAGTGTGAGAAATCTGAGAGAACATTGGGAGAGTTTGGTGACCTATGAAACTATGATCGGGGACAAAAAAAAGAGAATAAATTGTAATTTTGTGACTAAATTACACAATTTTTTTACATAAGTTATGTAAAAAAAATGTCATGTGATTGTCACAATAGTGTTTCAAGTACAAAAGTACACAAACGTGTCTGCAGTAACAATACAACGTGTATATTTTCTTGCTATTTTCTGTCTCAGTCACAGTAAACCTTATGGTTTTCTGAAATTTGTATGACCCTCTGGAGGGAGAAATGATGAAATCTGTTGGGGCTTTATGGAGTACAATGACCATGCTGAGAAAAAAATAAATAAAAAATAAAAAGTTCTCTTAAAGTTTGTTAACTCTCACTTACAAAAAACCCATGCTGAAACCTGAGCATGCTCCTACACACATTTTATAAGCAGGAGTATATAAATTGTTTTAGTTCTTTAAGTGTAGCCTGAAAAGGAACCAATTCTCTCTACCCTTCAGTATAAGTTGACATATGTTTCCAACCAAGGAGACGAGGCCTGACATGTCCAGTTCTCAACAACATCAACAGTCAGAGCTTAACAAACTGATGACTGATGAGATTTACTTTTTATCTCTTCATTCACTTGTTAGACAACAGCCTGGTTTTACCACATTTTTTTCCAAGTGTCTCAAACTCGGTACAAGCCTGTTTGCATTTGAAAGTTTCAGATGTTTGTTCTGTCAGAACTGTCATGCACACATTATTGTTCAGCGTATTTAAACCTGTTTATTGAGACGGGTAAAACAGCTTCTATTCGTGTTAGTGTGCTACAGGAAGATATGGACAATAAAGACGACACCGCGAAGAAGAGAAAATGTACTTTCTTCTTTTCAACCTCACTTTGCAACTAAAGTGTGGCTGTCCACTTTGTATGCTTGAGATCAGTATTACAGTAGGAGAGTCATTAAATACCCCCCCCCCCCCCCACACACACACACACACACACACACTACATGGTGTAACAGGCTCTGGGGGTGGCATTCATAGTTTTAAGCAAAATGGAGGCAAAATCCACATTACACAACACATTCCCAGTCTCGAATAGAGACACATCAAGTCCTTGCACTAAGCATCTGTACATAAACCTCAATTATGCTAATGCTAATCCCCAGGACACTGATGTGAGTAGGCAAGGAGGGTAACAGCTAAGACTTTGATGTGTGGTGCCATTTGGCAAAGCCCCCTGAAAGACAAGCATTGGACCCCAAACTCAACCAGGGCTTAAGGAGAAAAAAATCAGCCCAGTCTTGTCTGTTTCTTGACTGATTACAAGGACTTTGGGGACTTCTTTTCTTTGCCTTTGTGGTATGGACCCAATCATGAGTGTCAGTTCTCTCCACTGCTGCTTGGCACTCCTTCTACTTCAATTTCTGTTCTTACCAACCTCTCTTTGTGCCAGATCTCTGCTTTGCCTTGCCTTATTTTTTGTTTTCAAATCCCTCTTGCCTTCTACAATATGTGTACGTCTATATTTGACACAATGCCTTGTTGATTTTTGACACAAAGAACAAAAATGAATCATACGCCAACAAAGGATTAATTATTTTAAGAACATAAATTTTCATAAATTATATTAAACGTTTTTTTCAGTGCTGAAATCTCACAAAAAAATTGAACTTTTAGAGACAAAAAAAATTCAACATTATTTTTGTAAACTCCTTGCCTATGTGAACTTTACGTCTGGTGTGATTAGAAGTTGTGTTTAGAAATTGAGCGTATAATAATCTCTTCCCCCTATTAAAAAAGGAATGAGAAATTTCCTGGCAAACATTGTTAGTGGTGAATTAGCTCCATTAATCTTTTTTCTGAAGTTCTTTCCATCTTTCTTACTCCAGTGTTCTAATTTCTCACAGCTTTTAAGAAAAACCCTATACCACAAGAGAAGGATTATAGCTTGTTTTTAATGAATGAGTCAACACATTAAAATGAGGAAAACACAAATAGTTTATGTAACAAAAGGGATTATGAACATTTAAGAAGGATTTGTAAAAATAATTGGAGCTTGTTCTAATTTTAGTGGTAAGGAGTAAAATGGTTCAGACCCTTTAGAATTGTATCACGAGAGGGAAAGAAACCTACAAGACATTCAGGAGATGAATCCATCCATTACTTTTACCTGCTTCTTCCTTTTCAGGTCATGGGGGGTCACTGGTCCCCATGTCCGGCAATCACTGTGCGAGAGGTGGGGTACACCCTGGACAGGTCTCCAGTCCATCACAGAGACACATGGAGACAAACAACCTTTCACTCTCTCACTCACACCTAGAGACAATTTAGAGTTACCAATCAGTCTAACATGCATGTTTTTGGCCTGTGGGAGGAAACCAGAGTACCTGGAGAAAACCCATGCACGCACAGAGAGAACCAGAAAGGTAGGGATTTGAATCGGCGACCTTCTCATGGAGAGGCAACAGCTCTACCAACTAGCCACTGTGCCATCCCAGTGAAAAATATTTTCATTTTTTAATTTAATTTTATTTTGTGACAATACATAATGTACTGGGACTTAAAAGGTAAGTTACCTGGTACTAACTGGGACTGGGCTGTATTATGAAGTAATTTACTGCCAGGTAAAGGGTACTAACCTGACACATACCTGGCACTTACTTGGCACTTATAGATAAATGCCTGGTATCTACAAGTACTGCGCTGCATTTTAAAGTGACTGGTTAAACTGTACTGTCAAGAAGAGTTGCATTCGGGCCCAAAAAATCTGATCTGACCCGGCCCCAGCCCACAGTCATAATTTCCAAACCCCACCCGACCCGATGAATTAACAGTAATTGCAAGTCCGAACCCGGAAAAAAACCCCCAACATTTTAAATTAGTTATTAACGGTCGGGGACGCGCAGCAGAATAAACGTTGCATAAGATTTAGAACTGAGAGGTGTTTGTACTTTCATGGCCGTAAAAAATCGTTTAAACCCCGTTTCTGCCTGCATTTTCTTGAATTACTGAGACACGCGTCTGCTTTTGGATCTCACCTGTTTGGGTCGTCGGCCGTGCGTGTCCGCTGAGTGCAGCTGCAGAACGAACATTCATTTGGGCGATGGATCGCTGCCTGTCAGTATAGTCCCATCTGAAGCTTAACTGAACTTTTTACTTCTTTCAAGTCCGGTCAGCTTGCGGTGAAATGGCCGCATGTGGCTGTTTTAAGTATGGCAGGCCATGTTATCATATAATTGGATCGCGGCTGATCGTGACCTAATTTAAAGCCCGAGACCGGCCTGGCCCGCCCATTAATCACATTATAACGGCCTGACCCTAACCTGGGTTGGTCCGGGCTGGGTTTCAAGTTTGGGTTAGAAATGACAGCTCTACTGTCAAGTGCATACAGTACTAACATGATGTTGAATATATGTGATCCCAAATTAGCAGACTGATGAAGACACAGACTCAAGAGTAAAAAGGTAAGTGATTTTATTTACAAACGTGCAGGGAACATCCTGGGCTGGAAGGGAAACGAGCAGTGGTTAATTTGAGCCAGATCCTGCCGGAACAAGATCCGGGAACTCTCTCATTTTGACCTGTTCTGTTCCGGCAACTCTTTGTTTGGATCCAGCAGCTCCGCCCCTAAAAGTCCAAAGTCATCACGCATTTTTATTTTGATTATGTATTAAAACTACAACAAGAGGAGATGTTGTCTTTAGCCCGGAGGACCTAGTCTGTGGATGTTCCAGGCGCGCGGCGCATCAGCTACACGTTCCTTCGAGGAGCAAGAGAGGAGCCTGTAGGTGTGTGTGTGTGTGTGTGTGTGGGGGGGGGGGGGGGGTGAGGACAGAGGGACAAGGACATTACCCACAGAGATTCTTAGCAAGGTCCTTCTTTTCTCCTCCTCTCCAAATATTGTCCCTCCACACTGAAAAACACCCCCTCTCCTCCTCTCAGACCTCCGAAACAGAAACGATCATTTATTCAACATAATCAATAAATGCCCTGTGGACAGTGTGCACGTTATGCACAGAAACGTCTCCAGACAGCTCTGCAAAGCGCGCGCACAACATCAGTAGGTGTCTGAACTCCTGCTACATTTCAGACATAATACATTTTAAAAAAGCTTACTGTAAAAAGTAAATTAAAAATACAAAGACAGAAATGTTTGATGTGTTATTCACATTATACGTCAAGTTTCAAAACAACGGCGCTAATTTGTCCAAATAACAACAGCGATCAAAATGTCAAAAAGACAGTTCAATTTACTTTAATAAAAAATGGATGGATGGCTGGATGGATGGCTGGATGGATGGCTGGCTGGATGGATGGATGGATTGATTGTCCTTAGTTGGACAACAGAGAATTGAAGCCTTCAGGTGCTTCAAATGGTGCCATGAGACTGGAGCAGGAGCGGAGAAGAGTTCAGCTCAGAGAACCGTGAAGTGAGTGGAGGGAGGAGGGGGGGTTAGGACACCTGACAGAATTGGAGCTGCTATTCCTCTCTAAAACAGTAATTTTATTAAGTGTTTACAAATGTAAGTAAA
This sequence comes from Nematolebias whitei, assembly GCF_014905685.2. Classification (NCBI taxonomy): domain Eukaryota; kingdom Metazoa; phylum Chordata; class Actinopteri; order Cyprinodontiformes; family Rivulidae; genus Nematolebias; species Nematolebias whitei. The sequence goes on from NC_056499.1 coordinate 37,134,333, forward strand.
TGTTGATGTATAACAACCCGTTAAAATGCACCAAAACGCAGGAAATAGCATCGTTGTTATTCAAAATTTTCTGCCCCCCAACCCCCCCGCACTACCCCCGCATTGTACCAGCAACAATCAGTTTACAAATTAAGCCCTGGAAAAGAGGATAGGGTGTGTATTAGTAGATGTCTGAATTTTTTAAGATTGGAAATTGTAGATAATCTTTCTTCTGGTTGTTTTACAGGTCGTGGTGAAGAGGACGAAGAAACGAGGTCATAGGTTTCCAAATGGAGATGAGACGTGACCCAGAAGGGGTGAGCATTGTTGGAGAGAGGAACAAGTTGAAGGTGCTCTAGACTGATGTTTGGCGATCGCAAGAACAGGATGATGACAGGGCGCTGTCACAAGGAGCAAGGAGGTCTCAGAAGACACGGAGGAGCAGGACTTAAAGGACACAGGATAACTACAATGTTAGTCAAAATTTCAATTCAATTCAATTCACTTTATATATATAGCACCAAATCACATCAGAAATCATCTCAGGGCACTGTACAAAAAAAATTATATGCATACAAAAGCAAATTAGTAAAAGTTCTCTATCTAAGGAAGCAAGCAAATGTTGTGAATTTCACAAGGAATAAATTTAAATTTTACCATCTGTCACTTAAGTTACCAGAAGGTATCATAATGTTCCAGCATCGGATGAATGTCTGCCAGGAGTATAAATACTCAGCAGATCAATCTTCAGAATCAGGTGCAGGTGTGGAATGGTTGATGACTAAAATAATTAGCAGCTGTGGAGAAAGTGATTATGGCTGGAGACATAGGAATCCCACACATACCAGGTACTTACCTACGTACTGGTTACATACCAGATACATACCTGGCATGTACTGGGTATGTACCTTGTATGTACCTTTTCAGTCAGGTCATCTGGACAATTTATTTTTACATGGATTATTGAGCATGGACTTTGTTGGTTTTGAACCAACAATATTTATTGGTATATTTATTGGATATATACCTGGATTATTGAGAATGGACTTTGTTGGTTTTGAACCAACAATATTTATTGGTATATTTATTGGATATATACCTGGATTATTGAGCATGGACTTTGTTGGTTTTCAACCAGTTTGACATGACTGTCGACAAGGAATAGGGCCAGCACCGGAGGAGTGGGCGTGCCAAAGACACCATTTTAGCACCATCATAACTGGCTTGTTCCACTTTGGAGTAAGATGTTGGGGGAATAATCAGTTTTGTGTTGTGTGTTTCCTCAACTGATGAAGCCTTCTGGATGGAAGGTGAAACGTTTCAGCACAAAAAAAGAAACTGTCCAGATGACCTGACTGAAAAATGTTGGATTGTATACCTGGATTATTGAGCATGGACTTTGTTGGTATATAAGCTGGTGTTCTATCTTTTTACTGAATAAATGAGAAACACAATAACACCGTGAAGAGAATGTTGTGAGGATATTTTGTTATATTGTGTGTGTTCTGATGGATCAGAGGACTACAGTGGATGTAATGAATCAGGACAGTTTCTGACAGGGCCATTAAAAGACCCAAGCACATCTCTTTTCAACAGCAGCAACGTGTGCACTGATTGACAGTCTGTTGTGTTCTCTAATTGGTTGAATGGCTTATGCTCAGCTTCCTGGTGCGTTGGCGAACAATTATCCTCGATGGCACTATCACATTTGTCTAATTAATTAGATGTGTTTGCTGCAACAGCATGTGGTTAGCACTGACAAGCCTCGGTGTTTAAGATATATACATCTGTATCTGTTCTTTTTAGAGAAAACAGAAAGCACTCTCTCACACAGTAAAATGATTGTCTTGCAGGTTTTTAGTCTTTACCAGTTTTTTTAGGTCAACTGTTTTATTTTCAGAAAACACAACTGCAAGGCGTGCCCTCAACTGGGCTTTTCCTACCATAACAAACCAAAGAGTCATGCACAGACACAATTATTAAACAGGTTGCCACTGCTAAATCAGCTACGCAGACCAGAGGCAGCTCTAAAGCAAGGCATCTGTAGTAAACTGTTGTCACAAACACACAGCCGGCTAATGTTTACAGATAGCTTACATGCTTTTACTCCCACACAAAGCAGTTCAAATTTCTCTTATTTAAACACATGACACATTTGTCCATTACAAGAGCAAAATAGACTAAATCAAGATGCACAAAGTGCAACATGCAGAATAAAGCGATTACCTTTCAGCAATCATGCATCAATTGTGTGTGTATGGGAACAAAGTGGGAACTAGGCTCCATTATTGTTGTAAACTAAGGGGATCCCACCAAGTCAATTTTCCATTCCATATCACAATGCTGCTAACGCATCTAGGACGAGAGTCGTGATAAATGGGTGTAATGACCGGAGGATCTGGGTACAGAGGGACAAAAACTGCAGAAGTACAAAGTGGCCAGCACATATTGTTAATACCATTGTAGCAAAACGAGTTGAATATTCATTATTTAACTTGCTACTGTTCATTTGAAAATAAAATACATGCACGCACTCTGTCTTTCTGGATGAATTTAAAAATAAAAAAATGTATTAATTTATCTTGGTTTGTCCAAAAGTACTGTATTTGTGGTTTTTGCTATTCCAGGATGTTAGAGTGTTATTCTGCAGCTTCATTCTCATTCACATTCAGCTCTTTTCATTCACTGCTGCCAACCAAACAGCTAGCAAATCAAAGATTGAAAGAGCTCAAAATGTTCAGGCGCTAACAAAATCCATCTTTTAAATACACTGCCTGGCCCCAAAAAAAATTGACACCAAAAAAAGGTCACACTAATATTTCATTGGACCACCTTCAGCTTTGATTACATCATGCATTCACTGTGGCATTGTTTCAATAAGCTTCTACAATGTCACAAGATCTATTTTCTTCCAGTGATGCATTAATTTTTCACCACGAACTTGCATTGATGACTAGGCACTAGGCATGATGGGTGCATCACTTCACATGCCTCTCTTCTTACCCTGATGTGCCCATCACTCTGGAACAGGGTAAATCTGGACTCCTCAGACCACATGACCTTTTTCCATTGCTCCAGAGTCCAATCTTTATGCTCCCTAGCAAAATGAAGCCTTTTTTTCTGGTTAGCCTCACTGATTAGTGGTTTTCTTAAGGTTACAGAGCTGTTCAATCCCAATCCCTTGAGTTCCCTTCACATTGTGTGTGTGGAAATGCTCTTACTTTCATTATTAAACATAGCCCTGAGTGCTACTGTTGTTTTTTTTCAGTTTGATTTCACCAAACGTTTAAGTGATCGCTGATCACGATCATTCAGGATTTTTTTCCGGCCAAGACGATGGGTCCCCATTATCCTTCCAGTTTTTAAACATGTGTTGGACAGGTCTTAACCCAATTTTAGTAGTTTCTGCAATCTGCTTATGTTTTCTCTGCTTGATGCCAGTGCTTTGACCCCTCTCAAACAGATTGACATCTTTTCCACAACTACGCCATGTGTTTTTGGACATGGTTGTTTAAAAAATGAAAGGCAACTCATTGCACCAGTTGGGGTTAAATAACTTGTTGCCAGCTGAAAGATAATCACCCATGCAGTAATTATCCAATAGGAGCCTCATACCTATTTGTTTACTTAA
>NC_056499.1:37138342-37164743 GCF_014905685.2 Nematolebias whitei
AGAGCGGAGATATGACACGCTGCAGGAGGAAGCTTCTCCTGCAGCTGTGGGTGGCACAAATGTGCAGCAGGTGCTAAATTATTTTAAATAATTTATTTTAAATAAAAATTCCATGCCGATCGTGCGGCTCATCCATCAATCAGCCAGTTGTGTGTCATGTCCAATCTTTTTTTGAAAAACTGCGATAGAACGAGTCCGCAGATAATGAACCGCGAAGTAGCGAGGGAATAATGTACATACCAAAAAAATAAATAAATACATTTTAAAAATCTGATTGCCCCCCACCACAACACATAATGTTAGATAATTTATTTATCCTATCATCAGCTCATTAAATTACCTTTACATCCACATCCCATACCCCCCACTACCATAGTGCATTGTTCAAACAAAACAAAAAGACACTTAAACAAGCTTGTGGTACAGTGTTGTTTAAACAAACAAGTAAATCATGGATTGTTATAATTTATTTCATAAGAGCGATTTAAATAAAACTGTTTAACTTTGAATGTAATTTACTCATCTTTTTTAAACAATAATTCTTAAGTTTTCTTTCAGTGTTTACTGAAAACTATGGATGTCCTGATGATTTTTTCATTCAACCTTTATTTAAACAGATAAATCACATTGAGCCTCAAAGACTCATTTACAAGTGAGACCTGTTTGGACAGACAAAAACTGTGGTTAACTGGACACATGTAAGAGTTAGAGGTGAAAAAAATTCCTATCAGACTTTTTTTTCCTGCCTGAGAATAAAAAAAACCTCTAATAATAAAAAAAACACCTCGCACAAACAAGCACATATTTAGGTAGACAGTCTGCAGACAGGGGAGACGAGAGCTGTCAGCAATGTTCATAGATGCTCTCGAGGTCACTGTAAGAGGATAAGGATGGAATAATCAGTCAATGTCCTCCGATGAGATCCATAAACATTCTCGAAGTATGTCAAGGAATGGCCAAGAATAACGTCTATGAGAATCTGAGTCCTGAAATGATGACAAAGTTTATTCAGCTGGTTTCATCTGGTTATCAGTTGGAAATTCCTCAGGGAGGGGGTGGTGAACGTCAGATCACATGTTCTCCAGGTGAATTCAGACAAGATGGCCTTCAAGGCCAGCCAAGGAAACCAAATTCAGACAAACACGCAGTTGTTTTGGGGACTGGCAGAACTTAATGACATCTACCTTGAGTCTGTGTTGGTCGACTCGGTTCCGAAATGTCCAAAATAACATGGCCACACCGATGGAACGTGACTGAGTAAAATCCCCAAGATCTGATCCATTCAGCCCGAAGCATTTGAGTCTGGGTACTCGAGACGCAAACCAAGCCATTATAAAGGCAAGCAGCGTGATCGGGTCCAAATTTGCTGCAGATGACTTCCTTGATTGTAGATAAAACCAGCAACCAGCCGAATCCAAAAAGCAGGAACCAGTTATCGTAAATCCAATTAAATATGCGTCCTTAAAATCCACAGATGGCAGCAGAGATAGACACATCATCAAGTCTTCCAGTTGATGAGATATCCAGCTGCACACGTGCCAACAGGGCAAATCGTCTCGCCCAAAGCCTGTCTTCTCTTCGAAGAAATGTTGTAAATTGAGTTGAGGGACCAACTGATCGAAACAAGTCCATAATTATGGTTCGGAAGATATGCAAGAGAGGCTAAGAAGCAGTTTCACAGACAGACAGAGCAGCAAAGCAAAGAGGAGAGGGAGGGAAGAAGCATCCGATCTCAGCGAGAGCAAGTAGTAAAAAAAAAAATATTTCATTACTAAAAAAACACACTTCTTCAGGGAACATAGGTACACATAAAAATGTCAACACAGGCAGAAAGACAAAATAAGCAGCAGGTAAATGATGTCAGTAGCAGCTGTCCAACACTCATCTGGTTGGACAACCAACACTCTTTCCCATCCTTTTCAAAGACCCTCACATTCCCACTCCAACGATCTGCTTGTCAGATGCCCACTCCATTTTCAATGTGCCTTTAAGAAACAGCAACCTCATATCTTTCTCATCTTGTGTCTTCCTTCAGATTTCTTATAACCACCTCACTTCATGCAGCAAAGGCTGAATGAAAGCAGGGAGAAAGTGTGTGTATGTGTGAAGGGATAGGTTGTGTGTGCGCGTCAAGTGGACCTTGTGTAACCGTCCCAGCAGCAACAAGCTGTCATTCGAGTGGGCAGGAAAGAACCCTTGTGGCTTGGTTCCATCAAACTGTAATCCCCAGCACATTATTACCAAGGCAGGGTCACCTCTCCACCACTGCTCTAGGGCAGGACCAGGTGGAATGCACACACACTTACACACTACACACGCACACACTGCTTTCAGTTGATACTATTTCTACTGTTTTGGTAGTGTTTTCCTTGACAGCCCTTATATTACCTGGCCAGCCCCCATAATGAATCCATCTGAGCAGCCTTGCTCTGGCTGTCATGAATAATTCATTGCCTAGACCCCCTTCAAAGCCAGCAACCCCTGTGCAACACACCCATGCAAACCTCTTACTGACTCCATATCCCTCATTTCTGTCACCCGTGCTTTGCCACCAGCGGGGCTTCTAGATTGCCAATCCATCTGACTATTATGCAACCCTAAAGATGACAATGTTGTAGATGATTGTATGTGCATAAACTGAATTTCTGTGTGCACATGTGTAAGCGTGTGCAGCACTCGAGCCTCACAGATTTCTCTGGTTTCTAGGGAAACCATCATCAGGGTATTGGACTGAGTGCTGGCTGACTTATTTCCCCTCAGTGACTCCCATTCTTTCTAATATGAACATCTAAACCAGAGGTGTCAAACCCACTTACAAAAGGGGGACAAAATTAAAACCTTTTTCAAACTAAAGGCCAGTTTCAGAATCTACATGAACTCACGTTAGATATCCAACATCTTTTCTTGGTTGCAAGTTCCTCAACAAGAGTTTGATTGGTCTCATTTGACGTTCTCCGTAGAACTTTTCACATCATAATCAAAGATTACTGAAAAAAATTAAAGTGATAAAAGTATTTTACAGTGAAAATAACATCTTGGGGGCCAGATAAGATGTCAACAAGGCCCCGGGCCTTGAGTTTGACACGTATATGATCTAAGCCATAAAGCTCTCCTCAGGTGTTAGGCTTGTCATCATACATTTTCAGCAAAATCAAACAGTCAAATAAGGATAAACGTGTTTATAATGTGTTCACGTTTAAATAATTTGGTAATAACAAACTACGTTGTGGACAATCAATTAAACTGACTGACATATAACTCATTATTATTACGTGCAACCATAGATTGATACTATTTTTGCTCATTTATGTGAGTTTGTCCATTTGTCTGCTGTGTTAGCAAAATATCACATGAACCTCAGGATAGATTTTAATGAAACTCTCAAAGAAATCATCTTAACTGATTAACTCAGAGTCACCCTAATTTAAGGTGTCTGACACAGCAAGGCAACCATAGCCAACACAAAAAAGACTAAAACTTTGTCAATTTGATCTAGTAGTAGCTGAGATTGATCCATAACTTATATGGTGAGTGATAGCTGATCATGCAAGACTGACATTAAATGTTGTGGTCAACTTTATCTGTCTTTTAGCTAAATTTGTCATGAACCACAGAACAGATTTTAGTGAAATTGCTCTAACAAGGTGTGCATCTCAATATGCCTTACATCAAGGAATGATTCTCGTTTTATTAATTCTGTAAATCTTTCAGTGCAGGCCTGTTCAAGTCAGGGATCAGAGTACGTTATCAGAGATGTCACAACAGCAGGTGAGGTTGGTTCAGAACCTGAGTACAGTAGTCTCTCGTTTATCGTGGGTGTTTGTGACCACGACCATCTGCAAAAAGGGAAAAACCGCATCATGACATGTGCCAGGCTGTAATCACACATCACCTGTTACTCCTAATCTCCCTCCTTAAATAAACAATTTAAATTTAAATACTGTAATATTTTGAATCAACAATCCATGCAGCATGTATTGTTGATTTAAAATGTTACAGTATTTAAATTGTAGAGAAGAGAAGTGCAGCAGGACAGCAAAGTGATGTCACACAGCTTCAGCTCTGCAGCACGGAGCATACATGTACTTCTTGATCAATTACACATCAACAACTGAACATAGAAGTTCTAAAATAATTAAAAACAACTTTTAAACAATTTTATATTTTGTGATTATGATGATTTTACAATGTGACATACTTTGAATTTTAAATTGGAAGCCAAAAGTTGATCGGTGCATCTGGACAGCAAAGAGTTAACCCTTCACAAAGCTACAGCAGGAGAAGTGTGTGTGGCAGAGAAGGAGATCAGCTGATCAGCTGCAGGACTGAGTTTCCCCTGCACTTGTGGGCTGCACACATGGTGCAAAATCATTTAAAATAATTTATTTTAAATAAACAACCCATGGCTCATCCATCCATCAGCCAATTGTGTCATGTCCAATCTTATTTTGAAAAACTGCAACATAACGAATAACAAACCGTGAAGTAGCGAGGGACTACTGTAGAGTCATTTCATTGTGGGTTGGTTTTTGATTCAAAATTAAACAGAAAACTTAAAGACTGACTGCTGCAAAGAATTTATTCGGATGATCAAAACAACAACTTCACATGGTTTGGACAGTTTTGTAATTTGCCATTCTTTTTTGGACAGAGTAATGTCATGATCTTTGCCTCTTTTTCAAACTGACGTGATTTTCACAGATGGACATGTTTTTATAACAATGGTTGAAACTCTGACTGCAATTATTTTTATCTGGGTCATTTTCAGACAAAACATAGATGACTTATGAAACCTTTCACATTTAAATGTACAGGTTTTACAAATGCTAACACTGTGTTATATAGAAACAGAGTGCAAACCTTACTAGTTATTTGTTGAGCCTATATAGCTGGATGCATTTCATCATGTCATTAGCAGTCCAGTAAGCAGAAATGACTTTTTCTACACCTGTGAGCAATGCTGTTTCAGATCAACGCACCTGGCAATTCCTAAATCAATGAATGATGTTAACGAGGGGACTCGTCCGTGAAACAGACACCTGGGATGCACAGTGAGCAGGGAAGGGATTATCAAACAAAAGAAAGAGGATATAGATGAGAAACTTGAGAAATATAATTAAATAAAAAGCTGACAATGAAAAAAAAATTAAAGATAAAAAGTAAAACTGAGGAAGCGGACATGTGTGTTATTATCCTTGTTTATGTTAGTGGACATGAAAATGAGACAAAGGCTCATTGACCTCTCTGAGAGCCATTCACCACGATCTGATTCAAACGTGACTGAGTTAAAATAATGACCTGTTTGATGAGGAGGGGAGTCTTGGCTGCATTTAGCAACCTCCATATTTTCCTCCCTCTCTGTCTGCCATGCAGTTGTGCAAAAATGTGTCTGCATATGAGGTGGGGGAGCAAAGTAATGGGCATGAGGTGAAGCATGAAAAAGGTTAGAGAGAAAAATCACAGCACCTGAGAGAGAAACAATCAGAGTGTGTCTGGTTCCTAAGGCCAGATGTATTTACTTGGGTAATGATAGTCATCTGGAATGACACGGCAGGTGTATGTGTATGTATGTGTGTGTATGTGCGTATGTGTGTGTGTGGTGTTCTACCACAGCAGTGGCACTTATGTTCCAGTAGGATTGCCTGACTGCGTCACTGAAGGACTAGATTTCCAGTTTTGTTGTTGGCTCTCTTTGTGTCTGCTTTCTTTATTTGCTTCCATTCTCCCATCCCTTTATAATGCTGACTATCATCTAAATCAGGGCTATTCAAAAGAAAAATATATATTTTTAGGGTGGGTGGGTGGTTTTGGGTTCTATTTATTACATTTATGATTGTTACCAACTTTAAAAGGTAACAGCTCATTGTAATACAGTAGTCCCTCATTTATCATGAGGTTTAGGGACCCTGCCCCCCACGATAAGTGAAAAACCGCAAAGTTGGGACAGTAGTACAAGTTCAAGTAAACTTTATTGTCATTACCATCTCATATGGTACATGCGCTGGAACAAAATTATGTACACAAGTAGTAGTAGTAAGTAGTAGTAGTTTATTTTTAGTATTTACATACAGTATATTAAGGCTTTAGGAACCCTTACTCTTTTTTTTCATTCAACGTTTATTTAGACACGTAAATCCCATTGAGCCTCGAGGACTCATTTACAAGAGAGACCTGATTTCAACAAAGAATGATGACAACAATGGACAACAGCGACAACAATATACAGTTATAAAAAGTCATACTGCAATTTTTTTATTTTTTTTTAACAAATAGGATAGCTAAAAAAGGTAACAAAATGACAGCTAGATTCTAAGGCGAATGTAGAAAACTAAAAAGAGGAACATGTCTGCATTGTTCCCTGCCAGGAGTCCAACAGATTCTTAAAGCCACTTAGAGAGGTCATGGTCGAGAGCTTCAAATCTTTTTGTAAGATATTCCAGGAAACAGGAGCGGAGTAGGAGAAGGCCCTATTGCCTAGTTCAGTCCTCATTGAGGGAACACTGCAGGTAATGATGTCCTGATAGCGCACGCCGTAGCTGAACTCACGCAGAGACATGTAGGAGGAGATGTATGAAGGCAGCAGACCAAGAAGTGATTTAAAGATGAAAATGTACCAGTGAGAGAGTCTGCGTGAGGTTAATGATGTCCAGTTAACCAGTGAATACAGGGTGCAGTGGTGGGTACGATAATCACAGCCAGTTATGAATCTTAGTGCACCATGATGGGCAGCATCCAACATCTGCAGGGTTCTTGTAGGAGCGTTCATGTAAATAATGTCACCGTAATCAATGGAGGGAAGGAAAGTCACAGATACAAGGCGTTTTCTAGCATTCAGCTTTAGACAGGATCTATTTCTGAAAAAGAAACCCAGTTTAACTTTCAGTTTCTTTACCAAGTTTTCCACATGAAGCTTAAAAGAGAGAAGCGAGTCGACCAAGATACCCAAATATTTATAGGAATCAATAAATTCAATTGGGAACTCTTAGGAACTCTTGCAATGTTCTAAACTTTTACTAATTTTAACAACATACATTACAAAATTTTAGCTCTGCAGAACAGCAGCGGCTCTCGTTCCAGTCCAACTCTGTTTTATTCCAACTCGGTTTGTTTCTGCAGAACTACAGCGATGCAGCGATGAAGCCCACAATCAGTCCTCTAAACTCTTAAACCTACTAATTTTAACAACATACTTAAATGTAGCTACTAAATTTTATTTACAAGGACTCTGCAGAACAACAGCAACTTGGTTCAGTCCGACCTGATAGATGAAAAAAGTCCCGGTGCAGCATGATGAAGCCCCATTCAGCTTGATGTGCACGTGCTGCTGCTCCAGGGAGGACACTCTGCCCAGGATTTAGTCCACCACCTCTGGCCCAGTCCGGATCAGCATCGCACGACCAGAAGCAGACTGAACTCCGCAGCCGTCTGTCGCCTGCAGCTCCCAGGATTCGGGTCACACTGCGTCCAGATCAACTGCAGCTACTCAGCAGTGACGATACAACTTGAAGGACGAGTTCAGCTTCAGAATTATTTGATACTTTCCTGCCAGTTCTGTGAGATTATCCTTACAGAACCTCTGACTTTGCTGCAAAACTTTCCCTCCATTTGCAGAAAGTAGCGGTTGGAAGCAGTGTTCATTTCTGGGAAGTGAACTGATGGCTTCTGGGTAACGTAGTTCTTTAGACTGGCAAAACAGTAAAGGCTTAATGAAAGAAAACTACAAAATGGCGATTCATTATTTTTGTTGAAAATATTATGTACAGTACTGTACTTAAACAAACCGCAATATCGGGAGTCCGCGAAAATCGAACCGCGAAGTAGCGAGGGACTATTGTACTTGATTTCGTTACATAATGACTTTAATTCTGGATGTCTGGCCCCTGTGCTGCTGGCTTTCAGTAACTGTGGCCCCCTAGGGCAGATTTGTTGAATAGCCCTGATCTAAATGCTTTACATGAAGTTTCCTTGTTAATGACAAACCTTTTCCTCTTCGGACTGTAATTGTGATTCCTACAACGTTCACAAACTTTGTTGTTTATGGTGTTTACACACACAGCTGATTGTTGTCTTTCCTGAACACTGATGTGTGAGTCTCCTGCTGATATTAATCTACTTCAGCACATTCAGCACATCAGTTTTCTACATCGTTAGCAAAATATCTCATTAAACTCATTAATCTCTAATATCTCATTAATCACTGTACATGGAGGAGGTAGAAAAGAGAGCCTTGACGTCCTTTTCAGGGACACCACCAAGTCATTGGTTCAGGTATGTTGATGACACCTGGGTTAAAATTAAATCTCAGGAAGTCCAACATTTTACTGACCACATCAACTCTGTGGATAAATACATCAAGTTCACACGAGAAGATGTAAAAAATGGCAGGTTGGCTTTCTTGGACTGTGAGGTCTCAGTTTCTGATAGAGGACATTTGCAAACTGAGGTGTACCGCAAACCCACCCACACAGACCAGTATTTGCAGTTTGACTCCCATCACCCTTTGGAGCACAAGTTAGGAGTCATCAGGACTCTGTACCACAGAGCAGACAGCATCCCCACTAGCTCGGGAGCCAGGCAGAAGGAGAAATCCCACACAAGACAGGCTCTAGAGCAATGTGGATATCCTAACTGGGCCTTCCTGAAAGCAGAGAAGAAACCCAAACAGGACTCCAGTCAGCCATCAGGTGAAAAGGAGGAACCCAGACCCAGACCAGTGGTCATTCCATATGTTGAGGGAGTATCAGAGAAACTGAGACGTTTATTTTCTAAACATAACGTCCCAGTGGCTTTTAAACCCCAAAATACATTACGGCAAAGACTGGTTCGTCCCAAAGATCCAGTCCCCCGGCACAAACAGAGTAATGTTGTGTATGCTGTTCAGTGTCAGGAGGGCTGTGATCAGTCTTACATCGGGGAAACTAGACAGCCACTGGCCAAAAGGATGGCCCAGCACAGAAGATCAACATCATCAGGCCAGGACTCTGCAGTCTACACTCATCTCCAGGCCAGCGGTCACTCTTTCAGGGATGAAGATGTTCACATCCTGGACAGAGAGGAACGATGGTTTGAGAGAGGAGTAAAGGAGGCCATCTTTGTGAAAAGAAATCGTCCATCGTTAAACAGGGGTGGAGGCCTCCGTGTTCAACTGTCCCCCTCTTACAATGCTGTGATTGCTAGTATCACTCAGCCCTCTGTGAATAGTAAACAGCCATCAGTGTGATAATGATCCATTGTTAGGCTGATGGTCCTTCTTGACCATGTGATCAGCTGGTTTTGGTTGTCAGCAGCAAACTGGTTGATCCACTCTGAGACGGTGCTATTTAAGAGACTGAGCTGAATACAGCACCTCAGACTGAGGAAGTCTCTCAGATGAAAGACGAAACGTTTCTACATTTTGTTGTTGTTGTTGTTGATTTGCTTTGTTTTGTTTTTTTGAATGTCCAGAGGACCAGATTTAACTTTTTTAGATTTTTCTACCTGGATTATTGAGCATGCATCAGGATACTCATTAATCACTGTTAATGCAACTCTCAGAGGTTGTGCAATTGTTGTCAACTGATTCAACATGGCCATCAAAGCCAACTGAGCTTAGCAAACACAAAAATGGCTATTAGTCAATTCCTTAAATTGAGCTAAACTTTGTTTTGGTAATTGATGGGAGTCATTCCAAACTCCTGTTTTGGATGCAAACTGATTGGATGAGATTTTTGTTTACAAAAAGATTTTAAACAAATTGGATTCTATTTGGTCTGAATGCAAAATATCTCATGAATCAGATTTTTTTTTTTTTAAACAAATTACTTTTGTTTGAATATATTCTGAGCATAAAGGGGCAGATATCATAAGATTTATTCTTCTTCTGCTCTCTTTCTTTTTTTTTTGTATACATATTTTTTTGTTTTTTATTGTATATAGTTATTTTGTTTTTAATGAAATGAATACATTTCTAAATAAATAAAATAAAAATAAATAAAAATCCCTGGTTTTAATCACCATTTGAATGAAATTCTCAGAAATGTAAATTAATGGATGTACATCCAAATCTATTAACTTTTGGGGTCAACCCCATCCAAAATGACAGCTACAGCTAATCAACCTCAGCCAACACCACTCAGTCAATTTTAAAGACACTGCTAAATTTTGATGTGGTAGTAGCTGAGAGTCATTCACAACATGTGCTCTAAGTGATAAACAAGCAGGCTTAAAAAATAAAATAAAATTTCCATCTCCTCTCTTCTGCAGGGGTTGCCAGAGCGAGTTCACTTGAATTAAATATTTGGCAACTATTTTACACCAGAAGCCCTTCCTGACACAACCTGGGCTCTAACTGGTCACTCCAAGATTACCAGGCTGCAGCACCTAACCACTGAGCTACCACAGTCACACAGTAATAAATCTCCAAAATACTGTATGCAGTTACACAAAACATAGTTATTGAGCTTTGACCCAAACAGCTTTGACTTCATTATTTCTCGTGTTTAAAGTGCTGGCAGGAAAGGCAGCAGGTGAAATGCATTCCTTCAAGGAATGGAAAGCCTTTAATTTTAATCACTTTATTTATCTTTATACTTTTCTATTCTCAACAACTGTCTAGTAAATTAAAACTCTCTGACTTTCTGTGCATGCAGAAGAAATTAGCATTTTTTTTTTAATTTTATAATAACCACCATGGATGCAATCTCTGGTGAATTCTTAAAACATTGAGCACATCAGCCTCCACATTTCTCTTTGAAATGAATAAAACCATCTGACATAAGCTGACATGGGCTCTAAATTTACAATCTGTCTTTTCTGTACAATGGGAATAAATTATTAAGTGAATGTTATCTGTGGGTAGCAGAGCATGGTGCTTTACAAGACGTTTATGTTCCTCCACTATTTTGTTTCATGAACATGACAGGACACGAGAAAACACACAAAGCCTTAGATTTAAATCCCTTCTTGACATGGATAATGGCATACTTGATATGCACATGCAGATAAAGTATACTGTAGTGTGTAGTCTATACACTGCATGCAGATATGTATGCATACGGCTTTGTTTTTTTAGGTGTATGCACAGTCTTAAAAAACGAGACCAATTTTAGGGTTTGAGGCATCACATGTGGCTTCACAATATACTCCTATCATAAAATATTGCAGCTCAGGTTTAGAATTTAGGCTCGAGGGTTGAACAAATAAAAGGAATAATGTGCCCAAGGAATGTAAAATAAGATGCGACAGAATGACACAATGGTGACAAACAGTGTCTCCCTCCTCTTTCTCAATCAATATTGGTTTTGTGAAATCTCTGAGATGACAATAAGCTAGTAATGTGTCTGGAGAATGACAGCTGGCAAAGAGAAACAGAAGGAGAGCAAGAGGAACGACAGTTTCTTAAAGCACCTCAATCAGTCCGTCATTAGGAAGGTAATGAACCGAGCGCCGCTGCTGCCAAGCAACCAATGACTCACTGAGGAACACACGCCTACAAGATAAACACACACAACACAAATCTCTGACAAGACCAAAAGCAGACGCCCTGCTCTCTCTTTTCAGGAAAACCTTTCCCATAAGACAAAAAAAAAGCTTCTTTATTACAAAGTACACAAAGGTTATGGACTGAAATACAAATTTATTACAAAAGTTGTATTGTTCACATCTTATATTGGTGTTTTTATTGTTTTGGTGCATTTAATTATGTGCTAACAATGTGCAGAGCAAAGACACAAATAATCGTTGAAACCGGTCAACTTGAGAAAAATTTAAAGTTTCCAAACAACTTGCAGTTCTTGTAATAAAGACATGTTATTCATAAGAAGAAAACTGTTAATGGTTTTCAATTCCTCCATTAAATGACAATTTAGACAAGAAACTGAAAAAAACAAGACTTTAAAAAAAAAAAGCCTTTAGCTTTTTGTAGATCTTTTCTTTTTTCTAAATTTAGATATGATTCCATTCATCTGTTTGGCTAAACTAGGTTAAGGAACAGGACGATATTTCCTTGAAAACTGTCAAATCTGGATCAAATAGGCTGAAAAGTGAAAGAGTCAATGTTTGCAATGACTCAGAGTCCAGAACAACCAGACTGGCACACAAAAGAACAATAACTAACATACTGCCTCACCCACTGTTCATATGTTCCTGATTCCAACTTTCTAATGTATATGTGAGCGTGTTTGCTCCAGTCAAATTGGTTAACATCTTAACTAAAGCATGCAGTCAATGTTACAACGAACATGGAGTAGAACTAAAGTGGGACTTTTCCCACTCGCCTGATGCTCAACTGTCATGTTCCTGGGCCAGCTGCATGACTTTCTCTGCTTGTCTTTGTGTCTCCACTGCTCATACTCAAAGGCGGCTTGGTGGCCGGACTGAGGAGCTGATTATAGATGACAGGGACACTGCTGGCCAGAGGGACCTGGGACTGTTGGCATGACGATGGTGAAAGGTCATTACCGCGGCACTGTCAGCTTCATCACCATGACACAGTGTTGAAAGACCCGCAGAGAACAACAAGACTGCAGACCGGAGCACATTCACACATCTTGTTGTTCAGAGCTGCTCAGACCCTACATAAACAACAAAATATAGAGAGGCTGCTTAAAAATATATACCTTTTATTGCTAATTGTGAAAACAAAGTAGTCAAAAACATCAACAAAACATAAGAGCTTGGGATCATTTACAGTATATGTGCAATGTAGACACACAGGGAATAGAACATTTTTAACTCTCAAAAAAAATAATGTTGATTTTTTTCTTGATAACACACAAAATATTACAAAAAAGTAAACACTGAACTAATTTATCACAGAGTAAAAAAGCTACTGGTTCAAGTTCAAGTCAATTTTATTGTAATTGTCATCAAATGTGGTACATGAGGTGGAATGAAATTATGTGTTCAGGGTCCCAGTTGCATTCAACAATAGCTAAAATATAAAGTGTAAAAAGAAAACAGTATATAAGGATCTAAGGTAAACACTAAACGAACGCCAAACAATACGTTAAAAGATCTAAGATACACGCTAAACACTAATAAAACAATACAGCATAATAACAGCAGGCCGAACATGAGTCTGTGGCGAGGGTACGAATGAATACAGCAGCATGAGCTAATCAGCAGCACAGATAAGTCACATATCACCAATTTTCAGTCAGGTCATCTGGACAGTTTCTTTTTTTTTTTGGTCAGATGACCTGACTGAAAATTGTTGGATTGTATACCTGGATTATTGAGCATGAATTTTGTTGGTTTTAAACCAGTTTGACATGACTGTCGACAAGGAAGAGGGCCGGCACTGGAGGAGGGGGCGTGTCAAAGACACCATCTTAGCACCATCATAACTGGTTTGTTCCACTTTGGAGTAAGCTGTTGGGGGAAGAATCAGTTCTGTGTTGTGTGTTTCCTTGACTGATGAAGCCTTCTGGATGGAAGGTGAAACGTTTCAGCACAACAACAAAAAAAAGAAACTGTGCAGATGACCTGACTGAAAATTGTTGGCATTACAGTGATAAAAAAAAAAATGTTTTAGAGGAAGCTAAGTAAGTCAATAATTCCACAACTGTGTACCTGCAATAATGATGCTCAGCCATTTATAGCCATGCTAGTGTTGGTCAATTAGCTGTGGTGGCCATCTTGAGTAGGACTGACCTCAAAGATTAATCTGATGTGAGACAGCACTCATTGTTTATGTAGTGATAGTCTGCTGCTGACAGTTCTTGCTACACCACAGATTTGTGTTTTTTGACACCCTTGTGAACTACCCATAACTTGCCCGTGTCTAATGGTAGCTCCTCTGATGAATCCTGAAATTCTTCACTCCTGGTTGGCATTCACACCTGCTGCCCTTTTTTCATACACCGTGGGTTTGTCTCCTGCAAAAGGAAGAGGAAGTGCCTGCCACTTACTTCCTGCCAGCCTAACTTGGACTCCTGGAATCCTAACAAATACAGTAGTCCCTCGTTTATCTAGTGGGGTTCAGTTAAACCCTTATCACACTCTTTCAATATTCTAAGCAATGTTTCTAAACGCTCTAAAAGAGCAGAGAATGTCATGATCTCCGCTCTCTCTGCCACATGCCAGCGCTCTCGGACACGCCCACTTCTTCACTGCATGAGGGAGCTTCTCCCTGCATATGTGGGTTGCACACATATGCAGCAGGTGCTAAATAATTAAAAATAATTTATTTTAAATTAAAAAATCCATGCCGATCATGCAGCTCATCCATCAATCAGCCAATTGTGTGTCATGTCCAATCTTTGAAAAACCGCGAAAGAGCGAGTCCGCGAAAGTTGAACCATGAAGTAGCGAAGGACTACTGTACTCCTGTGTGGAATCACTAATGTTCTCCCCTTCTTCTCTGTAGATGAAAAGACATCCTTTCCAGTCCCTGTCAAAATAAAAGCACTTTTATTCGCCTCTGTTTTCTGTTTGGTGACGGAACACAGAACTCTGTGGAAAAAAGTAATAGGCACACTGCTTTTTAAAATGCAATTCTCCAGATGTTTTAAATGGAATAGGCCTGAATTGTATTAAATATGCTGCTGGATTTTCAAAGTAATTTTAAATCACTGTAATCCCAATTTATTTGGAAGCAAAGTAAACAGATTGTTTTGTTTTTTTTTCTTCTTATGTTTAATGTATACTCATATATTCATAAAGGGGTTTTTTGAATTATTGAACAAAACAAAACAGCCAAACTGACATGTTTGCTTAATGTTCTGCACATTTCTGGCTACTTTGACAGCGAAGTAGGTTAATGATATTTTATGATAAGGATGAAGTTACTGGGGGAACAAAACACTCCAGATTTTAGGTCTTTTTTAAGCAACAGTGATATTTTTAAGAGATTGCATACATTTTCTTCTTTTTTAAGTAATATATTCTGCCTTTTTATTATTTTTATTTTTGCTCAACACTGCTCCTCTTTTATCAAATGTTTTGTGCAGATAGCATCTTTTTTTTTTTAATGGTGCATTTCAATATTTATTCCCTAGCTGGAGGTCTGCTTTTTGTAAATTTTATGGTTTTCTGCCAATTATTCTGTTTCTCTCACTAGGTGTTTAATATTTTTCACAGCTATCAAAAGCAGGAGCTGCACTGTGTGTGATTTTGCTGCTAAACACTTCAGTCTTTTTGACTGCCTTGCACTCTTTGTCTCTCCATTCTGCACTCTCCCTCTTATAACTTCTCCAGCACAAGTGGGAGCAGAGGGCAAGGGAGGGAGTGATTGGAATTCATTATGGTCAAATGATTGCAAACTCTGGAAGCCGAGAGGCTTTTCTAATCACAGCTGAATGGGCTGGAGAGTTAATGTGGGCAGGCTGTGGAGTGGAAAGGAAAGGCGGAGTGAGAACTCCATCGTCAGTGTAGCGCTTTCAAGGGCTCTTCACACAGCTCTAATGGTGGAATTGTTCTGACACTGAATGGATACATGAGATGTTGTGTTTCATGGTCATGACTCACTCTAAAAATGGAGTTCGGCTCACCGCTGTGCAGAAAAGCTTTTATGCACAATTTTGTTCCACAGAAAAACAGGTTGCCTAAGTCAGTGCATGCTTGAAAACATTAAAAGTGGTTTAATTGTATATAAACAAGACTTAAACCATGCATTGTTGTGGTAAACACAAATGGGCAAAAATGGTTTTGACATGTCTGTGTGTGCATGCATCCATTTGTCCATTGTTAGCTAAATATTTCCAGAATACATTAGACTAAAACCTGTTGTAGTAGTAGCTGAGACTGATCCCCAACACACACTCTGAGCCATGACTTATTGAATGACATCTGCTTTTAATATTTATCCATACATATTAAAGTCAACTTTGTTTTTCTGTTAGCAAAGTATTTTGTGAATCACAAGACAAATTTTTATTAAAACTTTAGGAAGTAATAACAAAGTCCATGCTCAATAATCCAGGTATAAAATCCAACATTTTTCAATCAGGTCATCTGGACAGTTTCTTTTTTTGTGCTGAAACGTTTCGTCTTCGATCCAGAAGGCTTCTTTATTCAATGAAACACACAACAACAATGATTCTTCCTTCAACAGCTTACTCCTAAGTGGAACAAACCAGTTCTGCTTGTGATAAGATGGTCTCTTTGGTACGCCCGTCCTCCATTGCCGGCCCTCTTTCTTGTTGACAGTCTTGTCAAACTGGTTGAAAACAACAAAGTCCATGCTCAATAATCCAGGTATTGGTTGTTGTTGTTGTTTTCAACCAGTTTGACAAGACTACCAAAAGGTAATTAGTAAACATGCTAAAGCTGATTAACTTTTGTAGGCAACTCATGTGGCAGCTACAGTTAATCAACCTCAAGCAACACAAAAAAGCTAAAGCATGGTCACATTCACAGAAACAGAGTTAAATTAAATGAACTAGTAGGTGAATCTAATCCACAAAACATACTTTGAAAACTAATGCACCTATCAAAATCTTGTGATATGCATGATACTATTTATAAGATTTGACCAAAATAGCTCAACCTCTTTCTCTACATAGGAAGAGCCCAGTTTAAAACTCTGGCATGAGAGACAGTATTCATCTCTACAAGGATTGTCAGTCCTTTAGGGTGCATTCACACTGGCCCCGTTTAGTCCGTTTTAATCGAACTCAAGCTCATTTTCCTCCTTACTTTGCAGATTTTCAACTATTGTGGAGGTGTCTGAAACGTAACTCCCGCGATAAGTGAGGGACTACTGTATATAGTTATAAACAATTTGTTTCTTCTCTACAATATCAATTCAAATTCAATTCAATTCAAAAATACTTTATTAATCCCAGAGGGAAATTATTTGTTGTTGTAACTCGTTATCCTCATTTCATTAAGAGTTGTTATAGATACTGATGTCTGTAGGCAGGAAGGATCTCTTGTAAAGGTCCATCCCACAGTGGATTCTAAGAAACAGTCTGCAGATGCCGTCCGATCCGTCCACCCAGACTCAGCAGGCCTCTCAGTTCCCCCGGGCTGTAGGACCACCTGAATGCCAGGCAGAACTCCTCCCAGAGCGATGGCCACTCCTCCCAGCAGTCTGCTGAGCTCCTCTTCGTTGCGGACAGTCAACTTTAGGTGCTGAGGGACGATCCTGTCTTACTGCTGTCATGAGCCATGTTTCCTGCTAGTTCCAGGATCTCAGTGGTCAGGTACTCGAGCACAGCCGGCAGGTAGATGAGAATGCATCCACAGAACATCCTTTTCAACTCATCTGAGATATGGGGCTGTAGTTGAGATATTATTTGAGCTTTTGAGATGTCAATCAGCTGCTGTTGGTTGTAGAAAACTGCCTTGTTGCCATGGTTACGCATCATAACAAATGTCCAAAACTAAAAAAGTTTCAGTAAAAATCCTTCCAGCTGCACACCATCCGATGCCAGAGGAAACAATCATGAAAAAATGTGATTTCCATCCAGAAAACCAGGAATTAAAGTTTCCAAAAGCAAAATCTCAGAATGAAAGTAACAGAGCTGCTCCAACATGCAGCCACCTTGAGTGGCGCAATTTGTTTGTTATGTTATTTGTTATATGATGTACTAACAATTATTAATATATTAGGAAGAAACAACTATCCCTTTTTAATGTTTCTGTAAGGATACCTCGAACATATTTAGTATTCATCACATTTCAGCTCCCAGTTTATCACTTTAAATCAACCTGGTTATGGCACATCTCACTAATGTTCTGAAACTTCAGTTTTTAACAATAATTATCTTATTGTGTCTGTACTTCTGGCCTTCAGAGCATTCTGGCAGCCCAGCAGTATCTGTACCTACTTCCTAATGCTGCATAGCAGAAGAGGACCGGTGCTTTTCACATCCTGCTTGGGTCTCTGTGCTCCTCCTTCACCCGTCTGGGCATCTTGGCACCCACTACAAAGACGACGAATAGTTGGCAAAGCTTGGGCATCTGAGGGCCACGGATCAGACGAGGGGAGATCACTCATCCTGCCATCTACTTGGCACAGGGTTTTGGGACAGACTCACTACAGATTAGCCTGCAGCGATAACCTGTACGACAGCAGAGCATTGGCGAAGCACATCAATGGTGGAGCGACTCCCCTCAGACTTTAAAGACATATGTGCACATGGCAGATCAAATTAAAATGCTGACACTAAGGTGGTTTCATCTTTTGGCGCTATCTTCCAAAGAGCCACCTGGCCAGCGCCGCGTGCCTGTGCTCATCACAGTCCTCATTGCAGATAACTGCTGGTGTTAGCCGAGAAATTTCAAGCTCTTGAATCTGAAGCCATATGTCTCTGTTAGTTTCTGCATAATGTTGAATACATTACACCACTTACTGCCGTGCCTGTGTTGCTCCAACTCATCAAGATTTCAAAGGCTGGCCTTCTAACTAAGAGTATGAGCATAAAATAATGAGAGAACAAACATTATTACTTCAACAAAAATCAGACATTAAATAAACTGCAGAAATCATTAAAAAATCTACAAAGTTAAAGCCTTAATATGTTTGTTTTAGTCAGAAAATCACAGAGTATCAAAAAACGTATTATTTAAAAATGAAAAGTAATTTAGTTTGCAAATGGGAAATGGGAAACTAAAGTGGGGGACATGATGGGGATCATCAAGTGCATCAAGTTATTGTGTGAATCTTTATGAAGCATTCACACTATTGTGATCCTTTTTTTTTCTACGTACATTTTTCAGCATCGATCTCGTTGGTGCAACTTTAACTTTTTGAAATATTTAGCCTTTTCTGCCACTTTTTCTCATAGAAAATGAAATGCCCTCATTTTACATCCTTCAGATGTTTAGATCTGTTCACAACCTTTTACTGCTCCTTTCACATTTTGTTCTGGTTCAGCTTCTTTCAGCTTCCTTGTGTAAGAAAAAAAAAAAAACGCATCTAATTTCAGCTGTTTTGTGCTTCTTTCTGATTCTTTCTGATAACTACAACATTTTTGTGCTTCTTCTAAATCTTTCTGCTATTTCAGCTACTAATTAGCTGTTTTATGCTAGTTTTAGCTTTTCCTGCTAATTCTACATTTTTGCACTAATTTCAAGTGTTTTCAACCTAATTCAGCAAAAATGTGCTGTCTCCACTTCCTGCTGGTAATTTAAAATTATTTGAGAAAACTTTAAGTACTTTTCAGCAGTTTTTGTTGTTGTTGTTGCTAATTTCAGCTTTTTCAGGTAATATCCACTTTTTAGTGCTAATTTCTGTGTCTCTCAGTCTAATTAGGCAAAGGTGTTTTTTCATCTGTTAAATGCTTGTTTGACCTTTTCAGCTACGTATTTTTAGCATTTTTCAGCTAATTTCAGCTGTTTTCAGATAAATTCAAGTTATTTTTTGGTAATTTCTGCTACTTTCAGCTTAATTAACTTATTTCTGCTAATTTTAGCTCCTTTCAGCTTTTTCCCGCTAGTTTTAGCTTGCTCTGCTGTAGTGGACTTATGCCCACTATTATGTCATACTACACTGCTATTTCAGCTACTTTTTAAGTGTTTTGTGCTAAATTTACTTTTGTCAACTAATTACATTTTTAGCTCGTTTCAGCTCCTTCCACGTCCTCCTGGTAGCTAACCTAAGCTTCTTTCTGCCTTCTCAGATACTTTTCATAAATGTTTTGCTAATTTCAGATTCTTTTTTCCTTTTAGCTAATTTCCTATTTTTTGTGATGATTTCTGCTTATTTAAACCTAATTTAACAAACATGTTCTCGCTGTTTTATTCTAACAGTCTTGTTCTTCAATTTCAGCTATGTTTCAGCATGTTTTTACCTAATTTCAGCTGTTTTTCAGCAAGTTCTTTAGCAATAAGCATTCACACAGCATTTTTTTGCAGGAAATGTAATTTCTCTGGTTTCAAATTGTCTAACAAAAGTTTTTGAACCAGGAACAGTGAATAATTTTAGTAAAGATTTGTTAACGTGCAGAACATTTATGTTACTGGAACTTTTAATTGATGAATGTTGAGTGTTTTTATAAATCATCAATTCATTCACCCCACCCCCACACACAGATCATTTTAGTTCTGCAGTTGTTTTAAATCACCACCTTCCAAGCCTTTTCAGAGAACTTCTTTACTCTTTATTGCTCAGACACAATCTGGTACAAGAGGCTGGAAGATGGATTTGTGATGGACCTTTCTGAAAGTATCTCAGCTGACACAAAGAGCAGAAATGATGTTTTGTATTCCTGGAGGATTTCCCAGAATGCCTCTACACTCAGTGATGAAAACTCACAGTGACACAACAGTTGCCTGGGATCATGCATCATATTGTGTGACACATTATGCTCTTGACATTGTTGACGCTTAGAGACCAATCGTCCACATGCACACAAACACATGGTCTTATTTCACAAAATGGTCTTAAAATAACGAGCTTACAGATTGAGAATCATCTCAAGTATGTAATTTAAAAAGAATAAATAAAGGAATACCACTCCCCGAAGGACTGCTCATCATCCTCTGCCTTTAAATTAAACTAAGATAATCTTATGTTGAAAAAGTACTGGGTTTACCTGCTGTGGTCCAACAAAATAACAAGTGCAATCTCACGATGTCATGCTCAGAGTGTGTGTTGAGAGTGACTCAGATCGTGTTAAAAGTTCTGGGGGAAAAGACTAAATATATATTGTTCAGTATTTGTTTTGTTTGCTTTCTTGTGCACAAACTTGTTCCTTTTTCCCCTTCCCACATATTGTGGGTGTGTTTGTCCTAAGATTTAAATCTGAGCAATCAACTCAGTCCAGCCTAGAGACCTGTTTATTACTTTTCTTGTCTGCTTTTTTATGCTCCAATGATCAATAAGCTGGTGATTAGTGCTTTAACAAAATCTACTGAAAATGATCGGGCACAAGTAGCAGAAAAAAAAATCTAAAAACTGTAAAATACATATTTCAAAGACATTCAGGAAGCCTGAGGAGCAAATTCTCGAAATCATTTCAGAAGATTACAGGAAAGCCGTCGTCCTCTGAGGACAATTCTTGAAAAGGGGAGATATCAGTAATGTTTTGCATTGTTCTGTAAATGGTGTTAAACTGTGCTGTAAATATGAAGTCCCCTGTTGCTAATGAGACAGTTTAGCCAAAAGAAGCCTCACATTGCTGGAAAGTCTCAGTGATCACGCTGCTAAAAGGCTATTATTGAAGCTGACAGATCTTATTTTCACACTCCAAGCAAACCCGACTCCTCGTGTGAGTGAGCGGGAGGTGTGGGCTGAGTGTGCCAGCTGCATTTCACTGATGATGGACACGAGTGAATTTACCAAGGGCCAGATGGGTCTCAGGGTGTGCAGACGGAAACTTTAACTGCAGCTCCATCAGCTCCTGTTTGCAGCCAAGCACTTTTTTTTTTTGTTCAGACAAGATTTGTTGTCAACCTGTTCAGCATTCTTAAAGATTTTGCAAAGTAAATTTAATACAATATTGTTTACAGAAGAAGACTACTAATCCAATAATTAACAGGAGGACGCATAGCAGGACACAGAATATGAACTATTTATTTAATCAGAGTGGTGAAAAGGAGTTTATTAATAACCTAAATACCAGCCCAAAGCAGATCAACATTTGATCCCTACTGCATCCAGCTTTGTCAGCGGTGATTAAAATAGGCTGCAACGCATAACACACACTGTGGTGTGTTTTATAGCTACTTGTGATGGCTCTGAAAGTGGATGAAACAAGTCGCATCCCTCTGTGAGCCATGGTGGAGCCTGCATGCCCCCATATATATAGAGGTGTGAATTCCTTGCACTGGTCCACCCCAAAACATCTGACAGCGCAACTTTAATCTGAGTAAACATGCCACAGGTATGTCGAACCTCATTTTAGGTTTTTACCAGCACCCTTTAACGTGGAGTTCAACCGTTTTGCCTCAGCTGAAGAAAAAAGTCAGTTAAAAAGAGCTTAAGAGAAAACGGCAGGTGGAAGCTGGGTAATAAAGCCTGGACTGCCATTGGTAGTTAACTGGTTGCTTTCAGCATGATCTTGTTTTCACAGCCCCCAGCTGTTTGACCACCAACCTCCCAACCCCCCAGCGTCTTGTCTCTGTTATGTTTCTCCCTGTAGCGCCAGCACTCCTGTCTTCACCCCTCACCCGTACAACAGCGGACCCCCAAGCAGCCGGAGTTGATGACACTTGTCAGCCGGAATAGACTGTCCACTGTGTTCGACTCCAGCCTCTCACTATAAATCACAGGCACACATTTAAAACCTTCAGATATGGTTTACACTCTTAACATCCCAAACACTTCCTGACACATCTTGACGCAGGGCCATTCTACTAAAGTGCTCCGGGGGCCACAGTTACTGAAAGCCAAGAGCTCAGAGGCTGGACATCCAGCAGTTATTGTCATTAAGAAATTTTGTTTTACAATTTAAAATCGTTTTATTTAAAAATGAACCCATTGGTGGGCCGAACTGAACACATCCGTGGGCCTGATTTGGCTCCTGGGCCACCAGTTGTATACCCCAGTCTTAACGTTTTATACTACCTATCATTCTGGGATGGCTTATGGCCCTTTTCCATTAGTAACGGTACAGCAAGGTCCGACTCGGCTCTGTACGGTTTCAAGGCTTTTACACTAGTAACGAGTCGTGGAACCGGTCCCTTTTTCAGTTCCTTTTTCTCTGGGGTTCCAACCGTGTCTAACTGGCACAAAAACGTGACGTCAGAACACTGTCGGTCACTCCGGGTTCAACTGTCCCCCTCTTACAATGCTGTTATTGCTAGTATCACTCAGCCCTCTGTGAACAGTAAACAGCCATCAGTGTGTTAATGATCCATTGTTAGGCTGATGGTCCTTCTTGAGCATGTGATCAGCTGGTTTTGGTTGTCAGCAGCAAACTGGTTGATCCACTCTGAGAAGGTGCTATTTAAGAGACTGAGCTGAAAACAGCACCTCAGACTGAGGAAGTCTCTTGGATGAGAGACGAAAAGTATCTACATTTTTTTTTGCTTTGTTTTGTTGTTCACTTTTTTGAATGTCTAGAGGACCAGATTGAACTTTTTTGGATTTTTCTACCTGGATTATTGAGCATGCATCAGGATACTGTCAGTCACTGATTGGTCAGGAGGTGGAGTCACTGGTTGTTTGAGAAACTTTCACAACCCAAATCGCCATTTACAATAACTTGAACTCGAGGAGTGACTGGGTGTATTTTTAAGATTTTAAAAACAATAATGACAACACCGTGGTCTAATGCTGAAGTGCAGATGTTTTTTGTGCTTGGTGGAAGGGTGTCATCTCCCCGGTTCCGAAGATCCTTTCTGATGACGACTTGCTGGATCATGCAAGGCCGAGGCTCGGGTGGGCCCCGGTCTCACACGCTCCTGCGGGCTCTGAGCTAAACCCGCCCACTAGAGCCGTTACTGAAAGTATAATGGAAACACAACTCATACCATGCTGAGCCGATTCGAACCGTGCTGTGCCGGTTCTAATGGTAATAGAAAAGAGGCAATAGTAAAAAGTTTGCTAGCTGGAGTTAACCAGTCCAGGTGCCCAAAGAGGAGCGGAGGAAGATGAGGAAGAAAAATACAAAATACTGTATGAAAAGGCTAGTAAGGATCCATGTGAGTGTCACAAAGTTGAGTCAGGTCCTCTGGACGGATTATTCTTTGTTGAAACGTTTTGTCTTTTATCCAAAAGACTTCTTCAGTCAGAGGAGCTGCAACAAACAGTCTTATGAACAGCACCTTCTCATAGTGGATCAACCAGTTTGCTGCTGACAGACGCTTTATTTGCACACTCTGCTACTAAGGCCTAAAGTTGTGTGTGTTTCTTTAGCTGTGCGTCCATAATTTCAGTTGGCATGTATTCAGTAACGCAACATGCGATGTGAGCTTGAGAGGAAATATTCATGCCCCTCCATGTTCTGAGAGGAGGAACAGGCGTAGTGTTGTGGCAAGTTGAATTAAAGCCATGTCAACACATTCACTGTGCCAAGGATGTATTTCAACAACTCAGAGACCATTTTGTCATGTCATCAAAGCACACACAGGCATTCTTTGACCCTTAACTTGTGAAAAATAAAACACAAACATGCCAACGCACACAGAGACTCAATCCCACACTGTTTATTTTGAAGACTGGATGATATCCGAAATGCACATAATACCTTAGATTGTAGAAATACATTCTATAAAAATAGTATAAATATTGTACATATCAGTATTTTTGTCTCTATTGGTATGGTGCAAATAAAAACGTATCTGTTGTTTCTTTAAAGAATCAGCAATCATTTGAAATAAATTTTAAGGAAATATATACATACATACATACATATATATATATATATATATATATATATATATATATATATATATATACTATAGCTGTACAAAGCTAATCTGAATCTGTAGAGATTAATCAGTGCTTTATCACCGATGGGACACACATTGTAGGCTATGAGGGATTCAGTGTGTTGCCCAGGGACACTTATGCATGTGACTGCTGGTGGAATTGAACCCCCAACTGTTGCATTGAAGGACGACTGATCTAATCACTCAGCCACAGTCGCCTTATTTGTAATCTCATTCCAAGGACAGCATAATAATTGGATTTTGAGCTTTTTTAGATGGACATTAGTTTTAAAATGTCTAAGCATTCTTTATGGACACAGAGTTGTAATAAATGTCAGTCGTTTTGTTTCAACTTGTGGTTTTATTCATGAAAAGAAAGATGAAAACAGAGCTTTGTCAAAATAAAGCTAGAAGTTCTAATGCACATCGTCATGGTTTGCTCCAAGAAGCTGATGTGTCTTTAATGGTCTGTGTTCCTCTCAAACCCAGCCGGTCAAAGCAGACGACCGATTGTCCTGAGCTGGTTCTGCTAAAGGTTTCTTCCTCATGAGGGAGTTTTTCCTTTCCACTGTCACCTTCATGCTTGCTCAAGATGAGAGTTTTGTGATGGAGGTAACTTCAAAAGCAGTCTGCTCCTCAGATAAAATCTTAAATTATTATTTCTATACATGAATGTTTCTGTTCAGTGCCCTGAGATGACTTCTGTTGTGACTTGGCGCTTTATAAATAAATTGAATTGATCGTTTTTTTGAAGCAAGACAACACATGAATGAGTTTTCGTGACTCAATGAGACAACATGTATACATAAAGGTAAAAGAAAGAAGGTTGATTGTGAACACATTTACCTCCCTTTAAGATCTGCAACTTTTTTCTGCTTTCTGCTCACCTGTGTATACTTTTCCACTCACTAACTCATCATGTTTTGAATACACCAAATGTCTGGTATCAAGACAACAATGGCATGAGCGATCCTTGTCTACAATTTTTTTGCTCTGCTGAAAAGAAAACACCGCATTTTCTACAGCATACTTTTTCTGTCAAATCATTTGTCCTCAGTGCTGTGGTTAAAGAATAGACTGCACAGTAAACATACATAATATACAACCTGGGATTGAAAGGAGCAAAACCTTCGAGGTCAATAGTGGTTTGAAGGTTTGACACATTTGGAGTAAGAGTTTTGATATCTGAACAATGCCCAGATGAGTCCTCAACTAAAAGCTTCTTTCCTCAAGTCTCTGTTTTACGACAAGCTTATTCCACTTGTTAGACAGACTTGAATTATTTTTTATATTACAGATGCCTTCAAAGAACAGCTCTACTACTTGGACCAAAAATACCTCTGTCAAAGAAGATGATTGAAAATGTCAGAATGATGTCTTCTGACTGACAGTAGCTGTGGGGGCTTTATTTTGCACTGGTGGAACAAAGCCAAAGGTTTGTACTTATATGAGTGTTTGTCTGTGGGCGGTATCTTTATGTGCTCATGTTTTGTTCACTTGATAAATCATATGTGTTGGTTTTTATGTTTGTTATTCATACTTTCATGCTAGTTGTGATTGTTTTTACTTGTTGACATTTAGTGCAACGGTGATAATGGCGTTCTTATCTGAAAACTATAAAGCTGCAACACAACATTCAAGGATTCGAGGTCCTTTATTATCATTCGCATCACATGTGGTACATGAGGTGGAAGAAAATTGTGTACACAGGGTCCCAGTTGCATCGAACAATAGCAAAAATATAAAGTGGAAAATGAAACAGTAAATAAGGATCTAAGATATCAGCTAATATTTATGCTAAACAAATGCCCAACGGTACGCTAAAAGATCTATGGTAACTAATAGTGCAAAACAATACACTGAACAGCAGCCACACATTCTCATTGGTTCGATTTGGTTATAATTTACACGCTAATGTGAGCGGAGTCTGGCTCAGAGCCAACCCCAAAACTAACATAAACTGTGATTTATTCAAAACATGCAACAAAAATACAAAAACAAGGCATCAAAAGTGAAAAAGAAATAAATCTACAGCACCATGGTCTTATTGGCAGAATGGTTCTGATGACAGTGAAGTTCTCTTAGCAACATGGTCCAGTTAGCAGCATGACACTGTTAGCAGTGAAGTTCTCTTAGCAACATGGTCCAGTTAGCAGCA
>NC_056499.1:37164753-37167950 GCF_014905685.2 Nematolebias whitei
GTTAGCAGCATGATACTGTTAGCAGTGAAGTTCTCTTAGCAACATGGCCCAGTTAGCAGCATGATACTGTTAGCAGTGAAGTTCTCTTAGCAACATGGTCCAGTTAGCAGCATGACACTGTTAGCAGTGAGGTTTCTCTTAGCAACATGGCCCCGTTGGCACCATGTTACTGTTAGCGGTGTGGTGTTGTTAGCAGCGTTAGCATGTCCTGTTAGCAGGTCCCACAATTCAAGTGTTAAATCACAAATCCCACTCATTTATATATAATGAGTTCAATCCAATACAAAATAACCCAATAAGGTAAAATTATAATTATCATGGGATGCCAATAATTAAAATGTTTTTTGTTATTTTTCAAGAAAACCAGTAGATTGCATCAAAGTGTCACTTCCATGCAATCTCTCATCCTAAACATATCCAGAGGCGATAGTTGAAAGAAACGACTAGAACTGGAAGAAACACAACCAGAACCTGGATGAGTGGCCAACTGACTCAATTCCCTATGGGTTGGGTCGCACTACAGTTTTTACTACGGTTTATGATGAACTAAGTTGTTTGGGTGCATCAGTGTCCTTGTGTACTCCCTCTTAACCCTTCCCTTGTGCATCCTCAGCTCTTTGCAGCTTGTTGCTGGAGCAAGGCGTAAGTGCAGTGCCCCAGAAACCGTGACCTGAATGTGACATCTGTCACTTAGAGCGTTGGCATGCTATAAACACCATCAACACTTCCTGTAGTCCTGCCTTGTGGCAGCGATAGCTTGAAGTGAAAGCAGAACAGCCGGTTTGAACGGTGGAGAGGATAGATCGGAGGATTTAATGTTAAAAGTCAGGGTGGGATGGATGCCTGTCCATCCAGATTAATCCTAATTGTTTTACACGGATAAGAGACTATTTTGATTCTGCCAGAACAACGAAAGACAGAGTGAGGTTAACATGGGGCAGTACTTTTTATTACTTTGTACGCACCCTGGACCAAGAACTGTTAAGGTTTTTAAAACACTGAGTTAGTATGAAGGTTTAAGTTATGATTTAAGCTCATTATTTCTCTTTACCCATCAAAATTCACATCTTCTTGATAGAAAAATGTTATGATAATGAACAAAAATACAAATTTTAAACGTGCAAGGAATATGTGGCTCTGTTCCAACTTATGACCAGTTCAACAAGAGATCATCTTTTCAAGTGGTGGATCTTTATTAAAGCAGAGGGCGTTTCCTAAACTAGCAAACGGAAACAAACAAACTCACACACCTGCCTTAGAAATTCACACGCCTGCCTTAATAACAACCTGTACTGTAGCTGTGAATACTATCATCTATTTTTACTGCGCGTCTCATGTCACAAGATTCACATTATATTGAGTCACGGGCATTTCCTGTCTGGGGAAGATGGAAGGCTTTCATTGACCTCATTATGAAGTATTACTGTGTTTTTAGGATGATTCTTGTGTTTTTATACAGCTATACAATGGTTTGGACATCTGAAAATTGGGCAATCATATTAAAATGCTGAAAGTTTTAGTGGTAAGAAAATCTCTTGGTTTCCTGTTAGATTTTCTTTCTAGATTTTCAGATAAGACAAAAACACTAACAAATATTAACTTTTGTAAATTCTATTCAGTTCAGTTCAGTTTATTTATATAGCGCCAAGTCACAACAGAAGTCATCTCAGGGCATTGAACAGAAACATTCATATTCATAAAAAAAAAGCCAATTTGTAAAATGTATCTTTCTAAGGAAACCTGGAGACTCGTTGGATCTTCACTTCGTTACAGTGTCCCATCCTGAGCAGGCACAAAGACCACAGTGGAAAGGAAAAACTCCCTTTTAACAGGAAGCAACCTCCAGAAGAACCAGGATCAGGCCGAGCAACATCTGCTTCGACCAGCTGGTTTGAATGAACAGGAGAAACATACGAACATAGAATGACAGGTCCAGATGTACTTTCTATCGGAAGAAAGACCAAAAGGACATGTTTAGATAGAAATACCGTAATTACAAACACGTAGAGTAGAGCAAAGACAGCAGCAGAGTGAGGAAAAGTGGTCAATTTGTCCTCCAGTAAGACAATGTAAAAATAAAATAAAATAAAAACATATGCCATTGTTTTAATATCTTTGTAAGTTTTAGAACAGAGAAATGCAAAGACAGATTTAAAGAGTATGTAACTTAGAGTTCAAGTATCAGATGGGGGATATGTACTTTGTTTCACCTAATGTCTGACATTAGCCCAACACATAAACCAACACAGAATACAGAACTGTCCTATTTTAACATCTATATAATTGCAGAGTTGAAATTTAACAAAATCCTCAGAGTCCAGCTCTTCAAGAGCTTCTTGCTTGAGTTACAGATTGTATGTGTATGCAAGCATTTCAAGCATTTGGGGTGGGTTGGTGGATGTCTGCTACAGCTACCGTAATCAACCTTAACCAACACAAAAATGGCTAAGCTGTATTTTCATTACAGTAAACCTCTGTCTTTGTGTTTATTGAATTTCCACAAACCTACACAGAACCTGACCATGTCCCAGTTCCAGCATTCAGGACTTGACCGCTTATTGTGGTAGGTTTCGAATAACCGTGGTCTGGCTCACAATGCTGAGTGAATAAACTTCATGCCTTCACTGTTTTGTGGGAACACAATTTGGACAAGGGCTGTAAAATTCTGCTTGCTGTAGCGGCCAGGCCTGTGTGTGGTTGCCAAAGATTTTTGTATGCAAAAAAACCCCAACAAACCTCACTACATTTCCAAAAGTTACAGTTTTTAATTTGACCAAAAAAACATTATCAGTAGTACAATTTATGTTTTACCAATCAGCAACTAATGACTAACAAGGGAATTTATTCAATTTAGTGTTTAAATCTGCCAATTCCTTGTGCTCACTTTACTGCGTGCCAAAGAGGAGGGAAAAGTGGCAAGAAGCAAAAAAACCAAAAAGTCCAAAAGCTAGGTTTGGACGGACACAACTCTACGAAGATAATTCTTATCTTTTAAGAAGTGGGTGATTCTGGCAAAGAACGTTAGCTGGCAGAAAATAATTCACCAGACTTGATTAATGGCAAAATGATGTGAATAACCAAGCAGTTCCAGAAAAGTGCCCAACTATTTAAAAAGTAATAAGCAAAGTTTTACGTTCAAGTCTTGAGCTTTGTGTGTGTGTGTGTGTGTGTGTGTGTGTGTGTGTGTGTGTGTGTGT
>NC_056499.1:37167960-37169195 GCF_014905685.2 Nematolebias whitei
GTGTGTGTGTGTGTGTGTGTGTGTGTGTGTGTGTGTGTGTGTGTGTGCGTGCGTGTGTGTGTGGGTGTGGGTGTTTTCTTTAGTGAATCTGATATCAGCACACAATGAACACATCAATATCTTTTGCTCATACAAAAAACAAGAATAACAGATTCTGCTTTTATTTTTGGCAGGTTCTTTCAGGAGGTTATTTATCCTGGAGAAGCTCATTAAAATTTGAAAAGAACCCTCACGTGCTTGGTCAGCCTGTCTGCCTTGATGTCTGCTCGTCTGATGAACCGATAGGAGGCAAACGGCTGTAGGAACATGCACGATGAGCCAGAGAAAATGTGGTTTATCTCAACTATGTGTCTCACGTGGGTAAAAAAAAACACAAGCTGTAGAACAATTTTATCTAGAGATAGCAGGGTATTTTAAATTTTTGTCAGAGTACATCGTGTAACACCCTCATATTCCTAGAAAGCAAACAAAACCAAATAAAACCTGGTCAGCTGTCTTTCTGTCCGGCTAAGTTTGGCTGATTTGGAAGAGGAAGCTATACTTGACTATACTCAATGTCAATCTTTATTTTTAACTGCTAAATCATACCAGTTTTACACACTGGACAATGTGTTTGACTTAGTCCACATATGGATCTTTAATCAGGGGTAAAACATTTCTGTCTGGTCATTCTGGGAATAACTGGAGTTTTAATGCTCTGGTGTAACCCGGATCAGTGAAAGCTTAATTTATCAAGGTGGATATTAAAGTTTTTAAAGTTAAAAATAAACAGATGTTTTCCTATTTAACATACTTACTCTCAGAAAAAAAATGCATGTATGTTTATCAAAATAATACACAGATTTTTTGTTTATCACTTTAAAAATTCTCATAACAACGATTGCCCCGCAAACATTTGTACAGTTCCATGATTAAATTACATGGTCAAAGTTTGGTTTGGATGAAAGTTTTGTTTTTTTCTTTGTTTCTTATGATTAGATGTGTTATTTAAAGAAGACTGTTGTCATCCTTAACATAGTTTTCTATTATTTTGCACATCACCATGAAGCATGATCAAACTTCAGAGATCTTTGGTCATGACTGAAGAGACTAATTTTTGTTTGTTTTAATTTATTAAATATTTACCATTTACAACATAAGTTACCAAAAAAAAGAAGAATGGCAAATGTCCTTGTCAAAATTATATCTACTGTAATCATTTCATATGGTATATACTGTACATATTTTTTATATAT
>NC_056499.1:37169595-37200196 GCF_014905685.2 Nematolebias whitei
TTACTCTACTTATGATAACATCACAGACAAAAAAAAGCCTTTGGTTTTTCTTTGAAACAATACTTTTTTATTTATTTATTATTTTTGGAAGGACACCAGAGTTTCTGTGTCGGTGGTTCTGGGGTTTTCCATAACATCATAAATGTATTTTTTGCAGCTATTGAAAGAAGAGCTTCTGTTGATGATGGTTTGAATCATAAAATATTCTGTGTCCCCCAACAAAGCACCACTTGTGTCACTCATGAGTTGTGTCTGGAACAATTTACCCAGTTTTAGGAATATTGATCCCCAATGCTTGTTCAATTTATTACAGTCCCAGAGCATATAATATAAATCTCGTCCATCTTTATTGCATCTGTAGCATCTAGGAGCCTGTGTTTGGTAAAGCTGATGGAGATTCTTTTACCAGAATAGTAAGTACGGTTTAACAGATTTCATTGAAAATGTTTGTGTCTTGTATTTGTAAGAATGTTTTGTGAATCTGTGAGGATTTTTTTCTCCCATTTCAGTATTGTGTAAACTTTGCCTAAATCTTTTACTAATTTTTCCTTATGTAATTTACCACTAGACATCATATCTAAAGTATTTGTATACCAGTAAATACATTTTAGATGTAATATTTTAAGAAAGAAGCAGGTAAAGATAATTATATTATTTCAGTTTGAATTAGCCATAAAGTAAATCAGCTGATTGCTTCAGTAAATCAAAAGTTAACTCAGAATCTTTTGAGAAAATCAGGCACGTGTAATGAACTTTAAGCATAAATGTGAAAGAAGTCAGCATTTCTCACCTGTATCCAGGGTCAAATCACAAAACCAACCAGTTAAAGTCTCCTTCAGCTCTGATTTGGTCTCATTCAATAACTTTTTCCCAGTTTGAAGCTCATGATTTCACCTCTGGTACCACAGGCCTCCTGGCCTGGCGACCAGTCAGGTCCGGAGAGCTGCCTTCTGCCGTTTACATGGCTCTGATCCGATTAATACTTGGGCCTTTAGCCAGCAGAAAAACATGAAGAGCTCTGGCATGAGTGTAGCATGATGGCACATTTATCAAACTAGAATTTACACTGTGTGATACACCAGCCACAAGCTAAAAGTATTTCAGGTAGAACATCAGTACTGCATTTTGGCTTCAATATTATAAGGATCATTATAATTAATGTGGCCTCTAATTATTATATTTTGTGTGAGCATATATTATGCAAAGAAATGAATATTGACATTGATACAAATACAACTATGTGCAATAAATAGTGATGTAACAAAAGGTACAAAAAGTTCAAGTAAAAAGGAGGAATAAATAGGGAGTGTGCAGATTGATGGCAGCCCTCAGACAGGTCTACCTGTGGTGGAACAGATTGGACCCGCCACAGAGCGTTCTGATTGCTGTGTCGACCGAGCTTCGGCTGACAGATGGCTGCCCCCAAGCGT
Organism: Nematolebias whitei; assembly: GCF_014905685.2. Lineage (NCBI taxonomy): Eukaryota > Metazoa > Chordata > Actinopteri > Cyprinodontiformes > Rivulidae > Nematolebias > Nematolebias whitei. The sequence continues at coordinate 37,171,026 of NC_056499.1, forward strand.
AGTGCACTGCGCTGTTCACAGCTTGCACTGATTGGAAATCTTTGCACAAACACACAACACTGCTAATGACCACACGCACAGATTGGTGGTCGATGAAAATTAAAATAAAGGAAATTACTGTTTAGATTTTTGATAATGAGACAAACATTTGATGACGTTCTTTTAAATTATGACTAACTTCAAAAAATGAATTCAATTTGGATCAAATACATTGTGACAAAAATTGGGTGGAGTAATTCTTACAAAAATAGTTGTTTTTTCCTTCTTCCTGTAATAATTTTGGGTTTCTTAGAGCTGTACTCTGCTAACATGGCTGTGAAAAACAATGCTAAAAAGTACCAGCTTCAAACTGTGTGGTACAAAAGAGCACACAAAGTTGAAGACAAGCTATCATTAACTGGGGAGTGTATACAAATATAGCTACAACTGAGTAAATCTTAAAGGTATGAAGCTAAAATTGGTGTGATAGAATCTGAAAGTTATCCTCAACACGTTCAGCGAGTGCCAACTGATATTTCAATATCTCTGTAATATTTTATGAACTACTGAACAAACTTGACCGGTTGAACAGTTAGAAAGTACTAATTAAATGAACATCCACAACTGAATATATTTTGAAGTTACTGTAACTTCATTCAAAATGACTTCTTAAACCAAATGAAAGTATTTTAGAAAATACAAAATGGCTATAACTCAGTCAATTTTCCAGATATTAAACTAACATTTGAAGTGGTAGCTAACTTAAATAATTCAGATATATTGCTATTGAACTTATGATATTGTGTGAGATTGCATATAGCAATATTTTTAAGATTGGACGAAAATTTCCCAATACAAGTTGATCTTATTTTAAAACATTGCCATGAAAGACAGCAGGTGACATATTGTCATGGAATGGCTGCAATTGAGTTAAACAAAATCACTTCATATGATCATCTAACAATCATGGTGCCTGATTAGGTTCGAAAATGGAGAAGCAAAATGTAGAAGGTATAAAACCCATTATCAGCTAACTGTTCTAACACTCATCACAATGTTATATTGTAATAATGGCAAAGATAGTGTTTGTTCAGCAGTTAGTGGAAATAATTTGATGGTTAATTTAAGCATGTATTGGCCAATTCTTATCATTTATAGTTTAAAAATTAAAAAAGTGAGGGGAATAGGTTATGATAGAAACAATTTCAGCAAATGATTGAATTTGTCTGTTTGTGACAAAGTACTTGTGGTCTTTTAATAACTTTCATAATAATATGCCTCTGATTAGCAAAGACTTTATTCACATAACTTTTAAAGGCAGCCAGTTAAAATGTGCCTTTCATTCACACAAGCTGTAAAACTAACCACTCCTCTACTAAAACTTGAGTAAAAATAAAATAAATATATATAATTCAGTCTGATACAATCCAGTCAGCAAACTCATACAAGTGTGAAATAGACAATAACGCAGCAAATCACTGCAGCCATTTCCCAACACAATTCACTTACTTTATGCACCATTTAATCTCACCCTCTGTCACTTGCACACACTTTTGAATCTGTGAAGTAAATGGGCTTCCTTACGCTTCTCCAACAGCTCCTATTGCCATAAATATCTTGTTATGAAAGGCAGGTAATGAAAAGCACTGCATTGGTAATCCATGACGGAAGGCTGTTTTCATGCTAGTTTAGCTTCATCAGCTCTGATGTTTCATGAGCACACGTCTCTCCCTGTGGCACATTTGACGTTTCCTTGTGTTTTTCTTTTTGTCCTCTTACAGAACACCTCAAAGTTTTTGGATCTTCTGAAAAAACAAACAACCATGTAATTATGTATCAGTTCATGTGACAAGGTGGCACAGAACTCTTCCCCCTCAACAAGAAGGTTGCCTGATTGAATCCCTGCCGAGGGCCTTTCTGGGTGGAGTTTGTGTGTTATCTCTGTGCATGCATGGATTTTTTTCCTGTGCACACTGGTTTCCTCCCACAGACCATAAACATGTATGTTACGCTGATTGTTAACTCTAATGGCCAGGGACCCTCCTTTGCCTGCCACCAGGCTCACTTTGCACCGTACCTTGATGATTCTCCTCACAGGTAGTGGGCCCATGAAGAGGTGGCATCCTGTCACTCTATCAGGCTTGGCCCAGTTGAGCCCTAGGAGTCAAAGTGCAGCCACCAGTTAATCACACTCTAGTCCCCAGATGACACAGTTTCTCTTTTCTGGTTGAGGTATCCTGATGAGTTTTTAAATCGGAAAAAGTGGAATGCTCCCTCTGGGTCAACTATGAGTCTCGTCCTCATGCAGATGAGTTCAAATACCTGGGAATCTTGAGAAAAAGAGTAAAATCAGAGAAGAAGACCAAATGGTGGTAACTGAGGAAGGAAGAATGGTGTGAGGAGTTAAGAGAAGAGCAGTTAAAGGCTCTGGGTGGGAAGAAAGAGCTTCCACATGACTGGCCTACTACAGCAACAGTAATTAGAGAGACAGGTAGGAAGGTACTTGGTGTGTCATCTGAACAGAGAATGGATGATAAGGAAATCTGGTGGTGGAATAGTGAAGTGCAGGAAGTTGTTCAAAGAAAGAGGTTAACCAAGACGAAATATGACAATGAGAGGACTGAAGAGAGGAAACAGGAATAAGGAGAAGCAATGAAGAGCAAAGAATGAGGTAGCTAAGGCAAAGCAGAAGGCGTACGATGAGTTGTATGGGAGGCTGGACACTAAAGAGGGTGAGAAGGACTTGTACTGATTGGTGAGACAGAGGGATCAGGCTGGAAAAGATGTGCAGCAGGTTAGGCTTGTTAAAGATAAGAATGGTAATGTTCAAACAAGTGAGAAAAGCATGATGGTAAGATGGAAGATGGTGTATTTTGAGGAGCTAATGAAAGAAGAGAAAGAAAGAGAGATACATAAGTGTAGTGGTCATAGAAACTGTGGACCAGGAAGTGGGAAAGATGAGTGAGGGGGAAGCTCGGAAAGCTTGGAAAACAATGAAGGGAAAGACAATATGTCCTGATGACCAATGGTGGTTTGAAAATGTCTAGGTAAGATGGCAGTGAGATTTTTGACAAAAAAATTCAAAGGCATATTTGAGGGTGAGAAAATACCTGAAAAATGGAGGTGAACTGTGCTGACATCCATTTTTAAGAACAAAGGTGATGTACAGAATTGTAGCAATTATAACATCCTGTTACCTCTGCTTGTCAGACAGGCCCCCTCCCTCTCGGTTTTCAAGTCCCATTTAAAAACCCACTACTATTCGGTGGCTTTCAACACCAGATGATCTGTTTTGAGATCCTGTATGCTCCACACTGGTTTGTCGTCATTATCTGCATCGTTTTTATGTCTATTTTCTGATTTACCTCATTTTGTATATTGCTTTGTGTGTTACCTGTTGTTCTGTCTGTACAGCACTTTGGTTGGCCTCGTCGCTGTTTTAAGTGCTGTATAAATAAAGTCAAGTCAAGTCATATTTATTTATAGAGCACAATTTAAAACAGATAGACTGTTATCAAAGTGGTATGGTATGGTATGGTATAAAGGAATTAAGTTGATGAGTCACATAGCGAAGACCTGGCAGAGAATTGTGAAACCTAGACAGACGAGAGGTGACAATTTCCGAGCTTCGGTATGGTTTCATGCCAACAAAGCACACCACAAATGTCATCTTTGCTTTGAGGATGCTGATGGAGAAGTACAGAGGCTCAGAAAGAACTTAATTGTGTCTTTATGGATTTAAAAAGGTGAAAGCAGGGAACAAGTGGAAGAGAAATTAGAAAAGTGGAGGTATGCACTTGAAAGAAGAGGAATGAAAGTAAGCTACTGTACTGTGTGTGAATGAGAGGGAGGCAGGTGGAACAATGAGAATCCAAGGAGCAAAGGCTACAAAGGTGCAGGACTTCAAATACTTAGGGTCTACTATCCAGGAAAATGTGGAATGTGGTAAAAAGGTGAAAAAGAGAGTCCAGGCATGATGGAATGGATGGAGAAACATTTTGTGATTTGAGACAAAGGGATGTCAGCAAAGGTTAGATGAAAAGTTTTTCAAGACAATATTGAAACCAGCTACAGTCTGGAGACAATGACACTGACAAAAAGACAGGAGAAATAACTGGAAGTGGCAGAAACTAAAGCCTCCAGTATACTCGGGTGTATTTCAATCCACGGAGGTCCACGCGTACAAGATTAGAGTCAAAGCGGATGCCCGCAGGCATGTCCGTGCAAAGCTCAATTCTTACGACCTCGTACACATACTCAGTGTCGCACAATAAACTGCCCGGTGATGGAGTGTTTTGTATGCAACACAGATGTATTAAATTCTCTTTCTTCATCCCTGGTCTGGATTAATGGACTTTTTTTGTTTTTTGTTTTCTTACCAAAGGGCAAGCCTTCTCTTCCTCCTCCATTGACGCTGTGACTGAAATGGTGAGCAATGAAGGAGTTTGTCACAAGTTAATTAAAACCAGGCCCAGCGTGGCTGCGGGAGGGTCTGGAGATTTCCTGGTGGGATGGTCTGCTGTGTGGGTTGCAGGGCCAGTGCTCCCTGTTTTTTTTTGTTGGTTTTTTTAGAACTTTTTATTAACAACACAGAACACTGCTGCGGCTGGGGCTGCCAGGTCTTCATTTTTTTCTTTTTGTGACCTGTCAATCAATCCAGTATGCGGTACCAATCGGCAACCTCACTTAGTATCTAAGGTAAACACCCCTTGCCTGCGGAGCTGGTCTGCAGCCGCTCACAGAACCTCTGTGGACAGTGCGCGTCGAGTCCGCGAGTATGCTGGAGCCTTAAGATGTTGAAGTTCTCCCTAGGAGTGACAAAGATGGATAAAATTAGGAATGAGATCAGAGGTACAGCACAGGTTGAACAATTGCAAGATAAAGTTAGAGAGGCCAGACTCTGATGGTCTGGACATGTCCAGAGGAGGGACAGTGGTTATATTCGTAGAAGGATGTTACAAATGCAACTGCTAGGAAAAAGACAAAGGCCAAAGAGGAAATATATGGATGCAGTTAGAAAGGATATGAAGGTAGTTGGAGTGAGGACAGTGGATGCAGAGGACAGAGTGAGATGGAGGAGGAAGACTCGATGTGGTGAGCCTGAAGAGGGAAAAGCCAAAAGAAGAAGAAGAGTAAAAGTAAAATTATTTCAGAGAGAAAATTCACACCACCCTTCCTACTAGTGCCTCTGATTCCGTCAGATGGGGCAGCTTTATAAATGTCACCAGAACCTGATTTTTTATTGTTATTGTCCTTTTGAGCTCTCTGAATTGTCAAAAATAATAGTTTCATCCAAACTATCAACATATCTGCTAGATCCCATCCCAACCAAAGTGTTTAAAGGGGTATTTCCCCTAAATAATATCCCCATTTTGGATCTGCTTAAATTGTCACAGCACTTTAAGGTTGCTGTAATTAATCCTTTAATTTAAAAAAAACTTATCTTGATTCAAGAATTCTGGCCAAATATAGACCTATATTTAATTTAATATTCATCTAAAAATTCTTGAAAATGTAGTTGCAAATCGGTTGCGCAAAAATTTGCAAATAAATAATCTGTTTGAAGAGTTTCAGTCAGGGTTTAGAGCTTATCATAGCACAGAAAAAGCACTAGTAAATGTCACTAATGATATTCTCATGGCCTGAAACAATGGACTTGTGTCTATACTGGTCCTGTTAGATCTCAGTGCTGCATGTGATAGTTTATGACAATATTCTACTAAAGAGGCTTGAATATGATATTGGAATTGCAGAAATGACTCTAAAGTGGTTTATGTCATATTTATCGGATAGAATCCAGTTTGTAAATGTAAATAATGAATCTTCTTCATACATCAAAGTTAGTCATGGAATTCCTCAGGGTTCAGTGCTTGGACCAATACTCTTTACTTTATATATGCGTCCATTAGGTAAAGTTATTAAACAGCATGGCATAAATGTTCATTGTTATGCTGATGATTCTCCGTTACACTTTGCAGCCTTTCACTTCCTCTGGATTGCATTCATTCATTTGGCCTCCATTTATAAAGTTAAAAACTTTGGTGTCATTTTTGATCAGGATCTAATTTTTATCCCCCACATAAAAAAAGTTACCAGGACCCATTTTTTCTCCACGGCATAATATCACTAAAATTTGAAACATCTTTTCCAAAAATGATGTAGAAAAACTGGTCCATTCATTTATCATGAGTGGACTATTGAAAATGTTTATCGTCTGGGTGTCCAAAAATTATTTTAAAAAGTCTTCAGTTGATCCAAAATGCTGCGTCAATGTTTTAACAAGAGTTGGTAGGAGATATAATATTTATCCAGTTTTATTTTCTCTCCTTTGTCTCCCTGTCAAATTCAGATTAGAATTCAAACTTCTAACATACAAAACTCTTAACAACCTATTTCCATCTTATATATTACAGATCTTATTGTTCTGTACTTTCCTAAACAGAACACTTCACTCTCAGACTGCAGGTCTGCTTACTTGTGTTTCCTAGAGTTTCGAAAAGCAGAATGGGAGGCAGAGCTTTCAGTTATCAGGCTCTACTCTTGTGGAACCAACTTCCATTTTATTCCCATGCGGCTGACAGTCTACTTTTAAGATTAGGCTTAAGTCTTTCCTTTTTGATAAATCCTATAGTTTGCATTGGCTTGGGTTTCCTGAGCTATCCCTTAGTTACGCTGCTATAGGCTTAGACTGGAGGAGCAATTGACCACATTTCTTCACTCTGCTGCTGTCTTTACTTGCGCTACTATATGTGTTTGTATTTGTAATTATTTCTATCTTTATGTGTTTTTCTTTTCTTCTATTATTTTGTGATTCCTCCAATAGAAAGTACACCTAGACCTGCCATTCTGTGTTTGTCTGTTCATCCTTCCTGTCCACTCAAACCCCCGCCAGTCAAAGCAGATGGTCGCTCATCCTGATCCGAGTTCTGCTGGAGGTTTCTTCCTGTTAAAACTAAGTTTTTCCTTTCCGCTGTTACCAGTGTGCTTGCTCAGGATGGGAAACCGTGAGAAAAGTGAAGATTCAACGCAACCTGCTGTCTTTTTTTTGATAGATCACTTTTACTAATTGGCTTTTATAATTTATGTGAATGAAAACCATACAAAATCACAACCTCTGTTGTGATTTGGTTCTATATACATAAACTGGAATGAATAGAGTTGAAAAGATTGGGGCCTTGTCCTTCCTTAGTAAAGAAGGTGTTTATTTGGTCTGTAGCTGTGAGGAAAGAATTGAAAAGGCAAATCTCCAGATTTACTGGTCAGTCTACGTTCCAACCTACACCAATTGTCATGAGGTACGGATCAAGTCTGAAAGAACAAGATCCTTAACACAAGCAGCTTACACAAAATAACCCTAATCCTTTGAAGGTTTTTCAGGAAAGTCTCACTAGGAGGAGACCCAGAACTTGCTAGTAGGTTTACATATTCTCTCTGACTTGGGAATGCCTTTGGATCCTCCAAGAGGAGCTGTAGAGTATCGCTAAGAGTCTGGGTTTCCCTCTTGGATCTGTTTGTTGCCCTCACAGCTTTACATGGATTAGTGGTGAAAGATGCATAATAGCCAACTTTGATTGAGGAAGTTGTAGTTTATATGTTATGTTTAAATGTGATAGTAGATTTAAAATCCATCTGCATAGATGCTTTGGTTACCCATGCATGTGCCTGTACTACACCTCTACAAAGCTACAACAAATTAGAAACTGTGCCATGTACACTTTTGATATTGTAGTAATTTTTTTTCACCCTGTTTCATCGTGAGAGAGCAAGCCATTGATCTGAGTGGATTGCAGGAGACAGCAGCTCAGAACTGTGGCCCTCAGATGAGATCCCTCTTCCACATCCTGGCAGGCCTTCCAACAGAATGGCTAATTCTGGGAGAGCTGTTTCAATTTCACTTGGCGCCAACAAATTTACAATTCAAACATGGAACAAGGTGTTGAAGAGGAATGGTCAAAAACTCATTTGGGTTTTATGAGATCTGACAAGATGAAAAGGTAAAAAGTGTTGCTCTTCAAAGAAAATAAACTTGCTGCTGCTATTTTACTTTCAACTTTTGTCATGGTTTATATTTTCTATAGTTAGAGCTGAGTGCTAATTTATTTTCTTTCATGACGAAATGGGAGCAGTTTCCCCTTCTGTTGTATCTTACTTCATGTATAATTCAGGATTCAAACATCCATAAACAAGTGTACCTATATTAATAAAACAACTCAAGAGATGAATACTTTCTGAGCCTTTGTAATATTATATCATATTTTATTTTATTTTAAACATAAATATAAATGGCTATGTTTTGCTCCAAATGATCTTTTGGTTTTGTTGATCATCAAATTTTAGTCTATTGCTGTTGTGTCACCTTCATGCCGTGATTTTTCCAATGTCAAATATTACATTTTGTCACGATAAATTTTTCAAAATTTCAAAAATATTTATCAAATGGGACTTTTGAAATATGGTCACCGGTAATTGGTAACTCTAAAATAAATTGTCCCTAGGTGTGAGTGCGAGTGTTTGTCTTTTTTGTCTTTATGTGTCCCTGAGATGGACTGGAGAGACCTGTTCAGGGTGTAACCTGTCTCTTGCACAGTGACTGCTGGATGTGGGTGCCAGTGATCCCCGTGACCCGAGTAAAGATGATGGATGGATGGATGGATGGATGGATGGATGGATAGATGGATGGATGGATGGATGGATGGATGGATGGATGGAGTGATGGAATCCATTTAAATCTAAACCCACATTGAATTCCAGTAGAAAATTTTGAACTTTACAAAAATACTGCACAAAATGAAGTATTCAGAACAGGGCTATGTTACATTTTAAAATAAAAGCATATTATGCCCATTAGAATGCTCTAAATCATATTGACGCAACATAATATTACTGTATTTTGGTAAAATCAGTTTATTGAGTCATTATATTAGGAACATTTTTTGCAACCTAGAAATAATGTTTCATTCTCAGATGGGTTTGTTTTTCTTGGAACAATTTTGCTTTTCACACATTGTGGACGTGTGCTCACATAATAGTAAATTGTGTGCTTCATGCTGTGTTTCAATACTAATGGGAGTGTCCTTCATAACTTTGATGATGCAGAGAATATTCGTGTGTAAAGCAGTGAGAAAAGTCTCTCTTGTACAGTAACACCTCTTGCTCTTCATGATGGTGTTCCCTGGGCACACACTTCTACAAAACACCTCATGGAGGAAGTTCACAGGATTGCAGGTGAGTATCGCGAAAACAATTCATGTGAAGTTACATATGTTTCATTATATTCAATTATGCTATCTTCTGCTGCAACCTCAGACAGGGGTTATTTGCCTATTTAACTGTAATTTTACAGGCTTTATAAACATTAAACAGATGGCACCCATCCCAATCCCTGTTCCTGTGAAGGGAGATTTGTGAATGGCATATGTTGCAACATGAATGTCCATTTGTACAAAGTATTATCTTAAAAATTATATCACATAATATTACAGCTGGGAGTGTGGTGGCGCAACTGGTAGAGCTGCTGCCTCTCAGCGAGCAGGTCCCAGGTTCAAACCCCGGTCCAAGGGCCTTTCTGGGTGGAGTTTGCATGTTCTCTCCGTGCATGCGTGGGTTTTCTCCGGGTTCTCCGGTTTCCTCCCACATACCAAAAACATGCATGTTAGGCTGATTGGTAACTCTAAATTGTCCCTAGGTGTGAGTGAGAGAGTGAATGGTTGTTTGTCTCGTTTGTCTCTATGTGGCCCTGTGATGGACTTGTAACCCGTCCAGGGTGTACCCCGCCCCTCGCACAGTGATTGCTGGACATGGGCACCGGCGACCCCTGTGACCCAAAATGGAAGAAGTGGGTAAAGATAATGGATGGATGGATGGATGAATGGATGGATGGATGGATGGATGGAATATTGCAGCTAACATTTTACTCACTGTCAAAATAAAATGTTATGCAGCCCACATCATTTAGAAAAGAAGCCAAGTGACCTTCATTGTTGCATGATTTTTTACAGATAGCCTGAGCAGATTTGTATAAAATACCAACAATTTGAACAAATGCCATTCATTTGTTCTCTTGTTAACATGCTCATATTCATTATAACTACAGGGGCATTTCATGGATATTGATTGGAAGATGGAAGATGTCCCTGCCAGTTCTTGCTGTTGACGCCTGATACCGACCCGGAGCTACAGCCTCAACAATGATTTAATATGGCCCATTGCAGGACAGCTTGAGATGACTATAACTATTCTCAAATCCAGGTTTCATTGTCTTTGTATGTTTCCAGACAGGGCGTGCAACATCATTGTGGCATGAGTTATTCTCCATAATATCCACTCACCTGTATCTCCTCTGCAGTCAGCTCACCTTCTTTCACTAAATCACCCGTCCCAGTGTAGCTAATCTTTTCTGAGCCTCAGATCATGGTCAGTTCTGTTCCACACTCCAGCCCAGCAGGTGGTAGTAATGTAGTAATGTAGTAATACATTGATTTGCCAACCATAAATAAACAACAACACAAAAACAGATCATTATGTCAAGCTGTTCACCGACTACTGTCACTACACTCTGTTTGATCTGCCTTACCTGCCCCCTGGATCTTACCTTGGTTTTCTTCCTTGCTGGTTTATTTTGTCCAACGTTTTGGTTTATTTTGAGCTTTTAGGGCTCTGCTGCATCCTCTATCCTCACTCCAACTACCTTCATGTCCTCTCTAACTGCATCTATATATCTCCTCTTTGGTCTTTCTCTTAGTATTTTTCCTGGCGGCTGCATTTCTAACATCCTTCTACCATTATACCCACTGTCCCTCCTCTGGACATGTCCAAACCATCTCAGTCTGGTCTCTCTAACTTTATCTCTCAATCACTCAATCTGTGCTGTACCTTTGATGATCTCATTCCTAATCTTATCCATTGTAACTTCTAAAGAGAACTTCAACTTTTTCAGAGAACATAAACATCTTCACGGAGAACCTTAAAGTCTTTACTTATGGCATAACTAAGTGCTTTTTTGAGTGATGAAATAAGCAAATTGTCGAGTTGAGGACAAATATGCTGGTATAGTTTATTGCACTCATGCATTTTTCTTTCTCTTTTTGGAATTTTTTTTTTTAAAACTTGCTTTTTAAGATCTACCAAATATCCACTTCTTGCAAACGTAGCAATATTAAAGTTTCCCCAGGTGGTCAATAATTTATTTACGCCTTTGTTGATACCTTTAGAAATGCGTTTGAGGCCTTTTACAGGTTTATCGATATGTGCAATGGTTATTAGAAGTTCCTCTATTTTCATATCTTTAATTGGAGCACATGACCTAAAGTCGCTTTAGGTGTGCCTCCATCTAGGAAGGCAAACTAAGAAGGTACCATCATCAAAGAAACATTGGAATCAAAAACTGTTGTTTTGTTGTGAAACGAGCAATTTATCTCAGTTGTTTTGTGTTTATGTGTTGCTGAACTCCTGCATCGTTTAGTGATTGTACATCTGCACCCTCTTTCCTGTCCATCGTCATCTCATTGTGTGGCTCGCTGCCTTCAGTTACATGAGCTCAAGTTCCACCCCTTTCCTCAAAACTGAAAACCTCATCAGGAGCTAATTCTGGGTGCTGCCACATTGCCAGCTATGTACCTCTGTCACCTTATCTTCCAGGCTTTTGCACCCTGCTGCCCCTGTCTGTACCCAGGGGAAGACAGCTTAGTATGCATTCAGGCTATAGCAGCAGACAAGAGCAGAGCAGGAGAGATCGCTCATTTTAATAGGCCTGTCACATCTGTTTTTAGAACCTGTGGAGGTCTCCTGCTGCAGGCTTCTGAATGAACTGACCCCAAAGTGAAGTGACAAGCTGTGATGAGCTCAGGGAGGGAGCTGCAGGGCAGGGGACAAGATGTGTGATGACAAAAGAGGGAATCAGCATCATAGATTCTACTCTGTACTGTACTTACATATATTGTTTTGCATTTAGTGGAACCTGTTAAAGCACAGCTTTCTACACATTTTATTATTATTATCTTTTTATTTACCCTTTATTTATCCAGGTAGTCTCATTGAGCCACAATAACTCATTTTCAAGAGAGACCTGTTTAGGGAGCAGATGGGGGTTAAGGGCCTTGCTCATGGGCACAGGGTGGGGCGAATGAAGGTGGGGGCAAGTGTGGGTGCTTCACCTACCCCACCCACATTTTTGATGTTGTCGGTGCCGGGGCGTGAACCGGTGATCTTCCAATCACAGGCCCACCTCTCTAAACTCTACGCCACCACTCCTCTCACTTGGTTTTGCCTAAAAATGAAATGTAAAATATCTAATTTAGCCCTGAAATTTCTAACTTACCCATAAATTTAGGAAATGAGATCACACTCAGCTTATATTACTTTTTGTAAAGCATGTCATGATGTTTTGAACATCTATAACACTTTATTATATTTATAATATAATAAATAAATATAAATAAATATTATATTTATAAGCATCCGATCTCGCTACGAGATCGGATGCTTCTCTCCCTCCCTCTCCGTTTTGCTTTGCTGCTCTGTCTGTCTGTGAAATTGCTGTGAGACGCTTGCATTTCTTCCGAACCATAATTATGGACTTGTTTCGACCAGTTGGTCCCTCAACTCAATTTACAACATTTCTTCAAAGAGAAGACAGGCTTTGGGCGAGCCGATTTACCCTGTTGGCACGTACGCAGCTGTATATCTCATCGACTGGAAGACTTGATGATGTGTCTATCTCTGCTGCCATCTGTGGATAATAAGGACGCATATTTAATTGGATTTTCTAAAACTGGTTCCTGCTTTTTGGATTCAGCTGGTGCTGGTTTTATCTACAATCAAAGAAGTCGTCAGCAGCAAATTTGGACCCGATCACACTGCTTGCCTTTATGATGGCTTGGTTCATGTCTGGAGTACCCAGACTCAAATGCTTTGGGCTGAATGGATCCGATCTTGGGGATTTTTACTCAGACACTTTCCATCAGTGTGGCCATGTTAATTTGGACATTTCGGAACCGAGTAGACCAACACAGACTCAAGGTAGATGTCATACTGCACCACCTGGTGGTGGATGGGTTAAATGCAGAGACTAATTTCGCCATTGTATGGAAACATACAGTGCTGACATTGTGATGACATTATTATTATTATTATTAGGTTCTGTCTGTCCCCAAAACAACTGTGTGTTTATCTACATTTTGGTCTCCTTTGCTGTCCTTGAAGGCCATTTTATCTGAATTCGCCTGGAGAAAATGTGAATTGACGCTCACCACCCCCTCCCTGAGGAATTTCCAACTGATAACCAGATGAGCCAGCTGAATAAACTTTGTGTCATCATTTCAGGACTCTGGATTCTCATACAGGTTATGCTTGGCCATTTCTCAACATACCTCAAGAATGTTTATGGATCTCACCGGAGGACATTGACTGATTACAGTGACCTCGAGAGCATCTATAAGCGTTGTTGACTGCTCTCGTCTCTGATTGTAGAATGTCTACGTAAATATGTGCTTGTTTGTGCAAGGTGTTTTTTCAATATTAGGGGGTTTTCTCAGCCAAGAAAAAAGTCTGATAGGAATTTTTTTTTGCCTCCAACTCCTACATGTGTCCAGTTAACCACTGTTTTTGTCTGTCCAAACAGGTCTCACTTGTAAATGAGTCTTCGAGGCTCAATGTGATTTATCTGTTTAAATAAAGGTTGAATGAATGAATGAATGAAATTTATATATCTGTTATGGCTTTTTGGAGATAATTCTTCAATATTTTAATTATATAACCAAGGGAAATAGTAGTACTGGTGCCTTTACAATATAGTGTCATCCTTAATTAAAAATTATAGTTGATGTGTTTATGGGTGGTGACACATTGGTTCTGACAGAATCAAAGTTCTACATTCCTTTAAACAACAAGATATGTTTGTATTTGTTTTTCAGCTGGTATTTTGATGTGATGAACAATAAAGCAAATAAAGTGCACCTGAAGTAATCTCCCCAGCCTCACGTCTCAGCGAGGTAGAGGTACTGTCTGTATTGCCTGATGATATTTCAAAGTAAATTTATGTCAGAAAAGATTGTTTATAAAATCATATTTTTGGTTCTGAAACTAGGACATATAAAATGAGTCTAAAAACATTTGAGCTCATCTTGACTAGTGCTGGATTATTCACTCTCAGGTTAGACGTGACACACTGCTGCCTCCCCTCACAGATCTTCTTTTATTTGAACAGAAAATATACAAAAGCTGCTATTTTACCAGAAAATGGACAGATTAGACTGTAGCATACAGCAGCTAAACTCATAACACAAACCAAATAAAAAACAATATGTGCTTTACTTATTTTATTCTGACCAGCCAGGCTCTGCCTCACCAGACCACCTTGTCCTCACACCGAACACATTAATTTTATCTGAACTTCCTCTAACACCTGAACTGCTGTGTTATCAGGTCAAATTGTAAAGAGCTTTTTACCTCTTTTAGGGGGGCTTCCTAATATAATCAGTAGGTGCAATCAGCTCAGCTATTTAATGACTCCTGACTGACCAATAATGCCTCACTTACACTGCACTATAGAACAGCCAGATGCTGCAGAAGAACAGGAGGCTAAAATTTAGGAAGACTGATAGGTAACTGCTGACCATCAGTTTATGTAAATGCAGTGATATGGGGTGTAAATATATGTTTTGATTACGGTCATAAGATATGCAAGTATTATGCAAATAACCTTGTTGGTTGGACACCATCGCTCTCTTGGAGAGGAAAATCAGTCTCTATTTACCCCCAAAATAATGTAAATAGAACGTGTGTTCTTTTCTCAAATCAATCAATACACACAGATATGCCAAAAATAATGACAAATTCAGTGGATTTTATGTATTTTATTATAAAAATAACAATCTGTGATATATATGGTGAAAATTGTGCATGACAAACGTTAACCAAATATTAAATGACATTGAATTAAAGGTTTAATTGATTATTAAAATTGCTGAAACTTTATAAGGCAGACTTAGGACTGGTTTCTGTTTGTAAAGTGGTTAAAATTGTATCTAAGGTGAGCTAAGCTTGTCTGATAAGTTTATTGTGACGTAGAGTCACCAGAAAGGCATTGAAAGGTCTCTCTCCTACCAGGATGTAGTTCGGTCAGAGCATGGTTCCAACAGCTGGGAAATGATACCAGCAAGGCCTCAGACGCTCCGGTGACTGCGAGGCTGAAGTCAGAGTCAGAGTCAGAGTCAGAGTTTCTTTATTGTCATTCGCACCTCATGTGGTACATGTGGTGGAGCGAAATTATGTACGCAGGGTCCCAGTTACATCCAACAATAAAATGTATAAGAAAAACAGTAATAACATCTAAGATATGAACTAAGAAAAACATCAACTAAATATACACTAAGCACTCATAACATAAAACATTGAACATCAGCACAAACATGAACATGAGTCTGTGAGCAGATGTGCACGCATGGACACATCAACATTGAAACAGATCAGCAGCAACATGAAACAGATCAGCAGCAGCATGATATGGTTTTTCACAGTGATTATTCTAGTTAGATATTCATGAGTCTAACAGCCTCAGGGTAGAAGCTGTTCCTCAGTCTAGTGGTTCTACACTTAATGCTCCTTAACCTCCTTCCTGAGGGGAGTGGGGCAAAAAGTGTGTGTGCTGGGTGAGTGGGGTCCTTCATGATGCAGGTGGCCCTCTTCCTGCATCTGGAGGTGTAGATGTCTGTGATGGTGGGGAGGCTGATTCCGACAGATTTCTGTGCAGCCTTCACCACTCTCTGCAAAGCTTTTCTTTCTGCAGCTGTGCAGCCTCCATGCCACACGTTGATGCTGGAGCACAGGATGCTCTCCACTGCACACCTGTAGAAGGAGGTGAGGACTGAGCTTCCCAGACCAGCTCGCCTCAGCCGTCTGAGGAAGTAGAGTCTCTGATGAGCTTTCTTGATCAGGCTGGTGGTGTTGTTGCTCCAGCTGAGGTTGTCATTCATGTGTACACCCAAGTACTTGTAGCTGGAGACCACTTCCACCGCAGATCCTCTTATGTTCAGGGGGGTGTAGGTGTTTTTGTTCCTTCTGAAGTCCACAATCATCTCCTTTGATTGAGATGGATCAATCAAATTTAGGAAGACTGACATTTAGGAAGACTGAATGTCTTCAGTCATTCAGGACAAACCAGTCCTAAGTCTGCCGAAGTCACCTGTCATCGGTTGGAGGGATGAAGGTCCATGGTTACTGGTTCTGGCAGTCAGCTGGGATTTACCACTCCACTGCGGTGTGATTCTGGTAGACAGCTCTCGGAGCCCTGGGTTCTGGTGACGTTTAAATGGTGGGTTCTGTGAACTCCATCTTTTCTTTTTGTCTCTCGTCTTGAGACGTCTGCAGAAGGGTGCTTCTCGATTGCTCAAAGTCGTCTGCTGAAGGTGCTTCTTCTCTGTGATCAAGTGCGAAGAAGTGTTTCTTCTCTGAGTTCCAGTGTGAAGGCTTTGGGAAGTTTTTTTTGTGTGAATCTTAACTCTGTGTGGAGACAGAGAGGACTGGTCTTTGTGAAGAGGTGGTTCTAACTTTTGCCTTGCTTTATAAATCCAAAGTCCTTTTTCTGCCTCAAAAGTTTCATTTTAAAAGAGAAAATAAGACAAATGTATTATCTTGAAGAAAGATTACTTAAAACACACATTCTCATGAATAAACATCCAAAATATGACATCTTTAGAATTTACTTAAAACATACAATGTTTTAACAGAGGTGTTGCTGTCGACTGCCCATGTCCTGGAAAGGAAATGCCATTAGACCATACAATGGACTCTTTATTGTACCGTCTTCCCATGGGAGCAAGTCTGAGAAAAGTACTCCTTTTCGATAAGAGACGATATCAAACGTAGCAAGTTCGGATGTTTAGAAACTCTGAGGTCAGTTGAACAAAAGCTCTCATAAAAACCATCTCTCAGTTTCATGGGAAATGAGGTTCATATTGGGTTAGTGAGGTTAATACAATAACAGTTTTTTTTTTTTTTTATCATTATTACATTAGTGTCAACTTGGGAAGTTTGTGAGCTAAGCTGAATATTTGTAAAATGATGTCTGTTCGTTCCCAAAAGAATAGATTGATCTTATTTCAACAGTTTCAAACACAGGAATGATGTTTGTCTGAGGTGAGGTGTTCTCCTACATAAGCAACAATAAATACATATATTTACTATTTTTTAATGTCTTAGTTTATGTTAGATCAATGTAATAATGAGTCACAGCTGATCAACGAAAAATATTCAGTAGCTGCTATGAATACAATCATTTGTAACAACGCAAATGTTAAGTTGACAAAATCAAGAAAACAGAGAAAATGTGAACCACTGTCTCGTGTGAACGTGGCCAGCTGTAAAAATGTGTTGTATTCAAAGTGTTTGCTCAACAATGTAGAACAGATTTGAATTAGTGTGTTTTTTTGATGGAGATTTACTTTTGAACATGGTCCAGCTCAGAGCAGCAATCGGCTCAGCTATCTCAAAAAAATCCTCATCGTTCTCCAAACAGAGATTTATTTATTTGTTTGTTTATTTGTTTATTTATTTATGTATGACACAGCTCAGCCAGGAAAAGGGGAGGTAACATTAAAACCAGGTGGAATGAGGTTTTGAATAAAAGTAATGATTTATTTGGTCAATGAAACAAAATTATCAAAAGGAGAGTACTTTCAAAGTAGAGCCAATGGAGAGAAGCTAAAACTGGAGAGATGTCTCCAGTTAAGACTCTGGCAGCAGCATTTTGGATCAACTGAAGACTTTTTAAAGAAGTATTTGGACACCTAGATAACAAACCACTGCAACAGTACAATCAAATATATTGTTGTAAATTGAAATGAAATTAAACATTCATTACGGTGTTAGACGGACGAGATACGGAAACAGGCGCACCAGACATCTTTCTCCACCAGCCCTGTTCTGTTTTTAGTTGTTTTGGGGGGTTTTGCCACTTGATTCACTTCCATGGTTGCTTGGTCATGTGACTTAAAACAAAAGCTTCTCCTTCTTCTTTTTATTTACTTTTTCTTTTTTTTTTTTTTTTACAAAAACATAAAACCATATAAACTCTGAAAACAGGTTGCTGACATCCATATATAAAAAAATCCAAAAAGGAAAAATTAATCACAACCACCGAGAAACATATGCAGTGCTCGTATGTTGCCATGGAAACGTGTAAACCAAATCTCTACCATCCATCCATCCATCCATTATCTTTTACCCGCTTCTTCCATTTTGGGTCACGGGGGTCGCCGGTGCCCATGTCCAGCAATCACAGTGTGAAGGGCGAAGTTCACTCTGGACGGGTCTCCAGTCCATCACAGAGACACATAGAGACAAACAACCATTCACTCTCTCACTCACACCTAGGGGCAATTTAGAGTTAACAATCAGCCTAACATGCATGTTTTTGGTCTGTGGGAGGAGACCGGAGTACCTGGAGAAAACCCACGCATGCACAGAGAGAACATGCAAACTCCACCCAGAAAGGCAACCGGACCGGGATTTGAACCGGGGACCTGCTTGCTGAGAGGCAGCAGCTCTACTAGTTGTGCCACCGTGCTGCCCCTCAAATCTCTACCACGGTTATTAAATATTTTTAATGTGCTCACTTTGCCAGTGAATAATGGTGAGAAACTGTCAACATGCATCAAATATGTGTTTAGTTTTCCTCAGTCTAAAGATTGTTTAAAATCATATGAAGATTTATTTGGGTTAAAATGTTTGTGGTCAATGAATAATTTGTCACTGATCTTTAACAGTTTAACAATATTTTGATCCATCTTTGTTTGGTGTTCCAGAAACACCTGACCCTCCCAGGATTTCCAAAAAAGCTTCCACACATGCCTAAATACATGGAAATGTCAATTGCTCACTAACATTTTGCTGTTGAAAGGTCATATTTATGGTTAAAACAAATGTTTTTCAAGGAATTGAATCTTTTTTTTTATTATTTACCTGTTACCATGTTATTCTTAGTTATTATTTTCCTCAATGATCTCAGCTCCCACCTGTCAACAATCAGTAATCAGGTCGCCTTCATTCAGTGCTCCCCCGCCCCAGTACTTTGTCCTGTTCATCGTCAGATCCTCCTGTTATCAAGCTTCTTTAATTATTAAAGAGCCTCATGTCTGCCTGCATGCCTGCCTTTTGGATCCTTTTTCCACAATAACACGGAAACATTTACAACCGTGCACCTTTTTCAGTGGGTGCATTCTTTTGAGTCAGCTGGGCATTGATCCAGGAAGAAATAATGAGAGGCGGAGAAGGAAGAAGCCTTTTCCTAAATGGAGAGTGGAGTGTTTACCTGCGGGAGGCGGCGTCACCTTAAATCATGGCTGAACTGTCAGCGCGATCTAAGTTTATTTAGTCAATAAAAAGCTTTCCTCAGTCAGGAGGTCAAAGTGGTCAAACCCTCCATACCTGGCAAGCCGTTTAGTTACCCGGGCTGCGAACGGTTGGGTGCCACCGCTTTTAGGATTGAAACTAAATCCAGCCAGTCAAATACTGTTCATGCTCTCTTGCAGAATCACTCAAAAAATATAAAAATGGCTGTATATTTTTACAGCATAGCATGACTTTTAATGATTTAGCTATTTAAACAGAAGATCAAAGTTAATAATTGTTTTTAACATTGGCAGTAGTGTGTGTAGTAGTGGTGGGGGGTGTTTGTGTGTGTTTAACTTAGTTTGACAGTCATGCGGGAAGATGTATGGTCTGTTTTGTTCAGGGTCAATTCTTCAGCCATCAGATAGGGGCAGCCACTATTTTGGCCTCATTTCCCTACAAGAGGCAAAGCAGCCCGTGTTTTTATGACAAAAGATAAAACATGAGGGAAGGTAGTCGCTACAGATGATTATCTTCCTGTGAGGCGCACAAACAGCACCAGCCATTCATTTCCTATAAAGTCTCACATTCGCTCTCAGTACAACACATTTCAGGTGGGAACTCTAAAGTTCTTCAAACAGGCCAATTCAAAACTAAATAAAAAAAACTGAAAGTATTCTCATGTATTTTGCAGAGAGAAGTTTTTAAGCAGTTCATGTAACCAGTTTTGCATTCCACGCTTTGCATGCCCTAACGTCAAAGTTTTCTACACAGTGTTTGTTGGACTGTTCGGTCAGTCCAGGGTGTTTTATCATTGTCGTCTTCAGATGGAATTTTTGAATAAAGTTTTAAAATGTCCGATAAAAAAAAATAAAAAGTCCTCCATCTTCTACAGCTTATCCATAGTTGTGTCATGAAGGTAACAGGTCCAGGAGAAAAACCCGGACATCCTCTTCAGTGACACTCTTCAGCTCCTCCTGGGGGACCTCAAGGCGTTCCCAGGCTAGAGGATACACAATCCCTCCAGCGAGTTTTGGGTCTGTCCCAGGGCCTGCCTGAAACATCTCTGAAGGAGGGCATCCTAATCAGATGTCTGAACCACCTCAGCTGACTCCTTTCGTTGGGAAGGAGCAGCGGCTTTAATCTGAGCTACCCATGAATGGCAGAACTCCTCACCCTGTCTGTAAGGCTGATTTCAGCCAGCCTACAAAGAAAGCTCATTTCAGCTGCTTGTATCCAGGATCTTGCTCTTTCAGTCAGGATCCATATCTCATGACCACAGGTGAGGGTTGGAATATAGACAGAGCAGTAAATCAAGAGCTTCGCCTTTTGACTCATGTCATTCTTTACCAAGACCGGCTGAAGCAGCACTCTTATTACTGAGGATGAGGACTTAATCTGTTGATCCAGCTCTCGTTTCATCTTACTATCACTCGTGAACAAGACGCCCAGATAATTAAACCCCCTCCCCCCAGTGTCTACTAGCCACCCCTGGCTCAGCCTTTGCACCCTCTACTCGTCAGGATCCATCACTCTGCACCGCCTTGGACAAGAAAAAGACCTACCTCTGTTCTTCACAGTGGTACACCTATATCACCAAAAACAATAAGGTTTACTCGTGTCCCTGTTCAATTCCAGTACAGATAAACACGTATCACGAATAATACAGACGTTCACTATTCAAATCCTTCAGCGACAGGGGACATCAGCACTTATTATCCTGAAAATACAATGATCAAAAAGGAAAAATAGCTGATAAAAAAAATGATTAATCAAATTACTTAAACTTTTAACTAAACCAGTATGAAATTATTAAAAAAAAAATATGAGTACAAGAAACATGTAATATCATCTTTGTCATCATCACAGCTCATCTTTGTGAACGCATGCATGGATAGAGTCTGTGGTTAAGTAAGTAAGTAAAGTTTATTTATATAGCATCATTCATAGATATGACATCCCAGGGTTCTTCACATTAGAAGAAGTAAAATATTAAGAACATGCACCGAAATACCCATACATATAAAAGCATAGAAAGAAACAGGTAAAACACACATACAATTCAACAAACACCTGTTTATAAAATACTGTCTTCAGATGTTTTTTAAATGCATCAGTGCAATTTAGGTTGTGTAAAGATGAAGGCCTTCCAGAGTTGGGGTACGACTGTTTTGAATGACTGATCCCAGCAAGATTTGAAATGGGTTTGGGGGTGCCACCAACAACCTGTGATCAGATGACCTAAACCTGCGAGATGATGCATGGAGCTGAACCAAGTCAGAGATATAGGAAGGTGCTTGTTCAAGCAAAGGTCTAAAATGAATATTAACATTTTAAAATTACTTCTAAAATGAGCTGGGATCCAGTGAAGGGAAGTTAAAACAGGTGTGATGTGAGCTCGTTTGTTTGTACGAGTTGGTCATCCTGCAGCTGAGTTCTGGACAACCTGAAGACGGTTCAGCTCCTTCTTGTTTCAGCATTTTACACACAACTCTTACTGTAGTCTAAAGAAGTAAATAAAGCAAGAATGACCATCTCAAGGTTTGTTTTTGACAAGAAGCTTTTCAATTTTGAGATGTTCCTGAGCTGGAAGTGACCGTTTCTATAGTTGTTTTAAAGACATCGCAGAATCAAAAAGACGTCCATGAACTGCTCAACATAAAACTATTTTTCTTTACAGCTGACATCCAGCTGCTTCTTCGCAGCAGTGCTGTGAGTTTGATGGCAGTTTATAGTTCATGGTGTGGCCTGAAAACTTTGAGAAAAGTCATCCCAAGGACAAGAGAACTACGAAATAAACCGATTCACACAAAACGTGATGGTCTGTCAGGTACATGCAGGCACGGGAAAAAGCTGACAGAGTGTGTTTTAATGGAGATTTCTTGGCTAGTTGAATAAAAAATGTAGATTATTCAGTTATTAATGTTCCTGCTCAGTTCAGTTCAAGTTTTGTTTGTTTGTTTGTTTGTTTTAAATAAGACACTCTTGATTTATTGGATGTAAAAAAAAAATCATGAGAATCTGATGCATTTTCTTTTCAAGGAATACAAGTGTCAGACAGTTCTTTAGGTTAAAATAGACAAAGTTTACAAAAAAAGTGAGTATTTAATTATAAATTGTGCTTCAAGACTGTCGGTCAGTTATTTTTTTTTATTTTTTAGAAAACAATCAAATTCATTAACTTTCTTTTCCTGCATCAAATGTATATGTCCTATGCAGTGATTAAATGTTTGCTTGAATACTCACCACAGATAAATTATTTTTCATTTGAAGGTACATGCATTTACCACTTTATCTTTGTTTGAGTTCTGACCGTATTCAATTAAAAAATTAAAGAAAACACAGGTGCATTTGAGCGCATAACCATATGTTAAACCTATTATTTTTATTAGATATGGCATGGTTAAAATATAAACCGTATGAACTAGTGTGCTATACAATAATTTATTACATTTTATTTATTTATTGTTCATTTGATAGGGACAGATACAAGAAACATAGATCAAAACAATCTAACGCCTGTGTCACAGTGTAGCCAAAGCTAATTCGCAACACCGTCCCTAGATGGACCTTTTAACAGCTGGTTAAATGAAAAGTTAAGATCAAAAGTAAAAACAATAAAATGATGAACAAGAAATACACAACAATTTAAAACTACTGAGTTAAAACAATTACAATATTTAAAAAGGAGTACAATTCTGGTTCATATTTAGCCAATACTTACGCCTTGAAATGAATATTTTAATGTCAGTTATAGTCTTTAAATCAGATGGTAATGGAAGCTTACAGCTCCCAATAGAGAAGGGGTCTGTCCAAAAGTTGTCCTGCAGAATTTATTATTGTAGTATTTTACAGTCGTGATTTGTGGAACTTGTAGTGACTCTATTGCTGTTCTGTCTCTCAATAAATGTAAGTAATGGCTCAGGTGCTACACGACTGATACATTTATGAAACAGTTTAAGAAATCAGAAACTAATAAAGCTATCAAAGCTCAGTAGATTATATTTCTTAATAATGGTACAGTGATTATAACGAACTGGATTTTTATCCATAATTTTTACAGAGCGATTGTATAAAGAGCCAATGTGTTTGTCTCTGGACCTCTGGGCATTCCTTATTGTTGAGGAGCTGGGTGACAGACTCACACTGGTCATTTGAAAATGTAGACCTTTTAAATGTAGAGTAAAATTAAACTAACGAACCCACTGTCATGGTTTGTAAAACGCATTGTTTGTGCTCATTCACTTTGAAAGCACCTCCAATGCAAAATCACATCAAGAAGCTTTTAATTCCCCATGTGTTGAAGAGGCTTCATTTTTATGTCGGCCGCAGAGCTGGTGAGCCTTGCTGGCTCATAAATCTGACCGTGCTTAGCAAGCACAAATTTTCTCCTCATTAGAGCTCCGCATGCTGTGGAGGAACCTGCAATACACACCAATTTGGAGTTTTTCCAATAAACTAGAAGCAGAATTACTTTGTTGACTGTTCTGACCCTTTATTACGACGGAGTATTAGGGCCATGCTAAGAAAAAAAAATTACATTACAAGAAAATCGTCATAAAATAAACTCGTTATATTATGAGAGTAAAGTAGTACGAGAATAAAGCCGTAATATTACAAGGATAGTCCTGGGTCAGCTCGCACCTGCTGTAGACAGCCTCCAATGAGTCACTGTGTTTATGAAGTAGTCCACGATCACTTTTGGGTCACTGTTATGAAATACGTCTCCATCCACATGATGTGACGACTAAATCCGTCAGTGCAGCCATTAATTGCTTCAGTTTATCATAAGTTCTAGAACTGTGCTGCTCAAGGTTGCATGTTGGATGGAGCAGCTCTGTTACTTTCATTCTGGGATGTTGCTTTTGAAAACCTTAATTCCTCTTTTTTCTGGATGTAAATCGCCTTTTTTGGATGATTATTTCCTCCGATATTGGATGCTGTGCAGCTGGGAGGATTTTTATTGAAACCTTTTTGCGTTTGAATATTTATTATGATGCATAACCATGAAAACAAGGTGTGTTTTACAACTGTGAGCAGCTTCTTAACATCTCAAAAGCTCAAATAATACCTCAACTACAGTCCCAAATCACAAATGAGTTAAAAAGGAGGTGTCGTGGACAGCTGAGTGAAGCTGACCCCCCACCCACGTGAAAATTTCCAGCAAATACAATGAGTAGTTAGTGCTCCATTTGTGCAGGTTTGTGCCGTAAAAATTTTCGTTTGTGCTGCTTTGGTTTATGAGATATTAAAAGTTATAATTTTGACCTGTGATAGACGCGCTGAACTTTGCCCTCCAGGCTCAGGCGCGTTCACGCGTCTTTTATAACCACAATCAGGTACTATAAGGAAACATTTACGACAGTTGTGTTTTTGTTGTCAAATCTGATCCAGACAATTACAGCCGGAGCGCGCCCGCCTTAAGTAAACGCTCTGCCCTGACGTGTGCGCGCTTGCCATACAGAGAGAGGGGTGCGCCCAAATAATTTTTAATATCTCATAAACCAAAGCAGCACAAACGAAAATGTTTACGACACAAACCTGCACGAACAAAGCACTAACCACTCATTGTATTTGCTGGAATTTTTCACGTGGGTGGTCAGCTTCACTCAGCTGTCGAGCTGTGGATGCATCCCCATCTACCTGGCAGAGGTATTTGAGTACCTGACCATTGAGATCCTGGAGCTGGCGGGAAACGCGAGTCGTGACTACAAGACGACCAGGATCATCCCCTGACACCTGCTGTCTGTCTGCAATTACAAGTTGCTGGGTGGAATGACCATCGCTCAGAGAGGAGTTCTGCCCAAGATTCAGGTGGTCCTGCTGCTCAAGAAGACTGAGAAACCCACCAAGTCCAAGTAGACAGATCAACATCTGCAAACAGTTTCTTCAGATCTGCTTTAAAACAGACGGCTCCAAGAGATCCTTCCTTCCCACAGCCATCAGCATCTATAGCAACTCTTAATGAAACCAGGATGATGAGCTACAACAACATTTAATTGTAGATACAGTATTCAAGTGCTACCAACTGCGTACTCAGCATCATCGCTTTGTGATGTCCAAACATCCTTTTAGGCTTTGTCCTGCACCACTGTGGCCTGCAGGTGGACACACCCTCATCTTTAAAACACAAACTGAAGCCACAGTGACATTAAACAAATTTAACGATGACATGGCAGTGCAGGGGTTAGTGCTGTTGCCGCACAGTGTGAAGGCCACAGGTTCACCTCCTGGTCTGGGCCCTTTCTGAGAGGAGTTTGCAACTTCTCTCCATGCATGTGCAGTACTTGTTTCCTCCCACAGACCAAAAACATGCATGTTAGGCTGACTGGTAACAACTTGCCCTCAGGTGTGAGTGGGATTGAATGATTGTTTGTCCCTGTGATGGATTTGCAACCTGTTAAGGGTGCACCCCGCCTCTCATACAGGGACTGCTGGAGATAGACACCAGCTCCTCACAATCCAAAATGGAGAAGCGGGTAAATGGATGTCTCCACCTCCCCCACTCCCACACTAAACCTTAGTCCTTCACTCAGGCTTCAGTTTCTTCTCTCAGGGGAAACATGTATGTCAGAAACAGCAGGTGTGAAGTGAGATTAGCAAACACAAGAGGAGGAAGGGGGGAATGAATAGTGTTAGGACAGGAAGGGAGGCAAAACTCAAGGATAATGTTGATCATCTATGTGCCTTATGTGTGATACTTATTATGCAAGCAAGTTATGTTAATTCTGTATGCTTGTGCATCAGCTGTGCACATACACTGGTAATAGCCTTTGTTTCTCCTTTGAGACTGTCACTCATCACGTCTGCATGATGGACAGCTTGGTGACTGGCATTGCCAGATGAAGAATGCTCCAAGGCCATCCACTCCTTAGAGCAGCAATTAGCTCTCAGCCTCAGCCCCACACTGTGGGCATGCATGAAAATGAGCCCAGGGCCATGCCTCCACGCCTGGCAACCTCTCTTTGGTGCTGCATCCCACACACAGCACTCTGCGTGATGAATGCACCCATCAGAGTTCAAACATACCAGTGTGGCAGACATGTAGTAAAGTACTGGGACAGTAAGCTGACCTACTGAGATCTCCTAATTGCATGAGAACAGCAACATCAGCACAGGTTTTATGTGGGAAGCTCAGGGCTAAATCTGAGGCTGCAGAAAGTGACAGAAGAAACCCTCTGGCTAAGAACAACACCAGGTTGGGATTTCAGCTACATGTCAAGAAGAAAACAGCTTAAAAAATGACTAAAACAAGAAACTCTTCACAAACAACCTTTAAGTGGTCAACTGAGAATTGTTTAGTGGCAACTCAGAACCATTATCTGGTGCCTGAAAATTAAAGCCTAAAGAAATGTTTGTTTCTTCTTAGTAATTTATTCACAGTACTGCTGAAAAACACCATGTTCAGGAAGACCTTATAAATCATTTCCCAATAATAATAATATGTTTATCCCACGACCCAGTTGAACACTTGATTTAAAAAAAAAAAATGCAAATTGTTGAGCTGAATGTTGTTTGTCTTGTTTGGCATGAGCAGCAGGCACATATGGCTCACACAAACATCAAACTACAGTCAATATTAACCTGTTTGTTCATTTGCCTGCCTCGCCCACTACTTACACTGGTGATTTGTGTTTGTGCGGAGAACAAACACCATTTCAGAAGGATGCTGCTGCAGCAGCTGAAGATGCTTGTCCTTTTCATCCCTCCCCCCCATCCCCCAGTTCAGTTCTCAAACATTTCACAGCTGCTCTTTTCAGTTCTTTACTTAAATTAAAGCAGTTGTTAAAAAGACAAACTGGACAAACTTTTATGAAACTTGAAGAAAGCAATTATTGGATGAACATTATCAACTGATTACTGTTTGGACTTAGCCTGTTTTAAGACACAGTCAACAAACCTGATAAAACCTTAAAATGGCTATAAGTCAGTCCATTCTACAGCTATTGAGCTTAAACATTGTTTGCTAGAAGATCGGAGTCATTCATAACACATAAGTCCAAGTGTTACTCACTGTGTGACATATTTGCTTAAAACGTTCACATTAATTGTTGCAGTCAATTGTGTTTTTGTCTGTTAGCAAAATATTTCAAGAACCACCAGATGAATTTTGATGAAACTTGCAGAAAGTAAGCAATAGATTCTTTCAGTTCTTTACAACTGATGGGCTTTTGGAGCGGCTCTAATTCAAGATGATCACTATGGTAAATCAACATTATCCAGCATCAAAGTTCATGCGCAATATTCCAGGTAAAAAAACAAAATCAAAGTTAAATCAGGTCCTCTGGACGGTTTCTTTCTTTTTTATTTCCGGAAACGTTTCGTCCTTCATCCAAACGACTTCATCAGTCCGAGGAGCCACAACAAACTCAGTCCCACAAGCAGCACACTCACATAGTGAGCCAGCCAGTTTGCTGGTGATAAGATGGTTGCTGGAGTCCACCCTTTCTCCCGTCGACTCCTCTCCCTGTTGCAACTCCAGCCATGGCGATTTTCTACCTGGATTATTGAGAATGAACTTTGATGTTTTCAACCACTTTGGCTGTGGCTGCCTCAGAGGAGTCGACGGGGGAGAGGGCGGGCCCCAGACACCATCTTATCATCAGCAAACTGGTTGGTCCACTATGTGTGTGCTGCTTGTGAGACTGAGTTTGTTGTGGCTCCTCGGACTGATGAAGTTCTTGGGATGAAGGATGAAACGTTTCAACAACAACAAAAAAAAAAACATTATCCAACACAGACATTACTATAACTCAGTCAGTTTCTCATATATTGAGTTGAAATTTGATGTGGTAGTAGCTGAGAGTCATTCCAGCACATACTCTGAATATGAAATCTCACAAATCACATGATGGTGTAAAAGTGGTGGATGATACGCATTCTTTCAAGGAATGTTTGGCTGTTAATTGATTTTGTTCTACATTTCCAGCATCATACTTTAAGACATTAAATAGTTTCATCATACAGTTGGCAACAAAAGGTTACAATGTACAAATGAGTCAAACTGCACAAGAATAGTATACAGTTTTATGGTTCAACGTTAAATATAAAGGATTAAGTTGTGCAGAATAAAAATACTGAAACATCTCAACAACACTTCCATAAAGTTTTCTGAATGAATACCGCCTGTATTAAAAAGTACACTCAATCAAATCTGTTGATTCACAAACATATTTTAAAACATAGATGAAAATGTTCAAAAATTAACTTTATGATCATTTCTGCTGCAATGGGTTGTCTTCTTAAGACTATCAGATGTGTAAACAGTACGTTTGCAAAGAAACTACCGTAAACATTAAAACTGTTTTTGTGGGACGCTACAGTACGGTAGTGTGGTTTCTCACAAATACCAAAGGCATGCAAAAGCTGGTCTGTCTCATATGTTTTCCACTTTAAATGAAATTTTCATAAAATAAAACCTGTTTAAAGGTTTGTTTTACACCTGTCCTCAGTTTATATCAGCCTTGTTCAATGACCAGACAGCAGCTTATTCCAAGTCGACTTGGTGATCAAAGTCCTTGACTTTGCTGTTGAACTGAAGGTCGGTGAACTTTTGAACATGAACTCCAAATCTTGAACAAATGTACAACGCTGCAGCGAGGACCCTGATCAAGTTTGTGTTGGTTTCCAGGAGGCTTCTAGGAAGAGGCTGCAGGCAAAACAAAACAATAAAAATCACTTCTTCCATCAAAACAAACGTATCAAATTGATTGTGAAAAGCTGATTAGCAAAAAGTTGCAGAGGGATTGCAATGATTTGTCACAACAAAGACACAAACTGCTGAGCCACAACGACTGAAGCAGGAAAACACACTAATAACAGAAATGTGTATATATATATATATATATATATATATATACACATTT
>NC_056499.1:37200596-37212287 GCF_014905685.2 Nematolebias whitei
ATACAAAAAGATTTCCCAAGCTTTAAACATCCCAAGGAGCACTGTGCAAGCAATCATATTGAAATGGAAGGAGTATCAGACCACTGCAAATCTACCAAGACCCGGCCGTCCCTCTAAACTTTCATCTGGAACAAGGAGAAGACTGATCAGAGATGCAGTCAAGAGGCCCATGATCACTCTGGATGAACTGCAGAGATCTACAGCTGAGGTGGGAGAGTCTGTCCATAGGACAACAATCAGTCGTACACTGCACAAATCTGGCCTTTATGGAAGTGGCAAGAAGAAAGACATTTCTCAAAGATATCCATAAAAAGTGTTGTTTAAAGTTTGTCACAAGCACCTGGGAGACACCAAACATGTGGAAGAAGGTGCTCTGGTCACAAGAACCCAAAATCGAACTGTTTGGCCACAATGCAAAACGATATGTTTGGTATAAAAGCAACACAGCTCATCACCCTGAACACACCATCCCCACTGTCAAACATGGTGGTGGCAGCATCATGGTTTGGGCCTGCTTTTCATCAGCAGGGACAGGGAAGATGGTCAGAATTGATGGGAAGATGGATGTGGCCAAATACAGGACCATTCTGGAAGAAAACCTGTTTGAGTCTGCAAGAGACCTGAGACTGGGATGGAGATTTATCTTCCAACAAGACAATGATCCAAAACATAAAAGCCAAATCTACAATGGAATGGTTCACAAATAAACGTATCCAGGTGTTGGAATGGCCAAGTCACAGTCCAGACCTGAATCCAATCGAGAATCTGTGGAAAGAGCTGAAGACTGCTGTTCACAAACGCTCTCCATCCAACCTCACTGAGCTCGAGCTGTTTTGCAAAGAAGAATGGGCAAGAATTTCAGTGTCTCCATGTTCAAAACTGATAGAGACAAACCCCAAGAGACTTCAGCTGGAACTGCAGCAAAAGGCGGCGCTACAAAGTATTAACGCAAGGGGGCCAAATAATATTGCACGCCCCACTTTTCAGTTTTTTATTTGTTAAAAAAGTTTGACACATCCAATAAATTTAATTAAAATTTTATATGTTTATGTTTGAAGCCTGAAATGTGGCAATAGGTTGAAAAGTTCAAGGGGGCCGAATACTTTCACAAGGCACTGTATATATTTATTATTATTATTTATTTATTTATTTTAATTGTCAAACAAGCAAACACCTCAGGCCAGAATCAGCCTAAATTCCTGTCTCTTTGTTTCCTTCTTCCCCTTTGTTTTTGTCTTTACCAACTTTATTGTTCCTTCTGTGTACCCTGTCGACAGAGCTGGCAGACAGAGGACATTTAGCTTGCAGAAACACACATAGCAACTCCAGCTTCTCTGTGTGCTCTGCTAATATTTACACTGTCAGGCTAAACACTGCCACTATTGAATCTGGCCATTCAAAATAATGTTTGACTAACATTAGAACAACAGTGAAGGAACACCGCCGGGGCAATAAGGCCTGTATGCCTCGGGCTGCAGCCTAAATAGCTGAGGGAAGTGAACATAAACACCGATGACATCTTTTCACGCTAGGTCAACAGTTAGGCCACTGTTTGTTTGTTTTTTGTCATTTTTGAGTTTTGCAGGTTCTACTAAAAGCAAAGCTATAAAATGTAAAGTCCTCAAATGATCTGTCAGTGAATGAAAAGTTCAAAGAGAACTGTAATCTATTTGAGCGGCCTCATTTGACGTAAAAGTTCGGCGTCGCGGTGTAACTTTATCTGCTCTGAACTGATTTGTCTTTGTCAATATTAGCACGAGCTTGTGTGAGTTCAGGTCAGTGTTTACACAGCTCACTGTGCTTTGACCTGCCTTTAACGTCGAGTTCTTCAGCGCTGTGATGAATAAAAAGGAAAAAAATGATGAGCAACCAAAGAAATATCGTTTTTAGGTTTTTAAAACTGATGAAATGGTTGGGGGAGGGGAAGAATGGGCACACTGCATCAGCCTTCAGCAGAAGCCTCTTCTGTGGTTAGTACTGCCATCTAATGGGGAAGAGGTCCAATATCCATAAGGGTTTCTTCATTACTGAACTATTAATGTAATTTTGAGTCCTTTAATGGTTTGCACTGACACTCTGTGCACATAAGCATTAAATGCTTTAGATAAAAGGTCAGAGAGTTAAATATGAGCTGAAGCATGCTATATTGATGGTTAAACCATGAAACTAAACACAACCTTTCTCCTCGTTTGATTAAAGCGTGTTGTGTAATGAATGTAGGCCGTTTTCCAAAAACGCATCCAGGGTCGTTGTTCTTTGAAGTAGAGGTTTCAGCTTTTCCAGGTGTGATGTTTACCATGTTCAGTCTCACTTTGTTGTCATTTGTTTGGCAGGAAGTTTCTACCTGGACTCTTTCATTTAGAGCTTTTACAGAGTTGGAACCAGCTGGTCTGGACTGAAATGGATCCACTTCATGTCTGAAGGTCAAACGAGGAGTTCATGTGAAGTCCTATCTTGGGCAATGTTTGATTATTGACTATGTTTTCTTGCTGCTTCATTCTGAGAATTAAACCAACCACCAACGCCACAATAGCGTGTGATTTTGTGAAAACACAGACTCTGATGGTCAACTTGTCGATCACATCTTTAACTGGTTTAACTTCTTGACCAAACTTTAACCTTCAGCTATTACAGATGGAGAGGTGACAGAAGAAAAAAACAATACAAAACTTGTAAATCCATCCATCCATCCATCCATTATCTTTACCCGCTTATTCCATTTTGGGTCACGGGGGTCGCTGGTACCCAAGTCCAGCAATCACTGTGCGAGGGGCGGGGTACATCCTGGATGGGTCGCAAGTCCATCACAGGGCCACATAGAGACAAACGAGACAAACGACCATTCACTCTCTCACTCACACCTAGGGACAATTTAGAGTTACCAATCAGCCTAACATGCATGTTTTTG
Organism: Nematolebias whitei; assembly: GCF_014905685.2. Classification (NCBI taxonomy): domain Eukaryota; kingdom Metazoa; phylum Chordata; class Actinopteri; order Cyprinodontiformes; family Rivulidae; genus Nematolebias; species Nematolebias whitei. Next base: position 37,203,505 of record NC_056499.1, read on the forward strand.
GTCTGTGGGAGGAAACCAGAGTACCCGGAGTACCCGGAGTACCCGGAGAAAACCCACGCATGCACGGAGAGAACATGCAAACTCCACCCAGAAGGACCCTGGACCAGGGTTTGAACCAAGGACCTGCTCGCTGAGAGGCAGCAGCTCTACCAGTTGTGCCACCGTGCTGCAACTTGTAAATCAGGTGTTTGAATTCATATTTTGGGATCAGTTGGAAGTGTTAAAAACTAAATAGATGAGTCGAAGCTGAGACACTTCTTGTGATGCTCACGATGGTAATTTTTCATGTAAGCTATAGTCATAAGTAATCAATTCAGTTCAATTCAGTTTATGTATAGCACCAAGCCCCAGCAGAAGTTGTCTCAGGGCACCAAACAAAAACATTTGCATATATTAAAAAGCCAGTTAGTAAAAGTTATCTGTCTAAGGAAGCCGGCAGATTGTGTTGAATCTTCACTTCGTCAAAGTCTCCCATCCTGAGCGAGCACAATAGCAACAATGTAAAGAAAAATCAACCTTTAAATAGGAAGAAACCTCCAGCAGAACCAGGCTCAGGACAAGCGGTCATCTGCTTCAACCAGCTGGGTTTGAGAGGAACAGGAAGGAGAGACAAACAAACTCAGAATGGCAGGTCCAGCTGCAGGTGCAGGTGTTCTTTCTAATGGAGGAAAGTTCTAGAATTGCGCCGCTCAAGGTGGCTGCATGTTGGAGCAGCTCTGTTACTTTCAATCTGAATTTTGCTTTTGGAAACTTTAATTCCTCTTTTTCTGGATGTAAATCATATTTTTTGGATGATTATTTCCTCTGGTATCGGATTCTGTGCAGCTGGAAGGATTTTTACTGAAACTTTTTTAGTTTTGGACATTTGTTATGATGTGTAACCATGACAACAAGGCAGTTTTCTACAACCAACAGCAGCTGATTAACATCTCAAAAGCTCAAATAATATCTCAATGACAGCCCCAAATCTCAAATGAGTTGAAAAGGATGTTCTGTGGATGCATTCTCATCTACCTGTCAGCTGTGCTCGAGTGCCTGACCACTGAGATCCTGGAACTAGCAGGAAACACGGCTCATGACAGTGGAAGGACAGGATCGTCCCTCGGCACCTACAGTTGCCTGTCCGCAGCGATGAGGAGCTCAGCAGACTGCTGGGAGGAGTGGCCATCGCTCTGGGAGGAGTTCTGCCCGGCATTCGGGCGGTCCTACAGCCCGGGGAAACCGAGAGGCCAGCCGAGTCTGGGTGGACGGATCGGACGACATCTGCAGCCAGTTTCTTAGGATCCACTGTGGGATGGACCTTTACAAGAGATCCTTCCTGCCTACAGCCATCAGCATCTATAACATCTCTTAGTGCAATGAGGATAACGAGTTACAACAACAAATAATTTCCCTATGGGATTAATAAAGTATAATTGAATTGAACTGAACTGAATTGAAAGACAAAAAGCACACGTTGAGATATAAATAATTACAAATACAAAGAGGTTGAGTAAGTAAAGACAGAAGCAGATTGAGGAAATGTGGTCAGTTTGTCCTCTAGCAGTCTTAAGCCTATAGCAGCATAACTAAGAGATAGCTTAGGAAACTCAAGCCAACCCTAGGATTTATCAAAAAGGAAAGTCTTAATCCCAGTCTTAAAACTGGACAATGTGTCAGCCTCACGGACAGAAACTGGAAGTTGGTTTCATAAGAGAGAAGTTTGATAACTGGAAGCTCTGCCTCCCATTCTGGTTTTGAAAACTCTAGGAACCACAAGTAAACCTGCAGTTTGAGAGTGAAGTGCTCTGTTGGGAAAATATGGAACAATAAGATCTCGAATATAAGATGGAGCTAGGTTGTTGAGAGCTTTGTAGGTTAGAAGTAAGATTTTGAATTCAGTTCTTCATTTGACAGGGAGCCAATGGAGAGAAACTAAAACTGGAGAGATATGATCTCTCCCACTAACTCCAGTTAAGACTCTGGCAGCAGCATTTTGGACTGAATTTTACTCAGCACCGTTTTTGTTGTTTTTATTGATTTTATTGATCTTAATGTTTTAACAACTGTTTTATGTGTTTAAATGTTCTTGATTTTATATGTACATCATTTTTAGGCAGCTGTGGTTGTTTTAAAGGACTTTATAAATAAAGTATTGTTATTATTATTATGACCCCCGTGACCCAAAAATGGAAGAAGCGGGTAAAAGATAATGGATGGATGGATGGATGGATATTATTATCAACAGAAGACATTTTAAAGAAGTATTTGGACAGCCAGATAATAAACCATTGCAATAGTCCAGTCTAGATGTGACAAATACATGAACTAGTTTTTCTGCATCATTTTTATATATGTTTCTAAATTTAGTGATATTACACAGGTGGAAGAAGGCAGTTCTAGTAACATTTTTTAATGTAGGGGATAAAAGACATGTCCTGAAAAATAACACCGAGATTTCTTACATTAGAGCTGGAGGACAGATTAATGCCATCCAGAGAAAGTGAAAGACTGAAAAATGTATTCCTAAGATGCTCAGGTCCAAAAACTTCACCATTTCATGACAGCTGACATCATTATCTGTTTACGGACATCAAATTCAAGGTCAACAACTTTTCATTTTAAATTTATGTTTGATGGATTAAGATGCGCGGCAGCACGGTGGCGCAACTGGTAGAGCTGCTGCCTCTCAGCGAGCAGGTCCTTGGTTCAAACCCCGGTCCAGGGGCCTTTCTGGGTGGAGTTTGCATGTTCTCTCCGTGCATGCGTGGGTTTTCTCCGGGTACTCCGGTTTCCTCCCACAGACCAAAAACATGCATGTTAGGCTGATTGGTAACTCTAAATTGTCCCTAGGTGTGAGTGAGAGAGTGAATGGTTGTTTGTCTCGTTTGTCTCTATGTGTCCCTGTGATGGACTTGCGACCCGTCCAGGGTGTACCCCGCCCCTCACACAGTGATTGCTGGACATGGGCACCAGCGACCCCCGTGACCCAAAAATGGAATAAGCGGGTAAAGATAATGGATGGATGGATGGATTAAGATGCTTTGACATTAAGCTCTTTTCAGCCCACATACTCTGACTCCAGTATTTTGAATTACTTTGTACAACTGTGACATTGTGTTGCTTGTATTATGATTTACACAACTCTACTAGTGCTGTGACTAGAGTACAAAATTTAAATTAATTTGATAACCAAAAATTGGTGACTGGCTACCAACAATCTTGTCTTTTAATTTGAATGTCTGAAATACTTAAACACAGGGAGAAGTGTCACAACATAGTTTCCTTCCACAAAACATATTTTTGTTTCTTCAAATGTGTCTCAACAGTGGCGGCCTGAATTAAAAGCACTCAGGTGCAAAACTTGAACAAATGGAGATGAAAGATGTAAATAAAGGCATCCTGACTGCACAGACCTCACATAAGCACAGAACTTCCTGAAGAAGAGATTAGGAGTTAAAATCAGAAATATTAAAGTCAACAATAATTTTATATAGAACGTCACCTATCAGACTTTGAGGAGCGTGGGTGGTGATCGGTCTGACATCACAAACAGAACCAGTGGAACCGCACCGTTGACAGCTGCAGAAAATGAAGGCTGGGCCAAAAGCACAAGGAAACCACCCAAAACACTTTGGCTCAATGTTTATCCCTCGGAAATGTGTTCCAGCATTTGGTGGATGCAAAATCCCAGAGCTTTCATTGTTTTTGGCAAGGACCTCTACATCCTAGTTGGTGCTGATGAGGGGTCTGCTTAATGACAATCATTTGCAAATGTGTTTATTTTTTAAAGCTCCTGCGGGTTTATTGTTTATTTCCAAGGCTTAAAATCAGAGATAGTTTGTGACTTCTGTAGAATATTGATAATTTAACTTCTATCTTACATATAAACACTCTGTCAATGATAAAGGGTGACAACCCGGGTGTCCAAGTGGCTTACAATCAGCCCTTTTACCAGTTGGTGAGCTAAGGACAGGCTACAGCTTGACAAATGAGGCTTCCAAGTGAAACAAAGCCAGATTAACACATTTCCCCCCTCTGAATAAATACTGTGAGCTTCTTGCTGTGTGGCTAAAGGATAAAGACTCCTGTAATCTATTTATGGTATTTGTTTGTCTTCTGTTTGAGCTGTGGCTGATTACACAGGCCTGCCGAACAGCAGCAATACAGATCGTTTTTTGGACAAATTCAAAGATATTGATATGAGACTGTTGCAGATGGATGCATGCAGAGTTGCTTTTACAGAATTTTATAACGTTAACAATATGATCATGTAAAAAAAAAAAAGTCAATTATGCAAAAATGCTCAAAAACTATCATTTCATGTTTGAATGTGTTTGTGCCTCTCCCTAGCAAAGATTAACCTGACTACTTGAGATTAGTTTTATTTCTTTTTTTAATTAGCCAAGCTTTACCATAACTGCTAATTCAGACTGCTGTTACATAATTAATGTTATAGCAAACACCTTGATGCACCTGTAATTCTTTATTTCAGTTACCACATTGTTTGTTAGTTACAAATGAACAGGACAGGAGTCTGCAACCTGCAGCTTTTTGTAGCTTTAACATGGCGATGAACAATATTTAAACTTATAACCACAATAAAAATATATGTCAAGCCATTCACATACAGAATTAGGGAGTGGTGGCGCAGAGGTTAGAGACGGTGGGCCTGTGATCGGAAGATCGCCGGTTCAAGCCCCGGTACCGACAACATCAAAATGTGGGTGGGGTAGGTGAAGCACACTCAATCTTCCCACACTGGGCCCTTGAGCAAGGCCCTTAACCCCCACCATCTGCTCCTCCGGGTGTCCTAGACAGCAGCTCTCTGCTCCACACAGAGGGCTGTGGTAGCTCGGTGGTTTGTGGTTGCATCAGGAAGGACATCCAGCGTAAAAATAACTGCCAAGTCTTGGTTCTCTGTGGCGACCCCTAACGCAGGGAACAGACGAAAGAAGAAGAAGAAAAAAAAAAAGTAACCACAATAAAATATATGTCAAGGCATTCACATAGAGAATTTGAATTTAAGTTTGTCTTTAATACATAATGTAAATAAGAGTCTCTACCTTTATGAGAAGAAATTTATCGTCACACGTATTTATGTATCAAACTGGCCACATTTCCACCTTCAGTCTAACTATATGTGTTATTGTTTCAAAGTGTGATGCTCATATTAATATTCCACAAATGTAGAAAAGCCTGTTCTTCTGCAGTCAAACCAAACTGAACTGGACCAAAGACAGGTCCTGGATTCAAACCTGCACTGGAACCATCCATCCATCCATCCATTATCTTTACCCGCTTATTCCATTTTGGGTCATGGGGGTCGCTGGTGCCCATATCCAGCAATCACTGTGCGAGGGGCGGGGTACACCCTGGACGGGTCGCAAGTCCATCACAGGGACACACAGAGACAAACAACCATTCACTCTCTCACTCACACCTAGGGACAATTTGGAGTTACCAATCAGCCTAACATGCATGTTTTTGGTCTGTGGGAGGAAACCGGAGTACCCGGAGAAAACCCACGCATGCACGGAGAGAACATGCAAACTCCACCCAGAGGGGCCCCTGGACCGGGGTTTGAACCAATGACCTACTCTCTGAGAGGCAGCAGCTCTACCAGTTGCGCCACCGTGCTGCCCGCACTGGAACCACTTTGACTGAAATGACACAAAATCAGTAAAAAGCAATACATTTCTGTCAACAGCTACTAGGAGTACTTTCCCCTCAATTGTCAATTCTTAATGCTCTTATTAATTGCAAAATCTCTGCATTCCAATATTCCTCCATTTCATTAGCTCCCAGACAATTGTGGCCTCAACATATTGAGAGTCAGTGTAAGGACAGGGCTCTGGGAAATAGATGATGTGAAGCTAATGCACTTGGCTTATGTATTATTTAGTAAGTGGCCTTGCTAATTGAGTTTTAATGTCAGTGGCTGCTCTAAGACGCGTATTTGCCAGAGCGCAGGGTAAAGTTTAGATCATGACAGATTGCAGTTGGCCACTAGTGGCGGCTTTAAAGGTTACGGGCATCACTGGAGCAACCACCACCACGTCGGATGTTTTAAAGGAAACCTGACTATAAGAGAGAAACAACAGAGTTGTAGCCATTTTGATCAAATTTTGAAAATAACATTATGTGTAATCTAACATGGTTTTGCAATATCTTGTACATTCTGTTAGTGTAGTTGTGAAATACACTCAGCTACTACCACACCCAATGTTAGCTCAAAATATGTTTCAAATTATCTGAGGAATATCAGTTTATGTTTGGAAAGTTCATCAGCTGCAACAGCTATCATAAACCAAAAAAAAAAAGTCCATGCTCAATCATAAAATGAAGTGATTAAAAGTTAATTTGTTATAGATTAACATCTCATGAGTACTTTCTAAATGTCTGGTTAAAATCTGTCCAATAACTCATGAGCGATTTTGCTAACAGTTAAGCAATGATCTTGTGCAATGTGCAGTGCTCAAAATAAATGTGTTGAGGACTCTGCTGAGCTAAAAATCTGTAAAACTGACTGCTTCATCAACAGTTTTCTGTTTTCTAAAGCTGTGGCCTCATCATGAATTAGGCTGACTCCAAAAGTTATTGAGGAAAATCTTAAAATTACCTTTTAGGAGTTGTATTAAAGTCTGTCTGTGGGTTCATGAAGTATTCGAGTAATAATACAGAAAGACAGAGGCAAAAAAACTTTATTGCTTGTCTTTTGAACAATAATCATCTATTCAAGTTCAAATTCATGTTCAAGTAGGTTTATTGTAATTTCATCACATGTGGTACATGAGGTGGAACAAAATTATGTACACAGGGTCCCAGTTACACCCAAAAATAGCAAAATATAAAGTATAAAAACAAACAATAACTAGGATTTAAGATATACACGCTAAACAAACACCAAGCGGTACGCTAAAAGATCTAAGACATGCGCTAATCAATAATAATGTAAAACAATACGGCGTAACAACAGCAACAAGAACATGAGTCTGTAGTGAGAAGATAAGTATGAATGAATACAGCAGCATGTGATCAGCAGCAGCACAGATAAGTCACACATCACCAAATAAGATGGCATTACAGTGATTTTTCTTTTTTCTCTCTCCTTGGAGTGATAATCCTGATTAGGGATTTATGAGTCTAACAGTTTCATGGTAGAAGCTGTTCCTCAGTCTAGTGGTTCTACACTTAATGCTCTGAAACCTCCTGCCTGAGGGGAGAGGGGCCAAATAAGTGAGCTTTCTTGATCTGGCTGGTAGTGTTGTTGCTCCAGCTGAGCTTGTCATTCATGTGTACACCCAAGTACTTGTAGCTGGAGACCACTTCCACCGCAGATCCTCTTATGTTCGGGGGGGGTAGGTGTGTTTGTTCCTTCTGAAATCCACGACCATTTCTTTCATCTTCTTCACAATGATGTGGAGGTTGTTCTTCCTGCATCAGCTCTCCAGATGTTCCACCTCCTGCCTGTTGCTGGACTCATCTCATTGTTGTTTGTGATGATCCATCCCACCACCACTGTATTGTCTGCAAACTTTACAATGTGACAGAATGTATGGGTAGGTGCACAGTAATATGTGAGCAGAGTGAACAGGAGGGGGCTCAACACACAGCCCTGAGGGGAGCCAGTGCTGAGGATTATGTTAGAGGATTAGAAGTTGTATTATATTATATGATTACATTATTATAATATTATTATAGTTCTATTATAACTATACTACAACTATTACTGTTATTATATTATTATTATTATTGTTATTATTATTGTTATTATCCATCCTTCCATTATCTTTACTCGTTTCTTCCTTTTACTATTATTATTATTACTTTGTATTATTATTATTATTTATTTATTTATTTTTTATTAGTGGTAGTAGTAGTAGTAGTAGTAGTAGTAGTAGTAGTAGTAGTAGTAGTAGTAAAACAGGATCCATATATGTGTACAAAGTAGAAGCCCATTAAAAGAAATGTTGATATGTCCCTGCGGCATACTACGAGTAATGAAGAAAAAAAGAAACAACGTCTCTGCAAAGCAAGCGAGAAACAAAACTGGATCTGCGGTGAGACACAGCTCAAAGTTGGTAAGCTGGAACTTGAATATGGCACCAAAACAAACAAGAAATTTGCATTTTAAATAGCAACACATTATATGCTGCAGCTTTGTGAAAGTCATTAGTTACACACTTCCTTGCAATTCGTTTGCAACTTCACCCCACACATTGCATATGATAGGAAAGCAGTGAGAACAGCTCTGGTCTTTATGAGAATCACTCACCCACGGCACGAGATAAAGCAGAGCAATAACTTATTTCAAAAAATCCCAACCGGCTAATTAACATTGTGAATTCAACCAGAAAGTCAGTATTCCTTTGATGAGTTTAATTGCACTGATGTGTAAGCTACAATTTAACAGCTCAAATAAAAGAAAGTATTTCCTCACGTCAAAGATAAGAAAAGGATTTTTTAAAGCATAATCAGGTTTAGCTTTACCTGAGCTCATTTGGTTTTTTTAACAGTCCTAAATGAGTTTTCCCTCCCAAGGTTAATTATGAATATCTGAATTAAATTTGCCACCGTGCTGATTGCTTATTTATTTTTTAAAATGCATCCGGTTCTGCACAGAGGCAAAGGGAATATTGAAGCGAACTGAGTACCAGCTAAAGGATGATGAGCTCATGGGGTCACTGAAAAAATAAAGAGCAGCAAAAAGCTGTAATCGTTAGCTCAACTGAAACAGTTTTACTGGAAACATAATATTACATGTGATTTTATTCAGTGCACTAAAAACATATAGACTTTGT
>NC_056499.1:37212687-37239445 GCF_014905685.2 Nematolebias whitei
TTTATTTTTTTTAATATAATGTTTTATGGTGAAATGTTTTGTTTTGTGTTTTGTTTTATGTCTTAAACCTATTTTTACAATGTGATGTCGATGTATCATACAGAGCATGGTTTATAGCGACAAAACAGTTTAATTTAAGATGATGCGTCTGAAACGGATGATTTTAAGTACGGCAGAGCAATGATCAAGCCTAATTTGACAGTGGGCCAATGAAATACAGTTTGATGTGGTTGTAGCTGAGCATGATCCCTAACATTGTCTCTGAGTGTGAGATCTCAATGAACATTGTTTAAAGTTAGACTAAAATGACTCAAACCTGGTCATTTTTAAAAATTATATTAATTTAGTTTAAAACGCTGACATGAATGGCTGCACGCGATGTGCATTCTTTCACTGTCATTAATCATTTCAAAGTCAGTAGTTTTAGTTGATAAGAAAATAAGCCTGAATAGCTGTAAATGCATCACGTTGTTGTTTTTTTACTTCATATGGGAAAGCTAAGTTGCACCTACTTCACAAAACCTTCGTTCAAAGTTATTTCCAGCTGTTTCAAAACTTTACTATTAAATATGGAGGAAGATCTTTCAGTTATCAGGCTCCTCTCTTGTGGAACCAACTTCCAGTTTATGTCCATGAGGCTGACACATTGTCCAGTTTTAAGACTTTCCTTTTTGATAAATCCTATAGTTAGGGTTGGCTTGTTATGCTGCCATAGGTTTAGACTACTAGTGGACAATTTGACCTCATTTCCTTAAATGAATTGTTAAAATTGAATAGTTTTCATTTGATACTATTTCTATCTTAACATGATTCTTGACCTGCCATTGTGTATCTGTTCCTCTCAAACCCAGATGGTCAAAGCCGATGGCCGCTTGTCCTGAGTCTGGTTCTGCTAAATGTTTCTTCCTCCTGAGGGAGTTTTTTCTTTCCACTGTCACCTTCATGCTTGCTCAAGATGAGAGTTCTGTGATGGAGTTAAATTCAACACAGTCTGCTCCTCAGATAAATAATGTTAAATTATTATTTTATACATGAATGTTTCTGTTCAGTGTCCTGAGATGACTTCTGTTGTGACTTGGCGCTGTATAAATAAACTGAATTGAATTGAAATATGTGTAAGAAGTAGATAAAGTAAGAGAAACATAAGAAAATTTAGATCTTCCTTCTTCAACTGATATGGGTGTTCTGGTTCCAAACAGGGAACTCCTGTTCTCCTCCTACATGTCTCGGAGTGAGTGCAGCTACAGCGTGCACTCTCAGGACATTATTACCTGCAGTGTTCCCTCAGTGAGGACTGAACTTGGCAAAAGGGCCTTCTCCTACTCTGCTCCTGTTTCCTGGAATATCTTACAAAAAGACCTGAAGCTCTCGACCTTGACCTCTCTAAGTGGCTTTAAAAATCTGTTGGACTCCTGGCAGGGACCAATGCAGACATGTTCCTGTTTTTAGTTTTCTACATTTGCCTTATAATCTAGCTGTTTTTGTTACGTTTTTGACATATTATTTTAATTTGTAAAAAAATAAATAAATCTGTATGCCTTTTTATAACTGTCTATTATTGTCGCTGTTGTCCATTGTTGTCATCATTCTTTGTTGAAATCAGGTCTCTCTTGTAAATGAGTCCTCGAGGCTCAATGGGATTAACCTGTCTAAATAAAGGTTGAAAGAATGAAAAAAAAAGGGACTGCAGATGACCCCATTCACAGATTTATCTGTAATCCAGCAGCAGACATGAGACTGAGTTGAAGTTCTGGCCGTCATAGGGATGACCAGCACATCAAAGACTGTACTGTCATGTGCACAGAGACACTCAGAGCAAAGCAAAACATAACTACCCTAAAAGATTCTCCTACTCTCATTGAATGGACTGGATAGTTGCACAGCAGGTGCATGAACATACAGAGAAGAATCTGTGACGGATAACAAACATTTTACCATAAAACTTTTCCATATAAAAGAAGAGAGCATACCGTAACTTGGATGTGGTAAAATCTGAGGAACTCTGCTTAACTTAATTTATAAAGCAATGTCATCTCACCAAACTCAATCTCCATTTACTCCTCATCACTACTCCTCTGTCTCCACTCAGGAGCGACCTGCGATTACCCTCATCATCCTTATGGACACCCTGACATTCATAAATGGATCTATTGATAATTACAATTACAGAAAGTGATTGAGCTCATCCCTTAAGTTCCAGCACCTGCTCCTGAACTACGCAGCAGGTTCTTTAAAAGGAACAATTAAGATAATCGACTGTACAAGCCCCATTAACAAAGCCTGCTCGGAGCTCGGAGCTGCCATTTGATTAATTCTCATAATGGAAATGCTCTTGTTCCTCCATTGTTTTTCATTTGCCCTCTTCAATCCAGTTGACAGTCATATCCTGTGAGCGGGGTTTTATGCCGGACTGAGATTACATTGTTTGAATGAGCCCAGACTGAAGGGCAGAACCGTTTAGTAGATCTCATGCAGCCGAGCATGTGGAGCAAAGACAGAAGCTAAACTGGTGGAAAAAAGACAAGCAGTGGACCCACATCCTTCTTTATGACACTGTAAGAACAGTAAGGATGATATGAGGGCTCTGAGCACGTCAGCTGGTTGAACAAGATGGACTTCCCTCCCAGTACAGCATAGCAGCAGAGGCTGCACATCACCACTGACTTCAATAAATTTAAATCTACATGATGTGTCATTTTAACTGTGCTTTAGAACAAACACATAAATGCACACATTACCTCATATATGAAATAAAAAACAGCATTCAGATAGTGAAGGGGCTGTAATACCATGTTAATGAATGGCAAGAGTTAAACTGTGTTTCCTTCAGAGTTAAATTTAGTTTTTTAGTTTAAAAAAAAGTTGTCGTTTTCACAATAAACATAAAAAAATGTAACAAGTACAATTAAAGGTCAAGTAATCCATGGTGGAATGCAAACACCCTGTTACCTTACATGTTCGAGTTTTAAATGAACTTTTTCTTGTATTGAGAAATAAATTATTTTTGGTAAAACTTTAAAAAGAAACTGCACAAGAGAGATTTGTTAGCACTCAGAGAATGTGCTGGGGATGACTTTCAGCTACTGCCACACATAATGTTTGCTCAATATATTTACAACTGACTGATTTACCGTATTTTTTGCCACAGCAATCACTGTGCAAGGGGCGAGGGACACCCTGGACGGGTCTCCAGTCCATCACAGGGACACATAAAGACACAAGCCCATTCACTCTCTCACTCACACCTAGGGACAATATAGAGTTACCTATCAGCCTAACATGCATGTTTTTGGTCTGTGTGAGAAAACCGGAGTACCCGGATAAAACCCACGCATGCACGGAGAGAACATGCAAACTCCACCCAGAAAGGACCCCGGACCAGGACTTGAACCAAGGACCTGCTCGCTGAGAGGAAGCAGCTCTACCAGTTGCGCCACCGTGCTGCCCCTAATTTGACCATTGAAGTGAATTTATTAAGTAAAAGTTCAACTGAGACACACCTTTACTATAAAGCTGAGCAATCAAATAAATGTTTTTAGGTGGTTATCTTGTTACATTTTGAATAAATGTACAGCGAGTCGTCCCTCTGCGGGTTCCTACTTCCGCATATCGGCTTTTGAAATGCAGCTGATTTGACCGTCAAAGTGCATTTATTAAGCAAAGTTAGACTGAGACACACATTTGCTATAATTTTGAGCAAACAACTACTTGTTTTTAAGTGTTAATCTTAATAAATTCTTGTTAAAGTCCTCCTGTGCACGATCCTGCGGCAGCCATTTGGCAGCCAATCAATTTTTGGCACAATATCAGCCCACGTTTCTAGGTTGTCAGCGGTGACGCGTAACAAACGCGACAATTCAGTGGTGACACATAATTGATGCGACATATATGGTGCCGTGACATATTTATGGATTTTTCCACTTTATTAAACATATTTGGACTGATGTGACTTATAAGGCGGTGCGAAGTGTGTGGCGGAAAATACGGTAACCTTTCCCACTCTCTTATAAACACTTCATATGCTCTTAAACATTTTTGCAATGGTGATGAAGATGATGACGATGAGTTGAATGTACAGTAGTGCACATGTACAGAACACAATATAAAAAAAACAGGTTGAAAATTCCCGCGATACAGTGAAGCCGCAAAAAGTGAACTGCAATATAGCGAGGGACGACTGTAATCATAATTCCTTTTGCCTAAAAGCTCTCATGGTTGTTTAAACAAATCATATGATTATTTTGAAGATTTTTAAAATATTGTATAATATATATATTTTTAAAGTGCAATGCAAGAGCAGCACGGTGGAGCAGTTGGTAGAGCTGTTGCCTCTCAGTGAGAAGGTCGCCGGGTCAAATCCTGGCTGGGGACCTTCCTGGGTGGAGTTTGCACATTCTCTCCATGCATGCATGGGTTTTCTCACAGACCCGAAACATGCATGTTAGTCTGATTGGTAACTCTAAATTGTCTCTAGGTGTGAGTGAGAGAGAGAATGATTTTTTGTCTTGTTTGTCTCTATGTGTCCCTGTGATGGACTGGAGGCCTGTCCATGGTGTCCCCCACCTCTTGCACAGTGACTGCTGGACATGGGCACCAGTGAAAATAAAAAAGGAAGAAGCGAGTAAATGATAATGGATGGATGGATGGATGGATGGATGGATGGATGGATGGATGGATGGATGGATAGTGCAATATTAACTACGCTAACAATATGATCATGTGGCACTTAGGTTAATTTAACTGCTTGCAACAACCATATTATGATCAAATTAATTAATCTTTTTTCTTTCAAATATAAGTGAAACCACATTTTTCTGTTTAATTAATTTTAGTCATGGTTAATTGCTTATTGAACAATGTATGGAAGTTTAATTTTATTAGTATGGCTTGTATAGTACAGTATAATATTAACTGAGTGATGTGACATGATAGATTGATGTCCATTACATTATTAGTATATTGATAACTCCTGATCTTACATGTTAATCCTCTTTTTCTATAAGTGCACGGTTGCAGATTATTTTAGTAACAAGCTGTATATCTGCTTAGTGGGAACCAGGCAGTTCTGTAATGGTTCGTTTTATCTTTGTATCATGATTATATCTAAAGATATTTCACATTGGTAAAAATGTTCAGTCTGGTTTTAAAATAAGACACAGCATGGAAACTGCCCTTTTAAAAGTTTTAAATGACTATATTTTAACTGTTGATGCAGGACAATCAGCAGTTCTCTTACTTTTAGATTTGTCTGCAGCTTTTGACACTGTGGACCACAGCATCCTTTTGACCCATCTGGAGTCACTTGCTGGGATTCATGGTACAACTTTAAACTGGTTTTGATCCTATCTCTCAAATAGGAGTTTTTCTGTAAATCTAGGTCCTCTGTGTCTCCTCTGAAATATGGGGTGCCCCAGGGGTTGGTATTAGCACCTGTTCTTTTTGCTTTATACTTGCTGCCTCTGGGTTTCATCTTTAAAAAGCACAAAGTCTCTTTTAATTGCTTTGCAGATGACATTCAAATATATCTACCTGTAACTACAAATGACAGCCTGTCTGCTGTACATACAGTATGTTACAGGATTGTCTTACGGACGTAGAGGCATGGTTAAGAACACATTTTCTGAACCTGAATAAGGAAAAAACAGAGATTCTGGTGTTCGGTCAATGCAACCCCCTGCTTGGGCATGACAGTGTGGCTGGTTCTTTGTCCTCTTTCTGTCGTCCGTTTGTAACAAACCTGGGTGTGATGGTTGATCCTCTGTTTAAATTTGCTAAGCATATTATTAGTAGGGATGGGGCAGATCCGATCCAGTATCGGTATCGGGCTCCGGTACCAGCATAATTTACTTATCGAATTTTTCTGATCCAACCTGCCGACATTCCGATCCATGATGCATGTCTGTGGTTGCGCTGCACGTTGGCTTCAAACTATGGAATGGATTTTCTGAACGGAGACATGTCTCATGAACCCAGAGTAATACGACCCACCTCACATTCAGGAAATCCAGTTCATAGTTTGCAGCCAGCTACAACGTGCAGTAGCACTGTGGCTAACAGCTAACCAACTTTTCATCGAAACATGTCCGCTGTGTGGAAGTATTTTACACTAGAAACACCATAAAGCAAGACAGCAACGTGGAATGTCTGCAGAGCCATAGCACCACATTAAGCCACGGTAAAGTTAGTTTTACGATGGACATTCGAGCTCCGTGGCTTCAGTGGTCTGTTATTTTCGTTCAGGCCGGAGAAGGCAGTCTGATTTTGGTCAGTCTGACCCGTTCAGTCTGTCCATGTCTGAGGAGGGACAGACTGAGCGCGGCTGACCGAGATCAGACTGCTTGCTGCGGATTGAACAAGAAGAAGACATCGCTGAAGCCCCGGAGCTCGAATGTTTACCGTGAAGTTGTTAAACTTCATCATAATTGATGATCAACCACTATCAGTTGTAGAAAACAAAGGATTTTGCAGCTTGATACATGCAGCCAAGATATAGTTTACCCTCCAGGAGATATGTAGCAGTACAATTAATAGACAATCATAAAAAGCACATAAATTGAAAATTACAATAAAATATAAAAAAAAAAACTAAACAAAAACAGCTACATTATAAAGGGATTTAAAATACTAAAAACAGGAACATGTCTGTGTTGGTTTATGCCATGAATTTAGCAGATGTTTGAAGCCATCTAATCACTTTAATATCCACTTTAAAGCTAGGAATAAAAATAAACATGTTTTGTGTTAGCAGGAATTAATTCTAACTTTGAAACTTAGCCAACAATAATAAAACTTACCTCAAGTTGCCTTTTTGGACATGCATGCATAGATTTGTATAAATTGCACTTGCCTATAGAGAGGAGATTATTACAGCCTCACATAAAATGGATAATGATGATTCTATCGGAACGGGATCGGTATCGGCCGATATCCAGATTTAGGTATCAGGATCGGATCGGAAGTTACAAAATGTGGATCAGTGCATCTCTAATTATTAGTGCTGTTGTCAAAGCCTCTTCTTCCAAAGATAAAACCTTACCTTCCTCAGCCTGATCTAGAGAGGGCTATCCATGCATTTATTACATCGCGTTTAGATTATTGTAACTCTTTGTATTTAGGGTTGGACCAGAGCTCCCTGCAGCGATTGCAGAGCGTCCAAAATGCTGCAGCCTGTCTGTTGACAACCACAAGGAGGCGTGAATCTATTACCCCCGTTTTACACTCCCTTCACTGGCTCCCTGTTGCTTTTCTGGTGAAATTCAGTTTTATTGATGTTTTTATGTGTTTAAACTCCATGGGCCCATCTCACCTAAGCGAACTGCTGCAGCCCTACACTCCATCCAGAGTCCTGAGGTCAGCTGACCAGCTCTTGTTGGCTGTCCCTGAACTAAAGCTAGGTTGAAGACTAGAGGTGACAGAGCCTTCTCTGTGGCAGCACCCAGACTGTGGCACAGCCTCCCTCTGTCTGTGAAGCTCTCTCACTCAGTAGATCAGTTTAAGTCCAGACTGAAAGCACATCGGGCAGCACGGTGGCGCAACTGGTAGAGCTGCTGCCTCTCAGCGAGCAGGTCCCTGGTTCAAACCCTGGTCCAGGGGCCTTTCTGGGTGGAGTTTGCATGTTCTCTCCATGCATGCGTGGGTTTTCTCCGGGTACTCCGGTTTCCTCCCACAGTCCAAAAACATGCATGTTAGGCTGATTGGTGACTCTAAATTGTCCCTAGGTGTGAGTGAGAGAGTGAATGGTTGTTTGTCTCGTTTGTCTCTATGTGTCCCTGTGATGGACTTGCGACCCGTCCAGGGTGTACCCCGCCCCTCGCACAGTGATTGCTGGACATGGGCACCAGCGACCCCCGTGACCCAAAATGGAATAAGCGGGTAAAGATAATGGATGGATGGATGGATGAAAGCACATCTGTTCTCCCTGGCCTTCACTCAAATTAGTACTTGACTGACTCGAGTTTTGGGGAAACTGCAGCAAATATGCAATAGCTGTCTTGGTTTTTATTAGTACTATTGTTTTATTGGTATTTTACTGCAAATTTTATCATACTTTTATTTTTTTAAACAATTTAATTTTGTTTATCATATTTTATCGACAATGTTGTGATCCTTGTGAAGCACTTTGGTCAACTGTGGTTGTTTTTAAATGTGTGATATAAATAAACTTTGAATTGAACTGAATAAAGAAAAGTGTTATACGCGTGCGTGCCTGCGTGTGCGTGCGTGCGTGTGTGCGTGTGTGTGTGTGTGTGTGTGTGACCACCTACAACTGTCCTACAGGCTGTGGCACTGCCTTTGATTGAGTTTAAACATGGAGGTTTGTCTGAAGCTTCTGATGTTCAGATTTTTTTTTTTTTTGGTACTTTCTAGATATTATTTCACAGAAACAGCAGGTTATTTTTCATGTGGTCTCTAAGTGTCTAATTCTTTTAGGAATGAGGTTCATTCCTCAGTTGCTGACAACCAGCTGCACTACGAGCCAAGTGGGACGGGTCGCTGCGCCAAAGGAAGGAATGCTAGCAAGAAGCCGAGGCACTTATTGGATGCTGGCTCAATAAAAATAATCAAAAATAGACACAAAACAGACGCAGCAGGTTTTTACAACATATTACTTGGCAGGGAGACAAGTATTTTCACCTCTTTCAGATAAAACGAGAGCGCGCAGCTGCTCCAGGTTTACCTGTGTTTGTCGATTTGCAGCGAGGGCCCTTCATGATGTCTGTAACAGAAGACAAAGTAAATCCCTTCTGGGTCAGCACAACCGTGATCCGTTTTTCAGTCAGAAATAAATAAATAAAGGTGGGCTTATGTTAGGTAGCCCCATCAAATCCACTCAAGAATTACAAACAGACTTGAACTTATTTTCCATGAGGCTTGTGGTCAAATATGAAACGGATCAATTTTGCTTGAAAAGAGAAACATATTAAGTAAATATTTTCAGGGAAGTTGGTCATATTTAAAATAAAACAGCTTCCTAATTCACCTCTGATCTCCTTGCACACACACATACACACACCAAAAGCACAGATACAAACACAAACAACTTTACTTTAGACAAAGTCCAAGTGTTTGCAACGACCAGTGTGTCCACATCAACACAGCTCTTTATATTTCTCATGCCAACATTACCCCGGAGCTGATGAAAATATTCTGTGTATAATTAGCTAGAAGAACAAAAAGGTAGCTCAATATCAACACATTGTCATTTACACTGGGACAAAAACAAACCCAGAATAAAATGACTGCTAAGGAGTTTCAGGCTTTTCTTTTTTTGCACCAGAAATGTTTCTCCTGTGGTTTCAGGCTGCCTGCCAGCCAAATCTAATATGGATTTATATACAAAGAAAGCGCTTAGTTTAACATAATGAATATTTAATCATGCATAGACTCTGTAAAGCAATTTTGCTGAAATAATTGAAAGCAGACTTTGTCTCTAGACTGTAGGGGGGAGGGGGCAACAGCTAAACTGTTGACCCAAAGGACTCCAAAAAAAAAAAAAAAAAATCTCACGGTGGATTAAATATCTACTGCTGGCATACACTCTGATAAATGAGGTTAGGAATCTGGGGTGGAATGAATGAGTGTTAAATCTGCTGATTTGGTCCGGGTGGACGTTTTCATGAATTGGACAGCACCGTGGCACATCCATCCAATGACTTTAGTAGCTGTCTGGAAAAACATTCATTCACGAGCCGACTTGTGAAAGTATTATCATTAAAATGTATTGCCACAAAAGCACCATTAATTTTATGTATGTATTTATGTTTTGTTGAAAAACTCCCTGTAGTGCTGCTTAAGTATATTGGTAAATTGTCCACACTTGCCTTTTTATCCTCGCCTACAGTCACAGAGAATATAAAGTTCACCCTCCTTCAGGTCTGGGGTTGACCCCATCAGGACAGAATAAAAATGATCTTTACTGTGTTAGAAAAGCCGTGTGTGGAAAAACTACGTCCACATGATTTAAGAGCTTAAAGAGCCACGTTCAGTGCTGCTAACTCTTGTTGTGGTTTTCTGTTTGATTGATCAGATTTTCACATGGCTGTGAAAAATGTTTGGCCCACTCTTTTTCTGCAATGTGTTTGTGTTTATCGTCTTGTCTCAGACCCAGTTTGCTTCGGCTGTTGAACAGCTCGACTCCACAATAATTTGGTCCACAGAGTTGTTGATGGTTAACTTAATGGCTCTAAGGTGCTCAGATCCTGCTGCTTAGTGGCGATTTTAGGCTCTTTTTGGTGGTGCTCAAGAACCCCTAAATTATAATGTCAGCCCTGAGAACATATAATTCAGCCAGCATTACCCTGAGCTTTTACAGGGTGGAATACAGTTTATTCCATTTCCAAAACCTATATGGAGTCTGTAAAAATGTAAAAGATGATAAAGTCCTGCGGCCAATCTCATGATCAGCTGAATACAACAGTGATAAACAGGAAGTACAGTATGTTCATCTATACGAAGGTAACTGCAGGTAAATCCTCCATTTTCTGTCATAATTACATTGTATGCTTAATGGTTAAATTAAAGGTTAATGTTTAAAGCTAGTTGTGTTTTGTGTGCTTTATATATATATATATATATATATATATATATATATATATATATCAGAGTCAGAGATTCTTTATTGTCGTTTCACCACATGTGGTACATGTGGCAGAACGAAATTATGTACACAGGGTCCCAGTTACATCCAACAATAAAATGTGTAAAAGAAAAACAATAATATCATCTAAGGTATGAACCAAGAAAAACATCAACTAAAAATACACTAAGCACTATTAGCGTAAAAAAATTATGTCGAACAGCAGCACGAACATGAATCTGTGTGAGCAGATGTGCACGCATGAACACATCAACATTGAAACAGATCAGCAGCAACATGAAACAGATCAGCAGCAACATGATGTGATTTTTCACAGTGATTATTCTGGTTAGAGATTTATGAGTCTAACAGCCTCGGGGTAGAAGCTGTTCCTCAGTCTAGTGGTTTAAAACTTAATGCTCCTTAACTTCCTTCCTGAGAGGAGCGGGGCAAAAAATGTGTGTGCTGGGTGAGTGGGGTCCTTCATGATGCAGGTGGCCCTCTTCCTGCATCTGGAGGTGTAGATGTCTGTGATGGTGGGGAGACTGACCAACATTTTCTGTGCAGCCTTCAACACTCTCTGTAAAGCTTTTCTTTCTGCAGCTGTGCAGCCTCCATGCCACACATTGATGCTGGAGCACAGGATGCTCTCCACTGCACACCTGTAGAAGGAGGTGAGGACTGAGTATATATGTATTGTGGGGATTTGGTCTGTTTCCTCATGTTTCCAGCACTCAGTGTTTTTCCCTTGTGTTCAGCCCCTGTCTCACCTGTGTCTAATGTTAATCACTGCAGGTGTCTGTCATTGTCCTAATCAGTGTGTGTGTGTATATATTCAGTTCACTGGTGTCTTGTCTTGGTCTCGGGATTGTCCTTCAATGGTGTTGTGTTCAGCCTTCCGTTCCGTCCATCCGATTAAGTTGTGAGTAGCTGCCCTGTCAGCGTTTTGATTTTGTTTTGTTTAAATAAATATATTTTATTTATTCTTCGAGCGTCCTCGTCATCCTCCTGCACGTGGGTTCAAACATTCCTGACGGCCGAACATGTTATGTATATGTATATGTTGTAACTTCTGGTTGTTTTTGTCTTTGTTTGTTATGATCAGTTAACGCTAAAGTGATTTTGTACAAAGTGTTTATTAGGTTGTGTACTGTAAAGCAGAGCGCTACGTTTGTAACATCTTAGCTAGCGCGTCTGTATTGCATGCCGTTAGCTTAGCGCTACTTCTTGTTGTGCCGAGCTCTCTAAAATAGTTATTGAATCAAGTGCTTACTTATGGAGGTAAATGTAGATGTTTACCAAACTGTTAAAATGCACCAGAATGCAGGAAATGACATCTACTTTATTCAAAATTTTCTGGGGGAGGACTCCCAGAAACACCCCCTCCCCCCCTCCCCCCAACACACACACACACCAGTGTCCGCCCACTTTACAAATGCTTCTGAAGCTAATAACCACTGTGTTGTTCAAGCCAAGAGCCATTGTCAACATTGGGGGCTAAGCACCCCTAAGAGTCGGATTCTAGAATCGCCCCTGCTGTCGCTGTTACAAAAAGAAGGAAAAACAGTCCAAATCATCATCCCTCCCCTTCTGTTTGGTTTTCACCAAATATGGCCCTGTGCATTATGGGTAAACATCTCTACTTTGGTCTCATGTGTCTAAAGGTTGACGTGAAGATGCTTTTTACGTTTAAGACTGAGCTTGTTGCGGCTCTTCAGACTGATGAAGTTTTTTGGATGAAAGAGGAAACGTTTCAACAAAAATAAACCATCCAGAGGACCTGACTTAACTTTGTTGGATTTTTCTACCTGGATTATTGATCATGAACTTTAATATCTGAAGGACATTCCTCCAGAAGTTCTGTGGTTCTGTCAAGCAACGTTAGCAACTTAATTCACTTCCACATCTACATATTTAAGAAAGAAGATACTTTCTCCTGACAACCTTTCTCAACAAGTTATGCATGTTTAGTCGCTTTCTGATTGTCCTGTCATAAACTTCAACTTCTAACCTGTGAACTGAGGCCTGCACATTCTAAGGTAAAGCTCTTGGGTCTGCTGCAGATTTTCAGAGAGAGAGAGAGAAAATAAAAAAAGATAAATATTTCTCTCTGTAGATTGACAGACTCCAAATTATTTAGAAAAACCCTTTAAACCTTCCTTGGTTGATAGGTAGCGACAGTTGTTTCTGTAAGGCACAGGTATCCAAAGTGCAGCCCAGGGGCCATTTGTGGCCCTTGTAGTGATTTGGTGTGGCCCACAACTGCAGTTTAAGAATGTCATCATTTTGGCCAGCAGGCTTAAGAGGTCGATGCACTTTCTGCAAATTAATAAATTTAATTAATTAATCCTTTTTTATGTAATGTTTAGGTTTAACAAAAAAATGGATGAAAAACAATCTTCTAAAAATGAGAAATATTAAACAAAATACAAACCTTTGGATATAATCATTTCATTTTCACTTCATAGTACAAAGCACCACAAATCTTTACTGATTTCTACCAGAAAGGAGACATTTAGGTAAAGATTCATAAAACTTCACTAAATATTGCAGTTGATAAAATAATCAAGAGAGAAACTGGACATTTTTTAATGAATATAATGTGGCATCATCTGCATACGAGTTGATCAACTTTATCAAACCTTCTAATAATGGGCAGTTACTTTTCTGTGGATAGACATTTCACCCTCTATCCAGAGGGCTTCATCAGTCTGAGGAGTCCCAAGTAAACTGTTTTCCCCACTAAGCAATACACTCCTTTTGTGGACCAACCAGTTTGCTGGTGATAAGATGGTTTCTGGGGGCTGTCCTGTCCCAGACAGGCAGCCACAGCCAAAGTGGTTCAAGACATCAAAGTTCATGCTCAATCATCCAGGTTCAATATCCAATAATGGTCAATCAGGTTGACCTGATTGACCATTATTGGATATTGAACCTGGATGATTGAGCATGAACTTTGATTTATCAAACCTTCTTTGATCTGTTGTAATGACTGACACCAGGGTGATTTTTCAGAACTTCGATCAGCCTTTTGGGCAGTCCATGGTCCAAAAGGCTGATCGACCTCCTTTTAAAAGGACACTTACTCAAATTACTCTTTTCTTGCTGAGAATAAACTAAAATGAACTTTTCAAACACACGAAAACAACAAACATAGACCCAACAAATCAAATAAATGAAATCATTTTTAATAAAAATATAAGCTTAGTGTTTATGAGACATTTAATGTTTTGGAGCTACAACAATTTAAAAATCTTTCTCCACTAAAATTTGTTAACTTTTGTCTTTGCTCCTAAATATTGTTCATGTTGAGAGTTAAATTCACATTTTTCCAGCCCACAAGTCCTTTCATCTGGATAGTTTTGGCCCACACATGAAAACCTTTGGACACCTCTGCTGTAAGGCCATTGCTGATGTCTTTCCATCCTGGCGTTGTGTTAACACACACCTGTATGCTCCTGAACACCAAACAGACAAAATGTCTGATTTAAACTCTTTGTGTTCAGCACTTGTTTCTGATCTTTCTGTGACTGTCCCACTGAGCTTTCAGCAGCAGTTTAATTTTTCACTCTGCTGCAACAGAAACCAAATTTAAATAAAGCAAATGTCAAGAAAATCTTGTCAATTAAGAAACAAATACACCTTCAGTAGGAAAATGCAGCCCTGTTTTAGACATGTTATTTTACAGAGGAATAAATGCTTCTCATGCAATTCATCATTTCTTGTAATGCTTACAATCCTGCAATATAATTAAACTGTTGCTGCTCAGATTGAGGTTAAGAAAACATACAAGAAAAACCCTCAACTTATTTAAATAGGACCCCCCCCCCCCCCTCCACACACACACACACACACACACACACTTACAAAGGGAGGAGGATGCATAAGCGGATTTGAGGAAAAGTGTTCACTTATGCAAAATAAAACAGGTTATCAGGTCTATTTGGTGATTCCCTGGCACCCTTAATAAATCAGCTTAGGGTACGGCCTAACGGCTTCATTCACCCTACAAATCTCTGCACTTCAATAACATGCACCAGCGAGCACAGATTAATTTAATAACTCTTTAATATTCTCTGTGAAAAAAGAACAGGAGACCAGCGAGTCGGGAGCATATGGGGAGGCTGGTGAAAAGGGCTATCGGTGGAATAGGATATTGCTGCAGCAACAGATTGAATATTACGTAATGATGTCATTTATATTCCATTCGAAGCGTTAGCTCCCCAGACTGGGGACTCAAACAGAGCCGAGGATTTGTCGGCGACAGAGCGTAATAATGAGAGAAAAAGTTTGCCCGTATGGTATCACTAGAAAGGATGAAGGTGAGCAGGATGTGTTAAAGTGCAAAGAGTGTCTGTAATTTGTACGTACGCTACATTTCACATCCCCTTCATCACACGCAGTGGATGTCAGTTGGTTTCAGTCTGGACACGCTGACATGAAGTTCTGCTCAAACCTTTTTAAACATCTATAGGAGCAGCTCAGAGAAAGATTATCTCTTCTCACACGGTTTCATTTGAATCACGTTTATAGCTTTAAAAAGAAGAAACTTTTTCAGTATCTCTGCTACACCTCATGAACAAACAATGCACATTAGTAAAAGGCAATATAAGTATATGAATATTTCTAGTCGCGTTTGCAGGAAAGTTATAATAAATGCTTTTTTAAATGTCCTTTGTTCAGTCTAGGACTGAACATTGTACAATTAAACCTAAAAAAGAAACTCAAAACTATGATAACAAATTCAAACAATAACTTAAATCTTGGTGCCAGAGGCAAAATGGGATAATAAACATTCACTATTGCATTTCCTGCAAAAATGCAGTGTGAATGCTTATTATAGAAAAACTTTCTGAAAACAGCTGAAAATGAAGTGAGCCAAAAATATTCTGAAATATAGCTGAAGAGGTAGAACAAGCCTAAATTAGCAGAAGAAAGCAGAAAAAGCACACATTTGCTGAATTAGGTTTAAATGAGCAGAATTAGCACATAAATTGGGAACTTAGCTAAAAAAAATGAAATTAGCAAAAAATAGCTGAAAAGTAGCTGAAAATATAGAAAGAAGCTTAATCTACCAGAAGGAAGCTGAAAGAGCTGAAATTAGCTTAAAAAATGTGGAATAGCTGAAAAAGCTAAAATTGGCATCAAAAGAGCTATAGCTGAAAAAGCAGAAAAAGCTGAAAGGAGCATAACCAGCTAAAATGAGCAGAAAGAAGTTAATTAGACTGAAAGTAGCAGAAGTTAACATAAAACACTTGAATTTATATGAAAGCAGCTGAAATTAGCTAAAAATACTAAAAAGGTAAAGGTAGAACACGCTTAAAATAGCAGAAAATAGCAGAAAGAACACATTATTATTATTACCAATTATGCTGAAAGACACAGAAATGAGCACAAAGAAGTGGGAATTAACTGAAAAAAAGCTGAAATTGACAAAAAACAGCTGAAAAGTAGATTTAAAAAAGCAAAAAAGAAGCTGAAATTACAAGAAGGAAGTTTAGAGGTCACATTTTTTGCAGAATTAGGCTGAAAAAAGTTTAAATGACTTGAAAAAATGTGGAATTAGCCAAAAAAGCTACAATTAGCATAAACAGCTAAATAGTAGCTGAAATAGCAGACAAACTTCAACTTGCATAAATAAACTGACAAGAGCATAATAAGCTCAAATTAGCAGAAATAAGTTAGAAGAACAAAAATGTTTTAGTTAGCAGAAAGAACCTGAATTGAGCACAAAACAGATGAATTAGCTGAAAGTAGATGAAAAAAGTTTACATTTGCACAAGGAAGCTGAAAGAAGCTGAAGCAGAACAAAATGTGAAAGGAGCAATAAAAGGTTGTAAACACATCTAAAGCTTTGAAGGATGCAAAATGAGCTCAATTAAATTTCTATGAGGAAAAAATGGGTCCCTGTGATGGACTTGTGACCTGTTTAGGGTGTACCCCACCCCTCGCACAGTGACTGCTGGACATTGGCACCGGTGACCCCCGCAACCCCAAATGGAAGAAGCAGGTAAAGATGATGGATGGATGGACGGATGGATGGACGGACGGATGGATGGAAAAATGGCAACAACAAAAAAAAAAAATCCAAAAAGCTGAGGTTGCACTAAAAGTCAGAGGACCCTTCTCCTGAACGAAACAAACATTTTGAAATATGATTTGTTGAAATAGCACAAATATTATGGAGCGAGAAAGATGCAGAAAAACATATGTAAGAAAAATGGATCACAGTTGTGTGAATGCTTCATAATATCTTAGATCCTAGCCTTTGACACGGTGTGATTTGTTTTGATCCTGTCTGTATTCTACAGTGTTGGCCATTTAGTTATTATCTGCTGCTATTTGTATCTATATTTTTATTTTATGTTTTCCTGTCCGCTGTGCTTGTTTGTTTCTATTGTACAGCACTTTGGTTGGCCTTGTTGCTGTTTTAAGTGCTCTATAAATAAATTGCTATGGTATATAATATCTTACAGTAGATCCTTATATAGTTCCTTTTTACACTTTATATTTTTGCTATTGTTGGGTGTAACTGGGATCCTGTGTACATAATTGCGTTCCACCTCATGTACCACATGTGGTGTGAATGACAATAAACTTGACTTGAACTTGACAAACATTCACACAATTAAACAATTTTAAATATCACACAAAACATCACAATGCAACAGCGCACAGTCAGCACGTCTTGCTTTGATTTTACATCATCAAGAGTTGGAAATATTTTTACACACAAACTTCCACTCAAAGTGTCATTGATGACTTTCACATTTGAGTTCAGTATATGAAAAATCAACAGAGTGGTTTAGCTGTGGCAGCCGTCTTGATATGGGTTGGCTATAAATATTCAGTTGATGTACATTTTCAGATGACTTTCTGATACTTTCAATTAAATGTATCCAGTTGTTCCTGAGATATTTTGCTAACTGAAACAGGCATGCATCAGAAAAATCTGTGCCTGCTGTTTGATTTTTATCCTTTGTGTTTCATATGCTTCAGAGAACTGATTGATTTAACATCTTAATTTTGGACTTCTTTTTTCAAGATAAATACCAAAATTATTTCATGGCCATGGTATAAGAACAAAATATAAAAGACCCTTCAAAGCAACCTTACGAAAGCACTGGTACCAGTTTTAAACTCAAAATGACGGGAAGCTTCCAATCAGCAAAGAGCCATGAACAAGACAATATGTGTGCACCAGAAACAAGAACTGAACGCACTGGGTCTAAAGAGGTGAGGTAGGGAAACAAAAAAAACTTTGCAGAAAATTTATTGGGAGTTTTTTACATTTGGTTGTAGCTCAGAGCACAGGTCTGTTATCTGTTGCATACCAAAACTGGAATGAATCTGTGCTTTCCTTTTGGGAAAGTCAAGTTTAAGGGAAAGGATGAAAAGGTAAAAGAATCAGTGGAGAACAGTGACATCTAGTGGCAGCTTCTCATAACACAAGGAGGATCATCCATCCTTCCATCCATTTTGTTTACCTGCTTTTCCTTTCTTGGTCACAGGGAGCTGGTGCATATCTCCAGCAGTCACTGTACGAGAGGCGAGGGACACCCTGGACAGGTCTCCAGTCCATCACAGGGACACAAAGAGACAAACGAGACAAACAACCATTCACTCTCTCACTCACACCTAGGGAATATTTATAGTTACCAATCAGCCCAACATGCATGTTATTGTTCTGTATGAGGAAACGAGTACCTGAAGAAAACCAGGGAGAACGTGTAAAGAAAGGCCGCCAGCAGGAAGGTGATCCTGTGACCTTCTTGCTGAGAGGCAACATCTCTGCATACACTTTTGTTTATGTCAGAAACAGATAAAGGGCAGACGTTTAAAAAGGGAGTCATGGAGGATACATATCTATAAGGAAAAAAAAACAGTAACTGTGATACTTTTTTTGTTTGTTTGTTTTAGTCACGTCAACACATTCACTCCTTATCTTTATGCAGAAGAAGGAGGTGCAGCAAAAATCAAACCATGATGTAGGCTGCACTCTGCTCTCTATTTGAAAAATACTGAAACCGAAAAGCAGTTTTTACGTATCTACAGAGTGATGTTTAATGGTAAACATGTAAAACCAGTAAGAAAATCTCAGCAGTTTAGTTGATTCCCAACAAAGAACATTTGTCAGTATCATGTTCATCTGTGGACAAAGAACAGTCTTTGCGTTGTCCTTCTTTCTCCAGTGAACCTGGGAGTTGGTCAACAGAGACAAAAGATTTGTTTGCACATCAAGTGACGGTCGTTTGTGCAGGAAGATTAAACGCTGAGGTCAGTGTTGAACCTGTGGAAGCACTTGACAAAGAATGGCATTACAGTTGTTATTAATGTATTTGTTTAAACTGGGTACACACACTCGTGTTTTGTGTGTGTGTGTATTAATGGGGGTGTGAGAGGCTTTTAGTAAGATCAACAAGCAAAGGTAAACTTGATGCGCTCACCTGAGGAGGATGTTATAGGTTTACCCAGCACACACAGCCCTACATTTAGCTTCCAAACTGTGAAAACAAGATCATTCCCAGGCCTCATAAAGCTTTATGTCTGCTAATGTCATCTCCAAAAATATATATTCCCAGCCCCAGACTTACAGTATCTGGATATGTTTCAGTTAGTGCGGACTGCCACCATTGGGGGAGTGTACAGTATATCAGCCTCACCCATGATATGAATTTGGGACCAAATTTAAATAACTTTAAAGTCTTGAAGAGATAGCCCCACTCCACCTGGTCAAATGCTTTCTCCACATCTAATGAAAGAATGACTCCATCACAGGTGTGGACTCGGAGTGCAACACACCAAGCAGCCTCCTAACGTTGAAGAAAGCCTGACGTTTTTTAACAAACCCCGTCTGGCCAGGCGGGACAATAGTGGGGACCACCCGCTCCAATCGTCGTGCCAGGACTTTTGCAAGGATTTTAACATCAGAATTAAAAGTGAGATCAGTTGATCTGAGCCATATCTTTATCTTTCTTAGGTAACAGCGAGATTACAGCTTGACGCATGGACAGTGGCAATGTCTGTGCAGCAAGTGACCTTAATAAGGACTTGAAATTTTCTTTTTTGAAAACTCAGATGGGAATCCATGTGGTTCAGGGGGTTTCCCATTTTGCATATCGTTGATTGCAGCGTTTATCTCAGCTACAGAGAACTCCCTCTCTAAATCTCCAGCAAGATCAAGGTTCACTGAAAAACAGTTTAAGATCTTTAAAAAAGTTCTTTATGTCCGATAGGTTAGCTCAGGGGTCGGCTCTGGAGCCACAAGCGGCTCTTTGGTCCTTCTGCAGCCGCTCGTTCAAGCTTTGACCAAAACTGACATAAAACTGAATTTTATTTGTTATACAAACAACAAAAAAGGACTAGTGTTAGCTGTTTTCCTGTCATTTTCTTTTGCAAATATGTGAACACTGTAGTACAAGGAGTAAAACATACTTTAACTTGTTGCTTTATTCCTTTAAATAAAGAACTATCTGCATAGTTTAGATATTTTTTATATATAAAATAGATGTTAAAAACTGATCACCCCCTTTACAAGAATCTGGTCTTCTTCTTTAATAAATGTTTAAAAAAACATTAGATATTTTTGTTTTATAATGTCACCCCTACCGGCCACAAAAGTCCCCTCCAGGAAACCTAACGTGGCCCATGGGCCACAAGTTGATAACCACAGTTGTAGCAGGTTGTTGACATGTTTAATTCAGTGAACGAAGGCGTGAAAATGGCTCTTTTGATCGTAAAGGTTGCAGACCCCTGGACTAGCTGAAGACTCAGTCGTATACAATGACTGGTAAAATTTAGTAAAACATATTAATTTCAGCATTGTCATGACATGCAGCACCCTGGTCGTTGTTTATTACTGGAATAGTTTGGTTGGCTGACTGTTGCCGTAGCTGATGCGCGAGCAGGCGCCCAGCCCTTCCACTGTGTTCTTAGTAACCCTGTCTAGATTGAGAAATTAAATATTCTGCCTGCTGAGTAGACAAAGTATTAAATTCGGTTTGAAGTAACAAACTTTTTTTTCATTAGATCCGGGGGAGTGGCACAAATGTGTTATTTTTTTTACACATTTTCCGTGTTAGCATCACCCTTAACAAAAAGTAGTACACTTGAAGTTCATTTTTGCAAGTATACTTTAAGTTAAGTATATCAAGTATACTACACCCATACTTGTAGTGTACTTAGAAAGTATACTGATTTAATACTTGTTTGGACTAAATTGGGACATTTTTATATTATTTTTAAGTACATCAGAAAAAGTTTATAAAAAGTAAACTTCAAGTACACTTCTTCATTTTTAGTGTAAAATAAGTGTACTGGGGGCGTGACAAAGAGACCATCTTAGCACCAACATAACTGGTTTGTTCCACTTTGGAGTAAGCTGTTGTGGGAAGAATCAGTTTTGTGTTGTGTGATTCCTTGACTGATGAAGCCTTCTGGATGGAAGGTGAAACGTTTCAGCACAAAAAAAGAAACTGTCCAGATGACCTGACTGAAAAATGTTGGATTGTATACCTGGTTTATTGAGCATGGACTTTGTTGTTATACTTGTAGTACACTTAAATAAACTACTTTTTAGCTAAGGGCAGGTCAACACATATTGTGTTGTTTTATTCACATTATGTGTTGTTCTGTATAAACAACTTGACACACAGAATATGTGTTAAACCATCGACCAATCACGTCACTTCTTGGGCGTCAGGACTTCTGGAGCTTTCCTCATCGAAGACATTTTCAACAGAAGCGACCGTCATTCCAGGACGTCCTGAATGCGGGAAGTGAAAGGTAAAATAATGTTTTATTTGATAAACTGTTAACAAAGCATAAGTAGAATTTATTCATGAGAAAGTTGAATTGTGCTGTTTCTTCCTAAAAAGTCAGTCTGTCTAACTCATACAACCCTGACATCGGCCAGTGATTGTTAGCTTAGCTTACACCAACATTCGTTGGCTAGAAATGTATTAAAAGCTATTTTTCACCACCAAACTCCTAATTCAGATGTTAGTGTTAAAATAAATTAATCATAATTTTATTACACTGCACAGGGAGCTGAAGAGATGCACCACTTCAACCAAAAAACAACCAATCAGAGCCAGGAGGAGGGTTATCCATCATTGTTGGAGGAGAATAATTTTGTTCCACAGATCATCTGCCTCATACCATACTGTCATGACGTGGTGACAGTTTCAAAAAATATGTAAAAAATATGTTGTATAAAAGTTACATACTGCAGCTTTAAAGAACTGTTGTGATGTATTAATAACCTCAAGGAGTTTTAAAATGTATTTTGTGACCTGTGACATAATTGGTTTTGTTTACAGAAAGATTAAAAAGATGAAGTTTAAACTGTAAAGCAATTAAAATAGTTATAAACTGTTAAAGTGGTTAAACAATGTCACAGACTGAAAAAAAAATCATATTTCAGGAACTGTAAAATTATATTGTTTACTTTAAAAATGTGCCAAATACTTTGTAGATGTGCTGCTGCATCCCAGGAACATGAGCAAATGTGACTTCATTTCCATGAAATGTCCATGAGAAACCAATGCATTCATGTTCTGTTATTTGTTGCTGAGAGTTGGTGGAAGAGGACGAACATGGAGGCTGGAAGTTGTGCTTGGATTTTGTCCGAGAGGAGGTTAAAGGTGGAGCTTCAGGTGGAGCTAAATCCAGCAGGTGGAGAACGAAGGTGGACAAACTCCTGATTCTATCTGATGAGTTTGAAATATTTCTCACCAACTTGTTAAACTCTTTCAAATCTTAAATTATTCCATGACACATGTAATTTTTTAATTTAATCTTTTGTTTGCCCTCCATTGAACACATTGATTGACCCGTTCAAAATTGTAAACAGTCTTATACTAACATCCTGATGCATGCTCAATAATCCAGGTAGAAAAATCTAAAAAAGTTCAAGCTGGTCCTCTGGACATTCAAAAAAATAAAACAAAGCAAAACAACAACAAAAAATGTAGAAACGTTTCGTCTCTCATCCAAGAGACTTCTTCAGTCTGAGGTGCTGTTTTCAGCTCAGTCTCTTAAATAGCACCGTCTCAGAGTGGATCAGCCAGTTTTGCTGCTGACAACCAAAACCAGCTGATCACATGCTCAAGAAGGACCATCAGCCTAACAATGGATCATTAGCACACTGATGGCTGTTTACTATTCACAGAGGGCTGAGTGACACTAGCAATCACAGCATTGTAAGAGAGGGACAGTTGAACACGTAGGCCTCCACCCCTGTTTAATGATGGACGGTTTCTTTTCACAAAGATGGCCTCCTTTACTCCTCTCTCAAACCATCGTTCCTCTCTGTCCAGGATGTGAACATCTTCATCCCTGAAAGAGTGACCGCTGGCCTGGAGATGAGTGTAGACCACAGAGTCCTGGCCTGATGATGTTGATCTTCTGTGCTGGGCCATCCTTTTGGCCAGTGGCTGTTTAGTTTCCCCGATGTAAGACTGATCACAGCCCTCCTGACACTGAACAGCATACACAACATTACTCTGTTTGTGCCGGGGGACTGGATCTTTGGGATGAACCAGTCTTTGCCGTAATGTATTTTGGGGTTTAAAAGCCACTGGGACGTTATGTTTAGAAAATAAACGTCTCAGTTTCTCTGATACCCCCTCAACATATGGAATGACCACTGGTCTGGGTCTGGGTTCCTCCTTTTCACCTGATGGCTGACTGGAGTCCTGTTTGGGTTTCTTCTCTGCTTTCAGGAAGGCCCAGTTAGGATATCCACATTGCTCTAGAGCCTGTCTTGTGTGGGATTTCTCCTTCTGCCTGGCTCCTGAGCTAGTGGGGACGCTGTCTGCTCTGTGATACAGAGTCCTGATGACTCCTAACTTGTGCTCCAAAGGGTGATGGGAGTCAAACTGCAAATACTGGTCTGTGTGGGTGGGTTTGCGGTACACCTCGGTTTGCAAATGTCCTCTATCAGAGACTGAGACCTCACAGTCCAAGAAAGCCAACCTGTCATTTTTTACATCTTCTCGTGTGAACTTGATGTATTTATCCACAGAGTTGATGTGGTCAGTAAAATGTTGGACTTCCTGAGATTTGATTTTAACCCAGGTGTCGTCAACATACCTGAACCAATGACTTGGTGGTGTCCCTGAAAAGGACGTCAAGGCTCTCTTTTCTACCTCCTCCATGTACAGGTTGGCAACAATAGGAGAAACTGGAGACCCCATAGCACACCCATGTTTCTGCCTATAATATTGCTCCCCATATGTGAAGTAGGTTGACTGCAGGCACAGTTTCAAGAGTTGACACAGTTGTTCTGTGGAAAGCGTGGTCCTGCTGCTCAGAGTGGTGTCTGATTTTAATTTTAAACTGACCACCTCTACTGCATCATCAACAGGAATGCACGTAAAGAGTGATGTGACATCAAAAGAGACCATTGTTTCATCAGTCTCCATGA
This sequence comes from Nematolebias whitei, assembly GCF_014905685.2. NCBI lineage: Eukaryota > Metazoa > Chordata > Actinopteri > Cyprinodontiformes > Rivulidae > Nematolebias > Nematolebias whitei. The sequence continues at coordinate 37,236,693 of NC_056499.1, forward strand.
TGACATCCCTCACCTTATCCACAAAGTCCATGGTGCTCTGTATGTGGTGTTCTGAGCTGCCAACTAAAGGGATGAGTACAGACGCCAGATATTTGGAAACATTGTAAGTGACAGAGTTAATTATGCTAACAATTGGTCTTAAAGGTACACCTTGTTTGTGGATTTTAGGTAAACCATACAGAGTAGGTGTGGCCTCCCCTGGGTACAGTCTGTGGTACAGAAAATGGTCAATAGCCTTGTCCTGCTCCAAAATTTTCAGGCAATCTATCAATTTCTTCTTGTAACCACTTCCTGGATCTCTTTTCAGAGGTTCATAAGTGTTTAAGTCACTAAGGAGTGTCATAACTTTCTCATGATAGTCTTTCTGGTTCAAAATCACTGTGCACCTTCCTTTGTCTGCTGGGAGAATGATGATGTTTTTGTCCTTGCTAAGAGTGGTGAGTGCATCCCTCTCCTCTCTACTGATGTTGGAAGGTGGAAGCTGAATACAGCACCTCAGACTGAGGAAGTCTCTCGGATGAGAGACGAAACGTTTCTACATTTTTTGTTGTTTTGCTTTGTTTTGTTTTTTTGAATGTCCAGAGGACCAGATTTAACTTTTTTAGAGTCTTATATTAAGTCCGTTTATTGGACGACTGTCTTGAAATGAAGAGATGTGGAAGGCTGAGGAGAGGGACAGTATGTTTTGGTGCACTGCCGTTTTTTAAGGAGGCTTTGAGGAGTTTGGAGCACAATGATGCTTTTTTTTATCTTTTTTTTTTCTCACATGGAGGAGATCAACAACACAGAAGAGGAGTCCATCCATCCATCCATCCATCCATCCATTATCTTTACCTGCTTATTCCATTTTGGGTCACGGGGGTCACTGGTGCCCATGTCTAGCAATCACTGTGCGAGGGGCGGGGTACACCCTGGACGGGTCGCAAGTCCATCACAGGGACACACAGAGACAAACGAGACAAACAACCATTCCCACTTTCACTCACACCTAGGGACAATTTAGAGTTACCAATCAGCCTAACATGCATGTTTTTGGTCTGTGGGAGGAAACCGGAGCACCCGGAGAAAACCCACGCATGCACGGAGAGAACATGCAAACTCCACCCAGGAGGCCCCTGGACCGGGGTTTGAACCAAGGACCTACTCGCTGAGAGGCAGCAGCTCTACCAGTTGCGCCACCGTGCTGCCCGAAGAGGAGTCCAAAATCAAATATTAAAATGAAAAAAAATATATATATATTTTGGTTCGTTTGTTTTTTTTAACTTCTGAAATGTGTTTTCATTTTATAAAGATGTCTGGTTGGTTAAAATTGGTGGCAACACTGTGATAAACTGTTGGCTTTACAAAATAAGAATCAGATATTCTTTATTTACACACCACTTCATCACAGGACTTCTGATCCTCCACAGGGGGTCCACAGGTGGAGGACCCCAAAAACAGGCAGCTCCGCAGCAGGTTGGTAGAGATGGGCTGCCTCGATTCGTTTCCTCTTCTTGGCTGCGTTGTTTTACTCTTTCCTTCAGCTAGAGAAGATCAACAACACAGAAACAGTTTTAAGATGATTCCACTGACCAGGGCTGCAGAGATGACCAGTGGACTGTGCTTTAATTTCACAAAGATAAATGTTTTTATGATTATTGATGAAAACACTGAGAAATACGCTTTTTCTGTTTTAAAACAAAAGAATCAGAAATCTTATTTGTTAGTTGAGCAGGGAAGAAGTCCACTGCTGCAGGAACCGTGTGTATTTTTCTGTGTCCCTGTAGGATGGAGATGGAGACCCGCGGGTCCGCTTTGCTTTCTAGTCGTCATGGTGATCCCGTATAAAGCCACATGTTAGACAGGCTTCACATGCACAGTAATATGACAATAGTTTCACACTTCACTGCAGGACATTGTCCTTTAGTCCTGAAAACAAATGACCCTTTCACTGATAAGAAACCTTACAGCTTTTTAAACCCAAAGTCAAATAAAAAATTAAAACATCACCTTTCAAACACGTCTAAATTATAACAACTAACATGCTGGCCTGAAGACGCCATTATTTCACACCTCAGTTCCAGTAAAAGTGTTGGTTCAGGTTTCCTCAACATGTAGATTAAAGAGCATCACTTTATGATAAGACTACGTTATTAATCTGTAATAAAAAAGCAATAATGCAGTTATTAATTAGGCTGTGAGCGCCTTAAATCATCAATAAGCTGTCAAACTTTAAAACTTTACAAAGTGTTTACAAACATAAGTAGCCTATTTATTCATCAATAAAAGATCTTTAATAAAGGTACTTTAAAAGTTTTATTCAACAACACTTCAGAAGATTAATCTTTAAAAACTTTAAGAAACTTTAAAGTTTGTAAAAGTTTCAGCAGTAAAACAAAAGAAAATCAGGCAGACAATAAAAGTGCTCAAGTCTCACATTTTCCATGCTGGAAGTTTGATCTGTGTCTTTGGTCAGACTCTGGGGGACTTTAGCTTCAATCTTCATGTCAAGTATCCTGAACAGATGTAGAAATGACTTGGAATCATAGGATGAAATATTTAAATAACACCTCGACAGCGTTAGGTTTGCAGAAGTTTTGAATATTTTTTTTGTGCAGAAACGATGCGCCTGAGGAGTAACCATAGCAACCACCAAAGCAGGACTACAAAAAGTGCACGCGCACAAAGAAATGGAGCGCACATTTTAGAAGGCTGCTTCACTCAGCTTACACTGGAAAAAGTTTTGCACAGAGTTGTTCATTCAAGCTAAAAAC
>NC_056499.1:37254445-37301656 GCF_014905685.2 Nematolebias whitei
AGTTTGTGTTGTAAATAATTTATAGAACAGAAGATAAAGAGTTTGAAAATTATTGATATAAACCCACTTTCTTCTTTCAGCTTTTCCCTCTTCAGGTGTCACCACATCGAGTCCTCCTCCTCATCACTCTGTCCTCACTCCAACTACCTCCATGTCCTCTCTAACTGCATCCATATATCTCCCCTTTGTCTTTTTCCTGGCAGCTGCATTTCTAACATCATTCTACCAGTATACCCACTGTCCCTCCTCTGGACATGTTCAAACCATCTCAGTCTGGCCTCCCTAGCTTTATCTCCCAGTTGTGCAACCTGTGCTGCACCTCTGATGATCTCATTCCTAATCTCATCCATCCTTGTCACTCCTAAGGAGAACCTCACTATCTTCATTTCTGCCACTTCCAGTTCTTTCCCCTGTCTTTTTGTCAACGTCTCTGTCTCCAGACCATAAAATACAACTGCTCTCACTACTGTCTTGTAAACTTTTCCTTTGACCCTTGCTGACACCTTTTTGTCACAAATCACTCCTGAAACTTTTCTCCATCCACTCCATCCTGCCTGGAGTCTCTTCTTCATCTCTTTATCACACTCCCCATTTTCCTGGACAGTGGACCCCAAGTACTTGAAGTCCTGCCCCTTTGTGACCTCTGCTCCTTGTAGCCTCACTAATCCACCAGCCTCCCTCGCATTCACACACTTGAACACACAAATACTGATTTACTATAACCAGAAAATACATTATATATAAAAAAAACTCCTGCACTTCTTAAAAAAACAACAACCCTGTAGTCTCATCAACCTTCTCCATGTGAAGAATGTCCAGGTGAGTAGAGAGTGCATTTTATATTCAGCAGACTATAAAACAAAAATTACTGCCTGTACTTGATGAACCAGATAGTTATAAAATTGTCCTCCATAGTCAATTTACCAAGTGCACATTGCCCATTAGCACACGTACGTTTCAGCTTCATTTGCTGTGAAGTGAAAATGCTGCAATTTTAGACTTCAGGAGACGTTAATGACATCCCATCATCCAGGCAGAAAAGTATTTCATCAAACCAGTGACCTCATCACCCGGGTTGTCCAGGCGTGCACTGTGAAACCATATCAGGGAGACAGCAGGGCACCATGGGAAACATGAGCTGTGACCGCCAGTGAGCAGGAGGGATTAAAAGCCCGTAAATGAAAAGCTGTAAATGCATCAACGGGTCAGTTCGAGTTGGCAGAGCAACACGAGGCAAAACGTTTCATCTCAGGTAATAAGATGAAATCTGAAGCATTTAATTCTTAAGACTACAGCTCGAAACAACCCACTCAACCTGAAGGGGTTCAGTTCCATCTGCTGCTCAGACGGCAAACTACAAGCTTTGGTCCTTGTCTGACAAATGATGCCTTGTTTTGTGCAGTTTTATTACTTTGTAAAAAAAAAAAAGTCTCAAGATGTAAAAAATAAAGCTCAAATTTTATTTTACATTCAAGGTATTAAAAAGAGTAGAGGCTTGAAATTTAAAAAAAAAAAAAAATCTATAAACTGTTTGTCATTTTTCTGGTATCCATTAAGTGGTAAAGAAAAAAAAAGTATCATCTGGTGTTTGAAAGCAGGCAATGATGTTTTTGGTTGTTAGTGTCTGTAACTTTAATAACCAACTACTGGAGGAGTTATAATAAAGCTTGAATAAATAATCATTGGCTGCACATGGTCTACAACTATAATTTTTAAAGTCAAGAACTTAAAATTATTATTTGTCAACAAACATTTGGACTTAAACCCACCTGTTAACAAAATATTAGCCGATGGATAGATTTAAATAAAACTTGCAGGAAACCATCATCAGATGTGCATCTACAACTAAACTGAGGGCAATGTTCTCCTGGAGATGATTATTCATGTTTTTTATCTCTTCTCGTTTAGATTATTTTAATTCCCTTTTTACTAAACCTTGACCTCTCAAAGTGACTTTAAACATGTTATGTTACTGACAAAAACCAAAGCAGACATGTTCTTGTTTAGTTTTCTACACCGCCTTTTAATCTAGATGTTTTTTCACTACTTTTCCTTTTGATTGATTTTATTTTAACTTTTTTTTATTAAAATTTGTACACATCTTTTATGACTGTCTATTGTTGTCATCACTCTGTTAAAGAGGTCTCTCTTGTAAAGGAGTCCCCGAGGCTCAATGGGATTAACCTGTATAAATAAAGGTTGAATGAACTCGCTTTAACAAATTTGCCGTCACTCGTCTCCAGTTGGTCCAGAACGCTGCTGCGAGGCTTTTAACAGGAACTAATAGAAAGTTTTACCTTCTCTTCATTGACTAGTTGAATTTAGAATTAGTTTTAAAAGTTTTGTCTCGACTTTCAGAGCTTTAAATGGACAGGTCTTGCAATACATCACTGAAATGTTGAACCGTAGTCTCCAGCCCGCACCCTTCGGTCTTCAGTGCTGAACCTCCTAAAGGTTCCTAAGACCCAGTTTAAAACTCGGGGTGATCTATGCTTTCATGCCGCATGCCCCCCAGCTGTGGAATGCCCTGCCCGTCTCTTCGTGTGAGTCTCTGTTTATTCCTTTAAAAAAGCAGCTTAACACTTTTATTTAGACAAGCTTTTAGTTAAATATTTAATTTTTTACAGTTTCTATCAGCTGTTCTTACCATTTTTTTGTCAGCTGTTATAATTTTATTTTAAGCTTGTATTTTGCATCTCGGGTTTTGTTAGTGCACGATGTCCAAGACAAATTTCCCCTCGGGGACAATAAAGTATACATCGATCGATTGATCTATCTAAAGCACTTTGTGATTTTATCTGTGAAAAGTTCACTTACTTGCTTCTACAGCTGAACTGATAAAGACAATTGGTTTCAGGATGGACGCCACAAACCGTGGGAAACACAAAAAGGCTACAATTCAGTTGGTTTTACACGTTTTAGCATCTTTTTTTCATTCATTCAACCTTTATTTAGACAGGTAGATCCCATTGAGCCTCGAGGACTCGTTTACAAGAGAGACCTGATTTCAACAAAGAATGATGACAACAATGGACAACAGCGACAACAATAGTTATAAAAAAGTCATCTTAATGTGGTAGTAGCCGAGAGTCATCCACAACACATCTCTGAGCGCTTCCAGATCTCGTGAGACCTGAAGAAAGTTCACATGAATGACAGGGTTTGATCTCTACAAGTGTCCCTGCTCTGCATCGTTTGATTTTAGTTTCAATGTGTGGACTGAAAGGCTGCAGGGCGCTCCCAAACGTTGGAGCAGAAAAACTTTTACAAGAACTTCAAGATCAGTTTCAGATCTACTTTACCTTCATGCGAGTTCAGAAACCATGACAACTTGGTGTTTAAATTTATTTATTACCACCAGAAATCTTAGAGTGCTACATATTTTAAGAGTTGTTTCAAAGAAGTAAAAAGCTTATGTACAGATAGACAGCTAACTTTAGTTCAATATTTACATGTGCAGTTCTACACTGTGAATTCTGAAACTGTTTTTTGTCATCGGCAACATGCTTGTTCAGTGAAACATTTAAAAATTAAATAGATCGACAAGGGGTGGGGGTGAGAGGATTAACGAAACGCAAGACGACACAGATCCTCTAATCTTTGGGCGGCCGATGAACGCAGCTGAAATGATAATCTAAACATATGACAGATGCCGTTTGTGATCATTTACTATTGCCGTGACTTTAACCAAACATGTTCAGCACTCAGAAAAGGGACACGTGCACTAATCTAACAGATAAGTGCAATAATGTACAAGAATAAACTGGGATTAAATAACAATTGCACCACGATCATTTGTAAAAGAAGCAGATACAGCAGGAAACAAAGCGCTGTAAAAAAGATGCGTCGTTTCCCTTCGCTGACATGACATGATGATGTTCTTCAGGAAGACGAAGGGGGGAAACATTCAGCTGTGCAGCATCTTAGGGTCTTCTGCGTCTGAAAAATAAAAATAAAGTAAGCACACCTAAATTAAAACACGACTCGCAGTGTGCAGACGTGTTTTCCTTTGCTTACTTTTGATACCCATTGCCTGAACTGGAGCCTCCTGCTGGAGCCTAAAGGATTAAAAATAATAAAATATATGTTTACCAATTAATAATTTAACAAAAGTTTAGTTGATGAATTGTTTTGTTTTGTAAGACCATACCATGTTTTCTACATCCTCGATTTCAGCTGGTCCCTCCTGAGACCCTGATCGCCTTTTACGGCTTAAAAAGAAAGAAAAAAGTGCAGATTAGTTTAATGGACAAAGAAGAATTCTGTCAATAATGCATTAATTTACTAAAAGTAAATATAAATTAGTAGAAAATTGCAAGATACAAAAACATGCTTGAACAAAATCTAAAAGAAGAAAATAGGATTTAGACCTGTGACACTTTATATTTCTGTTTCAAGTTTTATATTATTTTACAACTTTTTAAATCCCAGATTAAGACATTTTCTATGTTAGTTTAAAAACCAGCAGCTGGACTTATTGACCCTCTTTACCTGAAGAGCAAAACCTCAGGGGTCATTTTGAGCCAAGGGCAGCAGGAAGGTTAAACTTATGAGGACCTGGATTCAATAATCTGGATTCAATGATCTGGATTCAATGAACTGGATTCAATGATCTGGATTCAATAATCTGGATTCAATGATCTGGATTCAATGATCCGGATTCAATGATCTGGATTCAATGATCTGGATCACTGAAGCCCGAGAGTTTTCTTTTTGTGTGTGTGTGCATTATCAAGGGTTAAAATATTTTGTGATAATGTATACATTTGGTTAATTTGAAAGTAGATTTTTAACATCTTTATTAATAAAAATACAATAAGACCGCCTTATTAGAAGTTACTTTATGACATTAGACCAGCTCTTCTTACAGTTCACCTCCAGGCGTTAAATAAAACTCAAAGAAAACAAAAAACGTGTTTTTATCTTGCTCAGCTGACACCCAACCTTTCCAGACTTTAAAACCAAAAACTGTTCAAGGAAATTATAGTGATTTTTTAACTAATACAACTTTGCATACTGTAAAAAATACTGAATTTGGTATTTGGGAATTTTTGGACAAAGTTTGTGGGTGTTTTTCACTATCATGGCTGAGAATGTTAACTCTGCCCATGAATCACATGTTTGGTTAACAGAGAGCTGGATGAGGCTGCGGCATGCAGCCGTCACTTCAAGGACGTCTCAGAGTCTGTGAGCTCTGCTGAACTGAGAGTGTATAAAACGAGGCTCATGGCAGATTCTCCTGACTGGTGTACTTCCTGCACATCTGCAAAAGCGGTCCTGAAACTCTGACCTCGCAAGAAAAACACTCCTGCTGTCGAGTGCGACGCCTTTTGAGAAAGTAAGCAAAGCAAGAATATTTTTCTCTTAACATTTGGATCTTTAAATTCAGGTCCCGTTAAAGTGAAAGAAGCTCATTTGGAAAATATTTGATGAACGACTGATATGTGAAAACGCTCAAACCTGCTGATCAGTTTTATCGTTACAACACTACGCTGCCACACAAAGTTAACAACAGTTTACATTAATGCAGCACACGTGTGCATAGGAGCACAATGGCTTGACGTATTAGAGAAAGTGTACCTTGGTGCCGTCGGGCACTCTTGTCTTAGTGTCTCGATGTCAGTAAACTGCACAGCTTGTCCTCCTCCTCTGGTCTTAAAAACATCTCCCTGTGGAAAAGAGAAAAAAAAAATCACTCAATAGGACTTATTGTCTGTCCCATCACTTATTAAAACACAACCCAAGTACGTAAACAGATTTTGATCAGATGTAATCGAGTTAAATCATCCAAGTCGTGCAGGCAGTTATTATGGTTTACCTTGATCAGTTTGGTCTCGATTTCCCCGTCAGAGGCAAGTTCTTGGTGCCTGAGCACGTATTTGTGGCATTTAGACAGAGCTTTCTCGTTGGGGGTCGACACCTTGACTGCATTGGGTATGATTGGCTGCATTACAGTGCCTAGGTCCAAATTAGAAGCGGGTTTGTGGTCTACCCATTTGTCCCCACCCGCAGAGCATGAGCGCCTGTGCGTCGGATGAACCGGAGGAACCCTCTGGTGATCCCAAAGTGAGAAACACAAACAGGGAAGTTATTCACACGTGGAACCATTTCAGGCTTGTTGTGGTTAGTAGTGAAGTTTGATCTTAGAGTGATGCTGGGGTGTTAGAATGTAATTTAAAAAAGTGTTTTACTGGAAGGCACAGTAGGAAGGAATTAAATACTAGATGTTTTTTTGTTTGGAAATATATTCAAAATCATCTAAATGTGGTCCTACACTTTAATTACATCCACAACGAGGCCTTCCAGCAAAACAGCTTCACTGGAAACAGCAGAGTGAGAGATGGTTGCATGCAAAGCAGAACAAATCGTTGGATAGAAATGGATCGAAAAGGGTGAGACTACTCCAGAATCAGCATGCGTAAGATCTAAGATCACGAACAAAACATATTCTTGTTAAGAAAAGATAAAACTTGAGTGCGATTAAGAATGAACTCATGGGGTGACAGAAAACTACAAACTCAATAAACTGGATTTACTTTTTGTTAATGATACTGATGAGGATTCTGTTAGCTGAGTTTAAATTTTAACACTGATTTTAGCAAAATAATTAAATGTAGGCAACAGTGAGCTGGTTGTAGAGGCAGCTGAACAAATCAGTCACTTCTTTTCTATTCTAATATTTCATCTTGTGCGTGTAAAAAGTCATTTTAACACAGCTTTGCTTAAATTTACCATGATCATTTTTTTCATTTGTTTTTAATAGTTAAGAAACTGATGTGGTAGGAGTTCAAAACTAACAAGAAACAGATAGATATAGCTGTAAACTATTACTTTACAGAAAATAATCTTTTTAACATGCGTCCACACATGGAATGAAAAGCATAATTAGAAAATAGTTATAAAGTGGCAGAAAAATCAGATCAAATCCATGAAAAGGATAAACTACAGAAAGGTGAGGTTTCTTCTAAACCACATTGTTGAGTTTATTTTTAAATATTTAAATTTCTCATTTATGCACTATCCTCACTAGCGCAACAAAAGTGTTGCAGCTAAGGATATCTTCATGAGGTAAGCAACGTTATGAAAAAATAAAATAAAGCCTTTTTTTTAAATAGACAACTATTTCCACACAACAGCACTACAAGGCAGAAAAATACACGCCTGAAGGGAGAAAAATTAATTTATCTTAAACTTACTTACAATAGTTTAATTAAAGAGGTTGCACCTCGTGATCAACTGTTGCTATTAAAAAAATGAATCTTAATACTAGAGCCTGACAGATATATTGATAGGGCCGATAATTTGAGCAGATATAGACGTTTGGGGACCTATCAGTATCGGTGATAATTGGCCAATTATGCGTCGATGTAAGCAGTTCTAATTTTCACCACTAAAATGCTGGAACCAGCTGTAATTGTACAATGTGCCCAGCAGAGGGCGCATGGAGACTACTTTCAAGTCATGGCCATTAGGTTTCACTTTCATCACAGATGAAGCAAGGAGCAATACTGTGTAGTGTATTTTGCTGAACAAAACATGGTAAGTTTATTTTAACAACAAATCAACAACAATTAATTCTCTTCAATCCTCCAACCTGCTAGTCATTAGCTACGTGCCTCTCAAGTTAGCAAGCTAACGTTAGCTAAGACTATCGCCTTGTAAAACTGCATCCAGAACAATAAATCTAACATAGAGGTAAAATATATCAGTGTTAGTAACGTTATCTTTGTCGTCCTTATTGAAATGCATCGTTTGTCTGAAATCTTTACTTCTCTGAAAAGAAGAAAACAATACAGCTGAGGTCAAAACTAATTAGACCTTCACCATATGTGACTGTTTAAACAATGAACAGGGAAGGACGTTTCTTTATTTAGGTTATAATTATGTAACACTTGTTAACTTTATGAAGAATAGTAGAGGGTAGAAAATGTGAACGCATGTTAGGCAGACTGCTTCTATGACCAGTGCACGACTTGTAAACATAGTGTGGGACTACGTATAGCGTGGATCTGATTAGCTTAGCTTCATGTTTGCTAACAGCCATGCTAAATAAACAAGCTCAGCTCCACTTGCTGTTTAGATTCTTGGGGGTGGACAAAGCTCAAAAATTTTCAGCCATTATATCGGTTACTGGCGGTTGCCTTCCCCTCTCAATATCACCAAAAGACAAAATTTCCACATCGGTCAAGCTCTGCTTAATACTTCCCACAGCTTCATTTGATTTCTACCAAAGGTGTGAGAGATGAGCTGGCAAAAATTCCTCTGTATATGAAAAAATATACAAAAGGAAGGCGATATGCACAATTTTTCATAATGATAATACTTTTCACCAAGTTTCATCAAATTCCTTAAAAGGAGAGGAGATGAGCTGACAAGAAAACTGTTACTGGACAGACAACCCATGTCGTAACATAATGTGAGTGTGCGCAAAAAATAATCAATCAAATAAAAAAATTAAATTATCTGATCAGCTGTCTGCAGGAACAGCACAGACGCACTCAGTTTTTAGAAAGAAGAGACAAAAAGTCTGAAAGTTAAATGTACACAAGGTGAAGAAACAAAGAAATCTAATCTAGACTGATGTTTCTATTTAAAGCATTCAAGCACATCTACTGACAGCATTAAGGTTGCAGTTCTACACCAAGACAAGATCTAACTACACACTCCAAGTGAAGAACTAAACATTTTGAAGGACATCTACTAACACTAACCCTTGTGCCTGCATCTCTGTCTAGATCATAGACCGGAGGTGTAGCAGCCTCATAGTCAGGGGCCCAGTGCTGGCCTCTCCTGCGACCCACGCTGTTGGTGTGGCACGGGGCGGGAGTTCGGCTTGTGTACTGAGGAGACCCAGGGTACCTAGACTGGCTGACTGGGTCTACAGGGAGCCTCTGCTCCCACTCAGAGATGCAAGAAGCTACTGAAGGATAGGATGAAGAGGAGGAGGGAGTGGAGGCAGAGAAACGGTCCTGAACTGCCCTAATATTGGCTCGATTTAGTCTGAGAGGAGTTTGGCCTAAGTCCTGCAAAATAATTAGGAAACAGGGAAAGGTGAAGCAAATGTTAGGAGTGCCTGATCAACAGAAACACACAAAAATTACCAGTAACAAACAGTAAAACGCTGTGTGGTGAGCCCTGAACAATTAACACCATGCAGAATTATCTCATTAAGCTAAATTAGAAGAAAGTAATGAAGAGCACACTGATAGAACAAGCTGCTTCACATAAATAACTTACAGGAGGTGGTGTAGGGGAGCCAGACCGTTTCTGGGGTACATTAAGATCTTTCTCTCTGGAGGGTCTCTCAGGTTTCGGTGGTGGCTCAGCTGGACGACTGCTACCACTGCTGTTCTCCGTCACTATGGCTTTGAGCTGCTTCAGCTTTTCATCCTTCACCCACAGTTTGTTCTGCATCTCCAGCTGCTTGGCATTCACGCGCCGCTCCTGATAAACAACATACAGAAACAGGAAACTATCACAAGCTTTTCTTGAACTCAAAATATCGTTTGATCATATTTAAAAATAGCTTCAGGAACTAATTCTGCATTCTAAATTATTAGTAGGTGGCTGTGATAGCTTGGTGGTCAGTGCTTGACCGACCACTTGTAATCTTGGGTTTGTTCCCAGGTTGCATCATGGGCATTCAGCAGAAAGCAACTGGCTCGCTGTGGTGACCCCTGAAGAAAGGAGCAGCCAAAAGAAACTTACCAAACAATAGTGGGGTAAACTGACCAGCTACAAAGTTCATGTATAATTTCAGCTGATGAAGATTCAATAAGAAAATTACATTAAAACTGATCATTTTATTTCTGGAGAATATGTAGTACAGCTTAGATTGTTCATCATTCGTCTCTTGGCAATATCTAAAATGAATAAAAACAAAGTCCTTTTGACTGATGAATTATTAATTTGTTTGAGACAGATAATTACAGTATTGTTATTAAATGGCACTTTCCACACACATTTCTGCAGTTTTAAATATTTAGGAGTACTGTAATTTGTGCTGTACAAGTCTCAGTTTTTTGCATGAATTGGCATGCCTGCGACACGTACAGCGAAGCAACGTATTCATGTTTTTCCCCAATATTTATAACACAATTTTTGGCTGAGATCTGACGATTTCCTTCATTCTGACATGGAAAATATTGAACACTACCATTTTCAGCTGCTACAGGGCCCTCGACTAATATGGAAAGCCAAGTGTTTCCTTAATAGGTAAAAGTGGCTATTAATGAGACACTTGGCTTGCCATACAGAGCCACCTTCGTCTCTCCAGAACTCCTGGAGCAAACGTCAACTCAGCTGCATTTCTCTGCACGGCCCAGGAGAAATGCAGCTGAGCTGACCATTTGTTAAGAACAAAGTCAACTAAAGTGTAATTGATATCATTAGGATTGATTGTTTGCAGCTTTCTGCCTCTTGTCATTTGTCATGTGGTTCTGAATTTCTGCACTGAAGGCACCTCATTTGTTTTCAACCTACTTTTAATAATGATTTTACTGTACGTTTAAAAAAAGCAATGAAATTAACAAATTTATGACTGAACAGTATTAACCCACTCTAGCAGTCTAAAAACACCCAGATGAACATTTGCTCAATTGTTTTTAAGTAGAAAACAAAACTTGCAACTGCAATGTGTCAAAACATGCAGTAGCTTTTCCCACAACCACTAGTGATAATTTTGAAAAAATCCAATAAGGAATTTACAGAATTGATAAAGAAAAAAAAGGTATATATTCATGCATGTTTGACTTAATCTTACACATATTTTTATTTGAGAAAACATTTACCGGTAGGTCACATATGGCTAATTGTTTGAATACAAACCAAATGTATGCAAGTATACCAGTCAAATAGAAATGTAGTGAATTAATCTACTTACACACTCCTTCTCCCATTTGAGTTTGGTGTCCGTCACCATGCCCTGCATCCGCTGCTCCATGCGCCTCCTCTCTGAAAACTCTTTCTGCAGTATCTGCTCTCTGCCATCCAGTTCCTGCTGAAGGGAGCGCTTGTCCTGCTCGTACATCTCTGTTGTTTTCTGAAGGATGTCAATCTGACAAGGACACAAGCGTGAGGGGGCAGAAAACAAACACAACCATTTAGGAAAAAGGCCATTTATGTTTGAAAACATAAAAAAAGGGAGGCAACACCTTGTATTCCAGTGTCTTGGATTTTTTCTCCAATCGTTCTATCTCCGACTTCTGGTTGAGGATCACTTTTTCTTTCTCGTTCAGCTCGTTTCTCTGGTCGTGGAGGAAGGTCTCCTTTTCACAGAGTTGACTGTCAAACTGCTGAAGCTTGGACTTCAGCATACTGGCTGTAAAATTGGTGCAAATTGTTTGGTTTGAAGACGTTTTACAAAAAACATGGCTGCTCCCAAATAAACTTGCATAATGCATCCATGCACAACAGAATAATAAATGATCAGCAGTGATCTCTGTATTCATTAGAACAATATTGTTGGGAAGAAAGAAAAAGTGTTACTGGTTTGATTAAACTGCTTTGCTATCATCTGACGGATATGCTTCCGTCTTTCCAGGACCTCGATCAGATGGGGCAACGTTTGATCATCAGCAGGGTCCACCAGCTCACAGGGAGGAAGGGCTGGGAGGCTTTCAATCAACTGGTTCAGCTGAACTGGGAAATCTACATGTGATAAGAATAACAATACAAGCAAAGAATAAAATTAGTTACAACCATGTATTTTTTTTTCCTTTTTAATTCTTGGTGGGACTGAAGGGGTCCAATTTGGTGACCTTAAGAATCCAGCCCTGCTACTTGGTTCTGAGTGAGAGAAGAATGGGGCATGAGATCCACAGATGGATCAGTGTCAATCTTGTGCCATTCTCTGTACTGGTCTGTTATGGTGAAGACGGAGCTGAGCAGTTTGTTTACTGGTCAGTCTACATTCCTACGCTCACTTATGGTTACAAAATCTGGATAATGACTGAAAGAACCAGAATGCGGATGAAATGAGTTTTCTCTGCAGGGTGGTCAGACTCCCTTAGAGACAAGGTGAGAAATTCAATTATCCAGGAGACTTGGAGTAGAGTCGCTGCTCCTCCACATCGAAAGGAGCCAGTTGAGGTGGTTCAAGCATTTGGTTAGGATGCCCCATGAACACCAGCGCATGTCCAACTAGGAGGGGTCCCCTGGAACATGCTGGAGAAACTGTCTTTTAGGTGGCATGGAAATGCCTTTGAAATCCCCCAGCAAAGCTGACTGTGGAAAGAGACGTCTGAGCCTCACTGCTCAAGTTGCTGCCCCATGACAAACAGAAGATGGAATCCTTGGTGGCGTACCATTATAGGCTTGAACTGGTAGAAAAGACCCCTCTTATCAATTTGAGATTATGTAATGGTGTTTAAAGAAAACTCACTTTCTTAATATGTTGCCATGTTCTTATTTTGAACCCAAAGCACACATTTACACCCCATTTTTAAAAAGGTTTGTTGAAATTTGACCTTGTAAATACTAGACTGTGGCATTACTCATCTTATTTTTTTGTCTCGCAGTGCTTATCACTCTTTAGAGATTCTGTATTAACTGTTGCATTAAATGCACATATATCTTTCAATGTTTTATCAGGCACAGGATGCACAACTCTTAATAAACCAAAAGCAATCACCTTTTTGCAATACCTAAGAAACATGTACAGTATGACAAGTCAGCAGCACAGTGAACTGATCAATATGGATTTAAAAGTTGTTGTTTTTAACCTGCATTACTTGGGCCTCCTCTCTCTTCCAGGCGTCGAGACAACTCCTCTTTGAAAGCCTGATTTCTTTGTCTCCGCCCTGCTACAAGGCCATAGATTGGCCGATCAACTGGCCGAGCGACCTCCACCTCCTGAGTCATTTCAGCAAAGCGCATCACCAGCTGCAACAAATACAATGAATTAATTTTTCTAAACATTTCCATTGTGTGGTTGGACTTCAGAGCAGAGAATATCAATGGCCTTTAGATAACCTTGACAGATATGAAACAGGAGTACTGTATACAGCACATTATGCGCCTGTCAGCAAAATATACAGGATTCTATAGCAATGGCCCGATATATAGCAATACAAAGACTTTGCATAAACTTGACCTTGGATCTGGGGTGATGAAAAGTGTACACAACACTGTCTTGAGATGATGCATAAGTGTATGAAGTTTTGTTAAATTGTCTTTAGAGGATCAAAAGTTTTGGGCGGGAAAAGAGAAAGTTTACGGACGGGCGAACAAAGACTGTACCATAAACGGGTGAAAGTCCGTTTATGAATTATAAAAGGAGTCAAACTTGACATCAAAGTGATTTGGCAACACAAAATAGATAACTTACCATCGTTTCTTCATAATCCTCTGCCTTTGGGTTGACACATACAATCATCTTGACTTTTCCCTCTCCATCAAAGTAGTTTTTAAAAAGATGTGTAACCTTTGAGTCTCTGTATGGCACCATCTGGAATTAAAAATGGAGGCTTATTGAGACATGTGTCAGGAAAATAAAAAAATTATCTGGGCCTGGCACCAGAAACAGAGACAGTGATGGCCAGATGATAAAACACTAACCTTATTAGTTCCATACATCTGATTTTCACGCAGGGCCTCAATACATGTACGCAGCGTCATCAGGGACTGATTAATATTACCTGTAAATTAAACATTGTTAAAGCTGTTTAGTGTCTGAACAAAATGTCAACTATCGCTAAACAAGGTCAAATAAATTAAATGACAAGATGAAATATGCAAGCTAACACGAGAAAGGAGCCTAAATAAAAATTAACCTGCTTCACGAAGACGGCTTCCCTCTGCTCTAGTTCTGCTGGTGCGTTCACTGCCCGCCAGATCAACCAGACACAGCTGGCTCACATTCACCTGACTTTTATCCTGTTTACAAAGTAAACAGAGTTTATGAAGAAGAAATTTCACAAAAAGCAGGTGTTAATATACCAATTTAAAGTTGCAAATTACCTGCAGTATGTAGTCACCATCAGCATCGAGTGGTGCCTGGGCTAGCTTCACTGTGAACACACTGTGGGAGCGACTGGATTCATGATTCAGCTGAGTGTTGGCTATCCTCCTTTTCTTTTGTCCTGGACAAATATTGTAACCCCAATTAGTAACACAAACAGTAATATCAAATATCAGTGGGTTTGGAGCTTGGTGAAACCATGTCTGCAGATTTTTTTATGGTCAGTGTAAACTGAAACGTATCTAAAATACATAACTGGTTTGTTAAAGTCTTAAGCTCTTTGGTTCTATTTCGTATAGGCTTCGCCTTAAGGGCTGCGCCTATACTCATAGAATCTGGGGTTACAGTACGTAACCAACGTTTTTCAAATAAAAAAAAAAAGTTTTATGAATAAGCTCATCTGAAATTGGGTAAAATAAATGACACCACAGAATAAAGTTACTGGAAATAAAAGATCTCACGTACCTTTCCAAAAGACTTCAAAAGCCTCCTCTGTAGACTTGACTTCAACTTCTGTGCAGCCAGCCACATACATGGTATGATTCTGATCTTCCCGAAGAATTTTGGACTGAGGTGGCCTGAAATATATCAATGAAAACAATCAACACGCCAACACTGTAGGGCTATGAAAAGTGGCTTTGGCTAGCAAAGTTACAAAAGAAACAAAAAGTTAACAAGAGTCATTGTTAGAACAAAATAAAAACTAGGGAGAAGCACATATATGTTCGGGGGGGGGGGGGGGGGGGCAAATGCTGGGTTTACACAAAAGCATAAGCCATTCAAGAGCACCTTTAATCTCTGCATCAACATTACAATTAACAAGCAACGCTTCAAGACATCAGCCAAAAAACAAAACTTTGTTAGCTTCATTTCAACTATTTATCAGTCGCTGAGTTAATGGGACGGAAGAGGTGATGACCTCAGACTTATAAGCTACAGCCGAGGTTCGTCTATAAATACAGAGACTAATGCTGTTTTATTGGCCACATACATGAACTCTTTGTTCCGTACAGGCGTGCTTCCATCAAGCCACCTATAAAATGGGATTTAACAATTCATCATCACAGATACAAAATAGTCATACATACGCAACTTTTACTAAACCATTTGTACCGTTTATTTATAGGTTTTCTTCAGCGTTAGGCAGATGATTGTTACTGGTAATAGCATTCTGTCCTCAGGTGTTGTCCCGCTTCAAAAATCCTAGCCTAGGCCAAACTGTCTTGCCTAATTTTTGGCCCTTTTCCAAGCTGATTTTTATTTCTAAAATTTTAGGGGGAAAAAAATGTATATTCCCAGACAGGTCAAATGTTTTTTTTGGATGAGCACAGTATCCTGGAGGTTTTTCAGTCTAGCTTCAAAACTCAGCACAGAATCAGCTCTAGTCAGAGTTTGTAATGACATTCTTATGGCTAATGATTCTGGTAAAAATGTAGTTTCTGTCCTGCTCGACCCAACTGCTGCCTTTGATAGCGTGGACCACATTATAATATCATGTTTACAGCACCAATTAGGCATCTGTGGTACTGCACTGAGCTGGTGTAGGTCATATCTGGCAGACAGAACCGTGTGTGTCAACATAGCTGGTTCTGAATCCTCCACTGCTCCTGTTTTTTGGGGTTCTACAGGGCTCTGTTTGAAGTACCCTGCTTTTCTCTCTACCTGCTTCCTTTGGGCACAATCCTCAGAAAGCATGGAACCTGTTTTCACCGCTATGCTGACGACAGTCAGATCTATATGCCACTAAAAAAGAAAGATGCCCCCTCAATTAGGTGGTGACGATTCTCAGTCATCCAGGACATGATAAATTCAAAAGCCATTCAATACAAAAACAACTGGACTTTATTTGTAACAGAAAAGCTCCTCGGATGAGGAGCGAAACATTTTCTGTTACAAATAAAGTCCAGTTGTTTTTGTATTGAATATTTTTTTAACCCCTCAATTAGGCCACTTCTGTTGTGTCTTGAAGACATCAAAGCCTGGATGTCTTCAAACTTTTTAAATTTCAACAAAAAGAAAACGGAAGCGATGGTGTTTGGTTCTAGTGGCTCCTGTGAACGTTCCTCTCTTGATCTGGGCCCTCTGGCACAGCATGTAAAGCAAAAATTTTCAAATTTGGGTTTTAAATTGGACAGTGATTTTAAATTAAATGACCAGATTAGAGAGGTGGTCAAGGCCAGTTTTTATCACCTCAGACAGCTGGCTATGGTATAGCCTAATAACAGACACAAGGACTTATAAAGTGTGTGTGTATTTTATACACCATGAACCGAGTTGTTCTTCAGTATCTTACTTTGGTCTGATCGGATCAAACGGAGCATCTTCTAGGAGATCGTAGATGTAGTTGTTGTAGATCTCGATGTAGGACACAAAGACGCTATAACAACCATCTTCATCTACATTTTTACATTTACAAGCCTCTTCTGGGTTGATCATATCAGCAAATTCTGGATCAGCCTTCAGTCTTGAAAAAAAGAAAACCACAAATAAAATGATTTGAATAAAAAAGTTTTTATCTTCATTCTCTTCTATTTTACCAGAAAATATTGAAACATATGAAAGTAGAAAACTTGAACTACCTGGAAGATGGAGTTTTCGGCAGTGACTGATGACTGTCTCGTTTCTGTCTCTCAAGGAGAGCATCAACTTGGCTCTGGATCTCTATTCCATTTCTGTCATCTGGTTTAAACACCTAACAAAGATTAAAAACGTTTCATCTCCAAAGTCACTTTGAGCTTTTTAAAATACGTCCAACTGAAGAAATGAATGACGGCCTTACAAATCTTTTGGCCTGAAAAGGCTCAATGCTGTTGAAGAGCATGTCTAAACAACGAGGGAGGAGTCCACCTTCCCCAGGTGAGCCAGTCATGGTGTAAGTCTTACCACTTCCAGTAACACCGTACGTGAACAGCAGACCTGTGAACACAACGTAGCCACATCTCACAGATCAGTGGTCATCACCTGTAGATGTGTGGAGTCTTCAGAAAGAAAAGTTAGTGGTTTTATTTTTATTTGCATAAAATAATAGTTTTGCAAATAAAACATTTAACAAAGACGCCTGGTTTGTTTAGTTATTTGCTTAAGAAGAATAAGTTGGTATAGTGATATATTTTGTGACTTATCCATGCTGCTGATTATCTCATGCTGCTGTATTCATTCATACCCATCTGCTCACCAGACTCATGTTCGTGCTGCTGTTGTTATGCCGTATTATTTTACATTATTAGTGTTTAGTGTATATCTTAGATCTTTATATACTGTTTCTTTTTATACTTTACATTTTACTATTTTTGGGTGTAACTGGGACCCTGTGTACATAATTTTGTTTCACCTCATGAACATGTGATGGAAACGACAATAAAATTGACTTGAAATCAATCTTTTAGATAGTGATAGAGTTGTTGGTCTGAGTCAGTCTAAAAAATTCACTTTTTGTTTGGTAATTCATGAATAAAATTTATATTTTTATAAAGTTGAACTCACCATTTTTACAGTGAATGAGGTCTTCCACCAGTGGCTTGGCAACATCCTCAAACAGCTCAATCTGATTGGTATTTATACCAAAAACCCTTTTAAAGGAGTATTGAGTCTGGAAAAATGATTTTAAAAATGTAAAAATAATAATACATTTGCTCAGACAAGATTTTTTTGTTAAAAATAGATATAAGATAACATGCCTCATAAATTCAGGTTACTTGTGAAGCAGGAAAAAAACCTGCATCCCACTTACCTCCTTATATTCACCATTGCGGTTGGCTTTCAGGCCATTGGGGGCATGCAGCTGAATTGTGGTGTTACTGATCATCTCAATACAACATTCCTCATTTTCAGCACCAATGGGACGTATACGACAGTAAACCTTAAAAAAAGTACATTTTAAAATTAGGTATATAGGTCAGGGCTATTCAACAAAACTTTTTGGTCAGTGAGCCACAGTTTCCAACATCCAGCACTTAAAATCAATATGTTAATAAACTAAGTTTTACTTTTTTTTTTAATGAAGTGGGCTGGTTTGAAGTCAGCCGCGGGCCAGAAAGGGCCAGTGAGTCACCAGTTGAACAGCCCTGGTATAGGTTGTTTTAGAACAAGTAGCTTCAAAACAAATACGATTCAAGTACAAACTACTGTGCCTTGCGAAAGTATTCAGCCCCCTTGAACTTTTCAACATTTTGCCACATTTCAGGCTTCAAAACATAAAGATATAAAATTTAAATTTTTTGTGAAGAATCAACAAGTGGGACACAATCATGAAGTGGAATGAAATTTATTGGATGTGTCAAACTTTTTTAACAAATAAAAAAAACTGAAAAGTGGGGCGTGCAATATTATTAGGCCCCCTTGCGTTAATACTTTGTAGCGCCACCTTTTGCTGCAGTTCCAGCTGCAAGTCTCTTGGGGTTTGTCTCTGTCAGTTTTGAACATGGAGACACTGAAATTCTTGCCCATTCTTTCTTGCAAAACAGCTCGAGCTCAGTGAGGTTGGATGGAGAGCGTTTGTGAACAGCAGTCTTCAGCTCTTTCCACAGATTCTCGATTGGATTCAGGTCTGGACTTTGACTTGGCCATTCCAACACCTGGATACGTTTATTTGTGAACCATTCCATTGTAGATGTGTCTTTATGTTTTGGATCATTGTCTTGTTGGAAGATAAATCTCCGTCCCAGTCTCAGGTCTCTTGCAGACTCAAACAGGTTTTCTTCCAGAATGGTCCTGTATTTGGCCCCATCCATCTTCCCATCAATTCTGACCATCTTCCCTGTCCCTGCTGACGAAAAGCAGGCCCAAACCATGAAGCTGCCACCACCATGTTTGACAGTGGGGATGGTGTGTTCAGGGTGATGAGCTGTGTTGCTTTTACAACAAACATATCATTTTGCATTGTGGCCAAACAGTTAGATTTTGGTTTCATCTGACCAGAGCACCTTCTTCCACATGTTTGGTGTCTCCCAGGTGCTTGTGTCAAACTTTAAACAACACTTTTTATGGATATCTTTGAGAAATGTCTTTCTTCTTGCCAATCTTCCATAAAGGCCAGATTTGTGCAGTGTACGACTGATTGTTGTCCTATGGACAGACTCTCCCACCTCAGCTGTAGATCTCTGCAGTTCATCCAGAGTGATCATGGGCCTCTTGACTGCATCTCTGATCAGTCTTCTCCTTGTTCCAGATGAAAGTTTAGAGGGACGGCCGGGTCTTGGTAGATTTGCAGTGGTCTGATACTCCTTCCATTTCAATATGATTGCTTGCACAGTGCTCCTTGGGATGTTTAAAGCTTGGGAAATCTTTTTGTATTCAAATCCGGCTTTAAACTTCTCCACAACAGTATCTCGGACCTGCCTGGTGTGTTCCTTGGTCTTCATGATGCTCTCTGCTCTTTGAACAGAACCCTGAGACTATCACAGAGCAGGTGCATTTATACGGAGACTTGATTACACACAGGTGGATTCTATTTATCATCATCAGTCATTTGGGACAACATTGGATCATTCATAGATCCTCACTGAACTTCTGGAGTGAGTTTGCTGCTCTGAAAGTAAAGGGGGCCCAATAATAGTGCACGCCCCACTTTTCAGTTTTTTATTTGTTAAAAAAGTTTGACACATCCAATAAATTTCATTCCACTTCACGATTGTGTCCCACTTGTTGTTGATTCTTCACAAAAAATTAAAATTTTATATCTTTATGTTTGAAGCCTGAAATGTGGCAAAAGGTTGAAAAGTTCAAGGAGGCTGAATACTTTTGCAAGGCACTGTATATATATATTTTAGTATTTACTATAAAATTATTTTTCAGACAAACCAACTATTTCTGAAGAATCTCTAGATGAATAAAACATAAATTTTAATTTATTTTGAGTGTAGCTTACGCCCACAGGATCTCTCTCTACACTGGTCTGCTTCTTGAGGACAGGCCTCCGAGGAGTCTTCCCTTTGCTGTGAAAAAGCAAAGCAATTAAAACTGAAACACATTGCATAATTTATTATGGCACCAAAAACTTTTTTTTGGTTCTGGTCTATGCCAAATGATCAGAAAAATATTTATTTGAGTCTTTGAGACAAGAGCGCTATCCACAAAGTTAGGAACATTTTTAATAAGCCTTATTCCCCAGAGAGTGACAAACAAAATCACAGTAAAATATGCAGCAAATGATCAGTGTAATTTTCATCAATAAAGCCTTTTGAGGTACAGACAAAGTACATCATATAATAAAGAATTTAATTATTATGGGTCTCAGAAACATGTAAAACCTGGTTTTCTTTTTAATTAAAATTAATTTTTATCATTTGTTCCTTGGCGTGGACATTAGGACTTATTTCATCTCAAAATTGAGCGGAACCGTGTCCTAGTTGGTAGAGTTGTTGCCCCTCAGCAAGGTCACCGGATCAAATCCCGGCCAGGGGGACCTTTCTGGGTGGAGTTTGCATGTTCTCTTGTCTCGTGCATGCGTGGGGTTTCTCTGGGTACTATGGTTTCCCCCCACAGACGAAAAACATGCATGTTGGACTGATTGGTAACTCTAAATTGTCCCTAGGTGTGAGTGAGAGAGTGAATGGTTGTTTGTCTCCATGTCCCTGTGATGGACTGGAGACCTGCCCAGGGTGTCCCCCGCCTCTCGCACAGTGACTGCTGGACATGGGCACTAGTGACCCCCCCATGACCCATAAAAAAAGAAGCAGGTAAAATACAATGGATGGATGGGTGGATTGACGATATCAGAATAAAATGGTTTGATGTAACAACCCAGTGTTTGTTTAACTATAATTAGGGACTGAATGATAAAAAAAATAAAAACTTGCAACGTGCAATGTGATTGTTTAATTTTGCAATGATATAAGCTGTGATGAACAAACATTTTCCTCACTTTCTCTTTTGTCATATCAGATAAACCAGAAGTGGACCAGGACCTCAGAGTGAGTCTGTTAAATGGACTAAATAAAGTACATTAGCTTAAAGAACATGAATGCACAGTTCTTGAATTATATTGGCCTATTTTTTGCCTTTTAATTGTTTTGGGAGCCGCTGGTGGTCAGTGCCATGGTCTTGTAACTCTGAGGTTGCGGGTTTGAGTCCAGGTTGTCAGGAAGAGCATTTGGCTTAACAATTACCGATAAATCTTTCATGCAAGTTCGCTCGCTGTGGCAACCCCTGAAGAATGTCACAGCCAAATTTACTTTATTTGCCTTTAATTGGAGTCTTAGCAGTCTTTTGTGGTATTGACCATTATACTCACGGATAATGTAATGATAACTTCTGATATATTGTGCAGCCCTATAGTAATTGGTTTTCTTTAAAGGTTGGATAAATGTTTGATGTACCAGTAGTTTTTTTCTAAAAATCAACACCACATACTAACACTGCTACATACCCAAAAACTGATCATGTTTGTTAAAAACTGCATTTTTTTCAGTGCATACATTTTCTAAATAAAGGTTGAATGAATTTTAACTACAATGGGATAAAAACTAAATGAATAGCCCAAGTATTCATTGTCTTTTTTGGTGAACGTGTTAAACACATTAACATTCTCACAACGTACAGAAAAGGAGTAAAAGATGTGCTGGTTCAGTGTTCTCAGAAGATTGTCTAAATTCTTCTGAACTTCAGCATCCAGATCTCAGACCCTCATCTGCCTCATATTTTGACTTTTTTTTTGCCTGATATAATATTATTTCTGCACAAAACTTTTTTTTCCCTCAGCTTTATAAATAAGAAAAGGGTTTAAATGGGATTCAATGGGTACTGATGTACACAACAGAATTAAATTAGATTATAAGAACTTAAAGGGAGTGTACAATAATGTAGTCAGGCTGAATTAAAGTTAAGAACCTTTCTTTGAAGTTAGAACTTGATTTTATATTTGAATTAAATAATTAGTGAAAATTGCTCTATATCATGTGTGTGAAAAAGAAAGTCCTGGTGATCTGTAACTATAAGCCCTCAGGTGACGTCATTATTTTATCTTCGCTGTACGAAATAATTTTAAAAGATTTTATAACGTGCTTAACTAATGTCAGACTAATGTCCACTAAAAGGAACAATAATCGTTTGCAGGATCTCAGGGGGACAAAATTATATTTTATGATGTAATGAAAGAATTAAAGAATGAACATGCTAACGTGTTAGCCAAATTAGCTCAACTGCACTAATAGACAAAATTAAATAAATCTAAAGCCGCAATAATACAGGACATTTTAATTTAATCACAGGTCCGTTATGTTTTAGTTAAACTTATTGGATGGTGTGTGAAGTGAATACTGTACTGAGCTGACCAGATAGCGACTAGCGCTAACCAGTTGTTTTGCTACAGTGAAAAGCTAACGTCCTACAGCAATGACCATCTTTAGCATGAAACAACAAGCTACTCCTAACAGAAATTGCCCGCGTAACAGAAACATGTGCTTTACTGTACTGAATGTATTTTTGATTAATACAAAAACACATTACTAACCCTCCTCTTTGCATTGTTGTGAAGTTCCTCTCAGCTACTCGCAGAAGCGCCTCAGTTCTTGATTTGAAAAATTCCCTCTTGTGAACGTTATTCCGAGAGTCATATACTTTAACCAATCACAATGCAGAGAACGTTCCTACACCGGAAGTCCCGCCTATATTTCAAGAGTCATCAATTTGAACCAATCACAACGCGCGTACGGAATCTTGACACAATAGCCCCGCCTATACTTCCTGATCTTCCGTTTACTGGTCCTGGATCAGCAAAGCTAAATTTTATTTATATTTAATGATAGTTTTTGGCGCCAATAAATAAATACTTTTTTTTTTTACCTCAAATTCGTAGATGAATCGTAACCATTTGTGTGTACAATTTCACTGCAAATGTTAGAAATAGTTGATACTTTGTGCACAACATATTTTTTTGTGATATAACACTTTTACTTGAAATTAAGCAAACGAAAATCATGATATAAAAGTACTTAAATATGTAAAACCTAAACCATGAATATGTCCTAATTCAGTAGCTGTCAAAAGTTCATTTACACAAATGTCAGGCTTGATGACTGATTTGAACAGGGTGAATATGCAACACACAACTGTAATGAGTGTTTTAAATCAAGAATTGGGGCACAGTTCATATGAGTTATTGGTGTTATTTTTCATAATCCACACGTCAAATTGGGGGAAAAAAAATCACTAAAATATACTGCACACTTTCTTGACCCTGATAAAGTAGTGACACATTAAGCTGTATTTACATACAAATGTTTACTCTGATGAGCCTTGCCTGCTTGATGGCAGCACGATGGCTTAGTGGTTAGCAGCACTGTTGCCTCACAGCAAGGTCGTTGGTTCAATCCCTGGTTGGACCTGGGGTCTTTCTGTGTGGAGTTTGCAAGTTCTTCTCGTGCTTGCGTGAGTTTTTTCCAAGTACAGTGAACCCTCGTTTTTCACTGGGGTTACGTTCCAAAAAGAACCCGTGATCGGCGAAATCCGTGAAGTAGTAACCTTTTTTTTTTTTTTTTTTTTTTACAATTATACAATGAAATACTCCATAATACATTCAAACCAAAGAACAAAACCTTTTTACAGGCCCAAGCATTTGTTTAACAAATAAAAGTATTGTATAAACATTTTTTACAAATAACTACTGTACTGGAGAGACTGTTTAGCCAATCAGAATGCAGAACACAATGCACGATGCAAATCCGTGAAGCAGCGAGACCGTGAAAGGTGAACCGCGTTACATCGAGGGTTTACTGTACTCCAGTTAACTCCCACATACCAAAAACATGCATGTTAGGCTGCCTTCAGGCCCAGGCCTCCCTTGCAAAAGAGATCTGTGATCTCAATGGGATTTGCCTGATTAAATAAAGCTTAATAAATAAAAATTTGAAACTCGAGTTATGCAGAAATGACTGGACTTTCCCAATGTGTAAATATTCTTGGATCTTTACTGGGTTCCTTGGACATTCCTGTTGTTGAGAGTTTATCAATCCAACCAGTGATTCCAAACCAATCTTTTTCATGCAAGCAAAGAAACTACCAGTTTGAGTCAATCACGCTCAACAGGAAGATAAAAGGCCTTGGCAGGTTAAAAAGCATTCTTGAACCTTCAGCATTGCTCAGATAAAGCAATTAATGTGTGTTTGAGCCTTTTGTGAACAACAGAAAAATTGCTAAATTCAAACACGTGCACCCAATTTGTTTTAAAATATTGCATGATATTACCCTGGAAGAGATTGTTGTTCAAAAATACAAAACTGATTCCAAAAAAGTTGGGACACTAAACAAATTGTGAATAAAAACAATGCAATGATGTGGAGATGGCAAATGTCAATATTTTATTTGTAATATAACAGATGACAGATCAAAAGTTTAATCTGAGTAAATGTAACATTTTAAAGGAAAATATGTTGATTCAAAATTTCAGTGTCAACAACTCCCAAAAAAGTTGGGACAAGTAGCAATAAGTGGCTGGAAAAAGGAAATGATCATATAAACAAACATCTGGAAGACCAACTAACACTAATTAGGTCAACTGACAACATGATTGGGTATAAAAAGAGCTTCTCAGAGTGTCAGCGTCTCTCAGAAGCCAAGATGGTAAGAGGATCACCAATTCCACCATTGTTGCGCAGAAAGATAGTGTAGCAATACCAGAATGGTGTTACCCAACGTAAAATAGCAAAGACTTTTAAGTTATCATCATCAACCGTGCATAACATCATCAAAAACATTCAGAGAATCTGGAACAATCGCTGTGCGTAAGTGTCAAGGCTGTAAAACTCTACTGGATGCTCGTAATCTCCGGGCCCTTAAACGTCACTGCACCTCAAACAGGAATGCCACTGTCAAGAAAATAACAGAATGGGCTCAGGAATACTTCCAGAAAGCATTGTCAGTGAACACAATCCACCGTGCCATCCGCCGTTGCCAGCTGAAACTCTACAGTGCAAAGAGGAAGCCATTTCTAAGAAAGCTCCACAAGCTCAGACGTTTGCACTGAGCCAGGGGTCATTTAAAATGGAGTGTGGCAAAATGGAAGACTGTTCTGTGATCAGATGAGTCACGATTTGAAGTTCTTTATGGAACACTGGGACGCCATGTCATCCAGACCAGAGAGGACAAGGATAGCCCAAGTTGTTATCAACGCTCCGTTCAGAAGCCTGCGTCACTGATGGTATGGGGTTGCATGAGTGCTTGTGGCATGGGCAGCTTGCATGTCTGGAAAGGCACCATTAATGCAGAGAACTATGTTCAGGTTCTAGAACAACATATGCTCCCAACTAGACGTCATCTCTTTCAGGGAAGACCCTGCATTTTTCAGCACAATAATACCAGACCACATTCTGCAGCAATCACATCATGGCTAGGTAGGAGAAGGATCTGGGTACTGAAATGGCCAGCCTGCAGTCCAAATCTTTCACCTATACAGAACATTTGGTGCATCATAAAGAGGAAGGTGCGACATAGAAGGCCCAAGACGATTGAACAGTTAGAGGCCTGTATTAGACATGAATGGGAAAGCATTCCTATTTCTAAACTTGAGAAACTGGTCTCCTCTGTCCCCAGACGTCTGTTGAGTGTTAGAAGAAGGGGGACGCCACACAGTGGTAAAAATGGACTTGTCCCAACTTTTTTGGGATTTGACACCATGAAATTTGGAAACAACAGATTTTTCCCTTAAAATGATACATTCTCTCAGTTTAAACTTTTGATCTGTGATTTGTGTTCTATTCTGAATAAAATATTAGATGTTGGCACCTCCACATCATTGCATTTAGTTTTTATTCACAATTTGTTTAGTGTCCCAACTTTTTTGGAATCCGTTTTGTAAATAATATTGAGAAAAGACACCTTCACGCCCATGACTTAAAACATTGATCACAGGAATTTATAAAAATGTATCACTATTTAGGCTGACCAAGAAAGGCAGATTTTAAAGTAAAAGCTAAATTTGATTACAAAGAAAAAGCAGTGAATGTTTATGGTTTTAATCTTTGGTGATCCTTATGGCTTTTACTGATCAGATTGATGTTTAGAATAATGGGTGTACACAGTAATTGCACCAAGGTCTGGGTCACCATTTATTTCTTCGCATTTTGTGTTCAATGGGCTCATTTTTTTTTTGTTTGGCCTTTAATTTTAGAGTAACTAGCTGTAGATTTGTGAAATTATTAAAAATGTACAATGAAACAACTTTGCTTGATTGTCCAAAACTGTCACCCCCCCCCCCCCCCCCAAAAAATGAAGGAAAAAAAAAAAAAAACTATTGGCAAATTATTGGTTAAACCAATAAGAAAACTTTGTAAGAAGCACAGGTATGGGTTAAAGTTTATTTGAAAAAAATTACAATAAATAAAACATTGCACTTGAATACTTTTTCTTTAAACATTTAGCTTTAAAAGGACAAATGTAACAATAAATGGGACAGACAACTCCTTTGACCAAAGGCAAATGGAAAACAATAGCCCGGATTAAAAAAAGTTTCCACACTATCAGTAACCAAACACTCAGTTTAGGAAGCAGCTACTTTGCTTGTAACTCAAACAATTTGTCATCATCTCTTGCCAGAAGAATATAGTGCAAACCAAGAGGCTGAGTACAATTATTATTAAGATACAGAGGTAAAAAATTCAAGTTTTAAAAAGTGATTTTACATCTTCACAAGTTTTTGTTCCCCTGGCCTCTCCTCATTCACCAATTATGTGGCAATCAGAAAATAGTGAGAAATCTTCACATAGAAAGCACCGTCATTTCATGTAGAAAGTGTGCTCCATTTGTTGC
Organism: Nematolebias whitei; assembly: GCF_014905685.2. NCBI lineage: Eukaryota > Metazoa > Chordata > Actinopteri > Cyprinodontiformes > Rivulidae > Nematolebias > Nematolebias whitei. The sequence continues at coordinate 37,281,147 of NC_056499.1, forward strand.
TTTAAGCAAGAAGGTTTCCTTATAAACAGTGTTAAAAAATGCTGATAAAATTTAAGTCGCATTTCGATCATTCTAGAAACTTGTGCTCTCAATTTCAGCTCACCAATACTTTCACAGCAGCCTGCGGTGTTGATACGTTTAAAGACAGCATTTTTTACCCACATTGCATTGCTCTTTGTAACTGGTGCGATTGAGAGTTCGTAACAGTGGATTGAGAGTTAGTAACAATGACAAAATTTGTTCGAGACCTTTGGTTCGTTGCCATGTTTGCCCTCTTGACACCCCGAGGCAGAAAGGAGAGGTAAACTGAAGAGGAGGATGAGAACCAAATTCATGAGCACACAAAGCAGCCCTGAGCCCACCGAGCTGCCAAATGTGATGGGAATGGAGTTAGCGGAGAGCCAGGCTCGCCTCGTCACCATGTCCTGCTCTATGGACTGTATCTGGAGCAGGGTGCTGAAGATGGCGCACACATGGAAGAGCTGATGGCTGTGACCTGCAGAGGGAGCAGTCAGTCACTTGTTACAACTCAGGATGAATGTACTCTCACCTTCAGCACACAGCAAATCATTCACAGCCACTTTGTTCTTGAAAACAAAAATCTGGAGTTAGTTAAGCATTAAAATTATTTCACAATGTTTAACATAGAATAGATTACACTGAAAACCTGTTTGAGGTTAAAAAATATATATAATCTGGCATAAGAATGTGAGCTACTTTGTCTCAGACTTTATATCCAGCATCAACTTACAATCACAGTTTGTTATTCAAATCAGTAAACTTGTCTTATTTTTGTTGTTGTTTTTTTGTTTTTTGTACTGCATGTTTTAGGTTAGATCTGATTTTTGACCTGCCTTCAAGTGTAATTTTTATTTATTTATTTTTAAACATGAAGGTCGGAATTTCAAAGTCTCGAGAAAGAAATGAACTAGAACGACTCCCGAAGTCGGAATTAGGACATAGAAAGCCCCTGACCTTAAACTATAGTGCTTGAATGCTTAAAATGTTTTGTCAACTTGAATTTCTACTGACCAAGACAATGGAAACATTGTGCTGCTTTTCAGACTTGCAACTGAATCAGTTTTTGATAATGTTCTAACAAGTGAGGAGAGTGTGACGGGGAGAAGGAAGGAGTACTTTAAGGAGCCAATGAATGAAGACAAGAGAAAGAAGAGTAGTGGTTATGGAAACTGGACCATGAAGTGGAAAAGATTAGTGAGGTTGAAATTCGGACAGCTCTGAAAAGAATCAAGAAGGGGAAGGCAGTACGATCTGATGACGTAGTGGAGGTTTGGTAACGTCTAGGAGAAATGGCAGTGAGGTTTTACACTCAAATATTCAATGGTATATTTGAGGGTGAGAAAATGCCTGAGGAATGGAGGAGAAGTGTGCTGGTGCCCATTTTTAAGAACAAGGGTGATGTACAGCGTTGTAGCAACTAGAGGGGAATTAAGTTGATGAGTCACACAATGAAGATCTGGGAGAAAGTTGTGGAAGCAAAACTTAGAAAAGAGGTGACCATTTGTGAGCAGCAGTATGGTTTCATGCCAAGAAAGAGCAGCACAAATGCCATATTTGTCTTGAGGATGCTGATGGAGAAGTACAGAGGGGGTCAGAAAGAACTCCATTGTGTCTTTGTGGATTAAAAAAAAATCATGACAGGGTGCCAAAGGAGGAGTTGTGGTATTGCATGAGGAAATCTGGCATGTCAGAAGAATGTTAGACTGGTATGACATGTATGAGGACAGCAGGAAAGTGGTGAGATGTGCTGCAGGAGTGACAGATAGCTTCAAGGTGGAGGTGGGACTGCATCAGGGATCAGCTTTGAGCACCTTCTTGTTTACTCTGGTGATGGATTGACTAACAGATGAGGTCAGGCAAGAATCCCCATGGACGATGACGTTTGAAGATGACGTTGTGATCTGTGGTGAGAGCAGGGAACAGGTGGAAAAGAACTTGAAGAGGTGGAGGTATGCACTTGAAAGAAGAGACATGAAGGAAGAGGCATGAAAGTCAGGCGTAGTAAGAGTGCATGTGTGAATGAGAGGGAGGCATGCAGGGGAACAGTGAGGCTGCATGTGCAGAGGTCACAAAGGTGCAGGACTTCAAGCACTTGGGGTCCCACAGTCTAGGAAAATGGGGAGTGGTAAAGAGGTGAACAAGAGACCAGGCAGGATGGAGTGGATGGAGAAAAGTTTCAGGAGTGATTTGCAACAAAAGTGTCAGCAAAGGTCAAAGGAAAAGTTTGCAGGGGAGATCAGTTACAGTTACGCCGGTCAACTCCCTGGACTGACATTAAAATGTGGGTAGAAAATGTGAAACACCCACACCTGCCTCCACCCTCATTTTCCCCATTCTGGGCCCATGAACAAGTCCATTAACCCCTAGCTTCTCCACAGGCACCTTAAGGGTGCATTCACACCAGCCCCGTTTAGTCCGCTTTAATCGAACTCTAGCTCGTTTTCCTAGAAAGTCCAATTCGTTTAGGGAGGTGTAAACGCACCAGCGAACTCTGGCCCAGGCTAAAACCTAGGTCTCGGTCCGGTAGAAGCGAACTCCAGCGCAGTTCGAGTACAGTGTGAATGTAAACAGACCAGACCCGGTCCACAGGGTAAACACACATTTCTCTGACCTTATATGGAGCAGTCAGCTGCCTTGTGTGGAAAAACAATATTCTCCATGGTCTTCTGTCTCATTTTCTGCTCATGCTAAATCCATTTTTGAAAAATGACAAAATATAACTCTTAAAACTGCTAAAACTTGATGCCACTTCATTTTTATTTTTATTTACAGAAGAAGAAGACGTGTCTTTAAAGGTTTTGTCGTTTCTTTCAGTAGTTCTTGGTGCAGCGCCCCCACAAGCGAGCGGGGGAATAGGTTGGTTCAACAGGTTGGCTCGACTGCACAGTGCAGTGTGAATGCAAACGCACCAGCTCAAATGTAAACAAAATTTCATGAATATTGGTCCCGAACCGAGTCTACCGGACTATCTGGTGTGAAAACGACCTAAATGGCATCCCACTGGTTCACATGTGTGCTCAAACGTGCACTGGGAAAAATGCAAATAATCATTTTCCCTATTGGGGATTAATAGTTTACAATAAATAAAAAAAAGTTAGAGGCCAGACCAAGTAAATCATCTGGAGACGTGTGTAAGTGGTCAATACTGAGTCAATAAGGCAAACATTAAATTCTCAAGACGATACCCATTGATTGAATCAGTCATACCTATGAAGTCGAAGCTACCAGGTGCCAGACGTTCAGGTAAATGTGCAACAAACAGAAAACCTGTGAGGAAAGCCAAGGTGATGTGCTTGTAGTGTAGAACAGTGGTTTCATTGTCTGTGCAGCCCTCCCCTTCACATAGGAAAACCTGGAAGAACACACAATGTGTCAGAACAACAGTATTTTACAACAGCTGCAGCAGAGGAGGAGAATGAGAAGGAAATCATGGAGAAATCAAGCTACACCATGACTCAAGTGCCAAAATAAATAAATAAAGATCCAAGTCAAAACCTAAGGTTGAGTTTTGTCCTCTAGATAGATTCTTGTTTTACGTTGTCTTATCCAAAAGACTTTCCTCCACTCCTTGAACCACCACCTTATGGTGGAGGAGTTTGTGTGCCTGAATAATCCTAGGAGCTATGCTGTCGGGGGGCAATTATAATTGCCCCCGACAGCATAGCTCCAGGGACAGGGGTGCTGGCAGGTGTGCCAGCTGGAAACTCCTTTATTCTGCTGGGGGTAAAACGACTGAACTGGAGGGGCGTGATTGGGAGGAACGGCCAATCTGATCTGAACTAGAGCAGTTTTCTGTTGTTGGACTTCTGTGCTTGTCAGTTTGTCCATCAAAAAAAATCACGTTTGAACATAAAGGGAGTCCATAAGTGCACTTGGCACCAGGACACCCTATGTCATACATAGATGATTGACTTCATAGTCTTGTCATCTGATTTGCAGCCATTCGTTTGGGACACTCTGGTGAAGAGGGGAGCTGAGCTGTCAACTGATCACCACCTAGTTGTGAGCTGGAACAGATGACAGGGGAAGATCTGGACAGACCTGGTAAATCCAAATGTGTAGTGAGGGTTTGCTGGGAACGCCTGGCAGAAGAATCTTGTCAGAGAAATCGTCAACTCACACCTCCATGAGAGCTTAAACTGTATCCAAGCTGAGGCGGGGGTCATTTAGTCTGAGTGGGTCATGTTCCGCACCTCAATTGTTAAGGTAGCTTCCTTGAGCTGTGACCGCAAGATTGTTGGTGCTTCTCGCAGTGGCCATCCACAAACTCAGTGGTGGACACCCCGGGTTAGGGAGGCTGTCAAGCTGAAAGGGGAATCTTATCAGGCATTGCTGGCCATTGGGACTCCCGGAGGCAGTTGGAGTACCAGAGGGCCAAGCAGTCCACAGCCCTGGCTGTTGCTGAGGCAAATGCTTGAATGTGGGAGGATTTTGGTGAGGTCTTAGAGACCATCAGCTCCAAGGATATTTTGGCAAACCTTCAGGCAGCTGAGGAGGGGAAAGCAGCACTTTCACTTTCACTTCACTGTGTTCAGTAAAGGTGGGGTGCTGTTGACCTCAGCCAGTGATGTCGGAAGAGAAAAGAATAATTCTCAGACCTTCTCAATCTCACCAGCATGCCTTTCAAGGAGGAAGCTAGTTGGGGGACTTTGGGGGTTTTCTGTCCATAACCATGGCTGAGGTCGCAGAGGTAGTTGACAAGCTTCACGATAGCTGGACTCCGAGGGTGGATGAGATTCCCCCAGATTTCCTTAAGGCTCTGGATGTGGGGCTGTCTTGGTTGACATGCCTTTGCAACATCGCGTGAACATCAGGGGCAGTGCCACTGGATTGGCAGACTGGGGTGGTGGTTCCCCTCATCAAAAGGGGGACTGGAGGGTGTGCTCCAATTATAGGGTATTACTCTTTTTAGCCTCCCTGGTAAGGTCTCTTCAGGGGTACTAGAGAAGAGTCTGATCGTTTGTTGAACCTCAGATCCAGGAGGAACAATGCGAGTTCTGTCCTGGCTGTGGAACACTGGATCAGCTCTTTACTATCACTAGAATCTTCGACGGGTCATGGGAGTTTGCCCATCCAGTCTACATGTGTTTTGTGGACTTGGAGAAGGCTTTCAACACTGTTCCTCGAGGTACACTGTGGGTGTTGCTCCACGAGTATGGGATTGGGGGCCCGTTGTTACGGGCTGTTCGGGTCCCTTTACAAGTAGTGCGAGAGTTTGGTTCGCATTCCCGGTAGCAAATCTGACCCTTTCAGGGTGAGAGTTTGACTCCGCCAGAGCTGCTCATTGTCACAGATTCTGTTCGTAACTTTTATGGACAGAATTTCTCGGTGCAGGCAGGGGTAAGAGGGATTCCAGTTCGGTGGCCTCAGGATTCCATCTCCATTTTCAGATTATACGGTCATGTTGGCGTCATCGTACAATGATCTTCAGCTCTCACTGGAGCGGTTCGCAACAGAGTGAAGCATCTGGGATGAAAATCAGTACCTCCAAATCTGAGGCCATGGTGCTCAATTAGAAAAAGGGTGGATTGCTGTCTTTGAGCCAAGAATGAGGTTCTGTCTCAAGTGAAGGAGTTCAAGTATCTATGGGTTTTGTTCATGAATAAGAGAAGAATGGAGCATGAGATTGTCATTCGGATTGGTGCAGCAGTTGCAGTATTGTGGACTCTGTGCTGGTCCTTTGTGGTGAAAAGAGCTGAACAGTAAGGCAAAGCTCTGTTTATTCGTCAGTCTACCTTCCTGCAGTCACCTATGGTAACCAACTCTGGGTAGTACGCAAAAGAAAAATCATGGATACAGGCGTTTAAAAAAAAAAAAAAAAAGTTTCCTCCACAGGGTAGCTGGACTTTCCCTCAGAGATAGGGTGAGAAGATCATTTATCTGGGAGAGACTCGAGAGTAGAACCGCTGCTCCTCCACATCGAGTGGAGCCAGTTCAGGTGGTTCGGGCATCTGGTAAGGATGCTCCCTGCATTCGGGCATCTGGTAAGGATGCTCCCTGGGCACTTCCCTAGAGAGGTGCTTCAGGGATGTCCGACTGAGAGGAGACCCCGGGGAAGACCCAGAACATGCTGGAGAGACTACATCTCTCAGTTGGCCTGGGAACACCTTGGAATCCTTCCAGAGGAGCTGGAAGAGGTGGCTGCAAAAAGAGATGTCTGGGCCTCCCTGGTCAAGCTGCTGTCCCCGTGACCTGACTTGGAAACAAGCAGAACATAATTGAGGGACTTTGTCAGATTGAGGATCTGCAACAAACTCAGTCTTATAAATGGCACCTTCTCATAGTGGATCATATAGTTTGTTGCCGACAGCCAGAACTAGCTACTCGCATGTAAGAGGACGACCATCAGCCAAACAATTGCTTGTTAGTGCCCTGATGGCTGCTTGCTATTCACAGAGTGCTGAGTGATACTAGCAATAACAGCATTGTAAGAAGGTGATGGTTGAATATGAGGCCTCCGCCCCCGTTTAATGATGGATGGGTTCTTTTCACAAAGATGGCTTCCTTCGCTCCTCTCTCAAACAAACGTTCCTCTCCATCGATGTGCACATCTTCATCCCTGAAAGAGTGACCACTGGCATGCAGATTAGTGTAGACTGCAGGGTCATGGCCTGATGTTGCTCTTCTGTGCCGGGCCATACTTTTGACCAGTAGCTGTTTAGTTTACCCAATGTATGACTGATCACAGCCCTCGATCATGACACTTAACAGCGTATACCTGTACAATATTGCTCTGTACTGGGGAACTGGGTCTTTGGGATAGACCAGGCTTTGTCGCAATGTATTTTGGCGTTTAAAAGCCACTGGGACGTTATGTTTAGAAAATAAATGTCTCAGTTTCTCTGAAAACACCCGCAACATACAGAATGACCACTGGTTTGGGTTCCTCCTTTTCAATCGATGGCTGGCTGGAGTCCTGTTTGGGTTTCTTCTGCTTTCACAAAGGCCCAGTTAGGATATCTACATTGCTCCAGGACCTGTCTTGTGTGAGATTTCTCCTTTTGCCTGGCTCTTGGGTTAGTGGGAACGATGTCCACTCTGTGTTACAGAGTCCTGATGACTCCTAGCTTGTGCTTCAGAGGGTGATGGGAGTCGAAGCACAAATACTAGTCTGTGTGGGTGGGTTTGTGGTACACCTCAGTTTGCAAATGTCCTCCATCAAAGACAGACTTCACAGTTGAAGAAAACCAACCTACCATTTTTTTTTACATCTTCTTGTGTGAACTTTATACATTTATCCACAGAGTTGATGTGATTGGTGAAATGTTGCACTTCCTGAGATTTTAACCCTGTTGTCATCAGCATACCTGAACCAATGACTGTGTCCCTGAAAAGGACGTCAAGGCTCTCTTTTCTACCTATGCCATGTACAGGTTGGCAACAATAGGAGAAACTGAAGACCCCATAGCACATCCATGTTTTTGCCCATTATACTGCCCCCATATGTGAAGTAGGTTTACTGCAGGCAGTCTCACACTGTAAACATTGGCTTTGAGTAACAAGCTGCTGCCTCACATTTGAGAGCAGACAGCCTTTCTGAAGGGATGCAAGCTTAGACAGAAGGTATAAATGTAACAATGTGCAGCAAGAAAATGCATTCAAATTCTCAAACCAGTTGAAGTTTCAACAACATATTTAAATCTGACAGAACTGCCTACAAAACCAACCACAACTGTTAAAGTAGCCATGCTACGATATGAGGCGTGAAACGGCCCTACCCTGTAGAACAGAGGAATGTTGTCGAACATGTATGGGTAGATGAAGGCAACAGCACGGAGGAATTTGCTGAACTTTGGATTGTGATGCTCATGGAATCTGAAATAAGAAAAAAAAATATATATATTTCTTATTAAAGTGGGAAAAAAGTAGATTACATCCAATAATGTAACTATTTAAGGGAATATATAAATGCATAAATATGTAAACTATTGTTACTTCATAGCATAATCTTGAAAAATATCGTTTTAGACTTAACCGTTTTTTGGTTTGCATTGCAAGAGAACTGTATCTAGAAGGTATGATTAAAAAAAAAAAAAAGATTCTTGTTTATACTGTGTGATACAATTCTGTTTTAGCTTTGATTTTCTCACAGTAAAGTGAGTCAGTTATTCAGCTGGTTAAGCAACACATTCTGCTGCTCCTCGTTTCAGGTGAAACCATGGTCCGGTCCCCGTTTAGGTCCAAACCTTTTACACCATTGTCAGACAACACCCATTGTGTTAAAGAAAAAAAAAAAAAGATTTATGTTTGAAATGCCACGAGGCATTTGAACATGTCAATTTGGAAAAACACCAAGAGAAGTCCATGCACGCTTCTTGATAGATTGTAAAGGTTTGCTACTCAACTTCGACACTAAAGAGCATTTCATGGAGCGTTACAGATTTTTATATAAAAATGTTTTACCTTTGTATGATATCATGGCTATATTGTAGAAATGGGAAGCCAAGTCTAAACAGACAGAAGAGAGAGAAAGAACACATTCACATGAAGTCAGTGCTGGAAATACAAAGTGCTGTTCTGTTAAATTTATTTTCAAAATAATTTTACATCCTCATTCTTAATTAAAATAATAATAAAAAAAAAACACTTAATAAATCAGCTGTTGATTAGTTTTATTCAACTTTTCTCAAGGGCTCAGAGTGGGACAATTGAGGGTGGAGGCAGGTGTGGATGCCTCACCTTATCCACCCACATTTCTGGTGTTGGTCCAAGAACTCACACCAGCAACTTTTCAATCACAGCCATCTCTAACCTCTGCGTCACCCACTCCATTTAATTTCCTGGAGTACAGTTTCAAAATGAGAGGCAGATTTGGACAAATTTAATAAAAATATATACTTTTTACAACAAGGATGTATAGCGCCAGAGCAGGCAATAAATTACAGCTCATGTGCTCCTGGGATGCCTTGGAGATGTTTACAATATAATAGTCGAGAAAAGGTCCAGACGAGTCAGTGACAACAGTGACACCTTGAAAGAAAAATTGTCCCACATTTTTAACATGGTCAACATTCAAGTGACGAAGCCGTGAGCCGGACAAGCAAGAAAATTAAGATACCCCACACAAGTAGAGGCTTCTGGAGAGTCACTCAGAAAAGATAAGATAACTTTATTGATCCTGCAGGAAATATGCTGTTCAGTTTGTTGAAACTCAAGAGATACAAGCTTTAAGTTCAGCTGCATGTTAATAGACAAGCTGCAAACACTTTAATGAATAATTTTAAAAAGTTTGACTCAGTTCAGTTGGTCTTTAAACTTAATGTCAACATTAAGTCTCATGTTGGAATCAGTTTAAAACCAAATCCTTGATAGCTCATCAGTCAGAACTGGGTTTTTTTAAAACCCACTAAAGCCCCCTTGTTAACACTGCTTTTGGATGTTTTGCGTTAACCCTGGATGGGTCCATGAACATTGTGTTTGGGAACAGTGGGAGGTTTGCTCACCACACCTGGAGTAGCAGGACAGCACGGTGGAGATGATGGTGTTGGCCATGGCGATGGGGATGTACCAGCGGTGAAACACGCTGTTCACCCACTTGTCAGGAAAAATGTAGGCTGAATAGACAATTGCTGAGCCTACAACAGGAGAACCACAGCACAAAAACTTTATAATCAGAAGAAATAAAGTTGTATACAATTCAGTATGAAAAAATTATTTCTGAACTTTTACTTTTCAAACTTCAAGTCATAGGAATACAAATCTAAAGTTGTTAATACAACTAATAAACTCTGCGTTCATTTTTATTGAAGCCTAAAACTTAAAAAAAAAAAAAAAAAAAAAAAAAAGAATTTTTGGCAGGATGATCACAGAGGATGAAATTATATTCTGCAGAGTAATGACTATTTAGCAATTCAATACATTTTATTGGACCAGTCCAGAGCTAAGAGCAGAAATCTAGACCACTGATAATTTCTAACGACCAGCCTGGCAGCACAGATTACCCAGGCTGTAGAAACTGAGCGCTCCATAGTCAAAAAAGAAGCAGATGTGTCGTGCCCGCATCGACATGGTGCTGAAGGTGTGAGCGCAGCTCGAGGCCAGAGGGTAAATGCAGCAGGAGATGAGGAAGACCACCAGAGGCCAGGTGAAGGAGTCCTGCCATGCTGCCTGCAGCACCACCACTGACACCAGTTTCCACAGGAAGTACCTGTCGGGAAACAAACGGGTCATTTCAGTCAAGGAGCAAGAACAAAATGAACTTGTGTCATCTGATGATAAAGACAAATATCTGTCTGCACAGGTTGCTTTCATTTTATATACATTATTAAAAGGGCAACAAATTTATAGTTGAACTGGAAGTTCTCAGCTTCAACCTGAGGGTTAAATACACCGTCAGTGTCCTTTTAGCAGGAAGAGAATCATTTAATGTACATACATTTAACACTCGTCTTCCTAAAACTGAGTGACAACACAAACTACATTTATATAGAACGATGATTATTCACCTTCTGGAAGTATAAACACACGTGAGAGCAAAAAGATATTCTTTGATATGGTGCACATCATGTACACTAAATATGGGTGTGCGTACAATGTAAACAGACACTGGTTTCAGGAGGAAAATGTACATCCTATAGTACGTCACTGGTTCATGTTTGCTGAAGGACTGAACACTTGTTATACAACAGGTCAGTTACAAGAAGACTTGGAGGTTTCCTCATGAGAAAACATGATCCATTTGTTGTCTTTAAATTAATTGAGAATTATTCATGTATGACAAGAAAATTTAGAAAACGAGACAAAAGAAAAAAACAGTTTGTTGAGTAGAAAGTCTGTACGAGGAGTGTAATTACACCGCAGCCAATTAGTGATTTTAATGAGCACATAAGAGGAAATATTTACATTTTGTAGCAACTGTTTGTTACACAACAGTCAAGAGCTGTAAAACAAACGAGCTAATCTCATCAGGAGACCGTGTGTGTAACGTGCAGCCACGGTTTCCTTTTCACAGAGCAGTGAACTAACCTGAAGCACCAAACTGCTCATTAGTGACCGGCCTTCAGCTCTGCAAAGGGCCCTTGACTAACACCCATGTGCCTTTAGCATTTTCTAAATAGACCCGCACAAACACCTCCTCCTCCTCCTCCTCCTCACACTGCGCAGTCAAAACAACAAAGATCTCAGCGGAGGGGAACTACAGCGGGGCTCCGAGGGACCGGTAACCTCTGCAGTGACTTTAAATCCTCAGACACACGTAAACAGCAGCGTGCATACAGTCAACATGACTGCATCCTTTCAGCTGACGGAGCAGCTAAAAAGGTGGTGCTCTGCTGTCAAATACTAAACCCACGCAAGTCAAAATTACGTGATGAAGCTCCAATATGTAGAAAACCTTTTTTTTCCTGTTTTGGTTGCTCCCTATTTTAGGGGTTGTCACAGTGAACTAAGTCGCACGAAGACTTGGCAGTTATTTTTACACCGGGTGTCCTTCCTGATGCAACCACAGACACCGAGCTACCACAGCCCTCTGTGTGGAGCAGAGAGCTGCTGTCTATGACACCTGGAGGAGCAGATGTGGGTGGGGGGGGGGGGGGCAAGGTCCTTGCTCAAGGGCTCAGAGTGGGACAAATGAGGGTGGGGGCAGGTGTGGGTGCTTCACCTACCCCACCCACATTTTTGATGTAGTCCGTACCAGGGCTTTAACAGGCGATCTTCCGATCACAGGCCCACTTTCTCTAACCTCTGTGCCACCACTCTCCATAATATGTATAAAAACTACGTATATTAAAAAAAAAAAAGTTAAATCTCAGCAGAATTTTGGAATGAATAGTTCTTGCAAACCGTAAAATAAGAACCTCAGATTAGAAGATAATTCATTCAAATCAGTTCGGTTCATTTTATGTTGCACTAATTTACAATAAAGGTCATGTCAGAAGGTGACCAAGTCCAGGTGGAAACAAAAAAAAAATTAAATTCATTCAGTTAATAAAATTTGGGTGACGTTCACTTCCCCTCCTTTCAGCTGCTGGGGTCGCCACAAAGAGCCAACTTAAATGAAAAATATAGTTTCACTCCTCAGACCTGCAGCTTTAGGATCACATGACCACTGAGCTGCCACAGCCGACAGGTTTTCACTCACAGACATAATGAAATGCACTCGTATGGTCTGCAAGGAAACACTTAATGGTTTATGAAATGTTGGACTTTTCTTTCACTCTTCACCGTCGTTACCTTTTTATTTTATATTGGAAAACATGAACAAAACTATTTTATTTCTGATCTTTTTGCACGTCACCACCCTAACCAAGACTCCCAGGAAGAAAAGGTTGTACTTTGATGGGACGTTCATGGTTAAGAAAAACATAATAAGCCGTTCTGTCATTTTCTCTTGTAAAACTCGCCCTGACAGGCAGATTTCTTGTTATCCCAGCTGCGCTGATAAACATGTCATTTCCCTATAGGGTGTGTAAATACCGTAGTACACATTTGTTTTCCTTCGACATATTTTCTACCATCAAGTTTTAGCAAATAATTTAGGAAACATTTCAGCTTGTACATTTACCTCACAAAACCATAACGTTTGTTCATTTTTAGTCCACATCTATTAGATTTTGATCCAGTCTGCTAAAATTGTAATCCAAATCCACGTACTGCATCTCTCCCTGCATGTAGGTTACTGTGCAAAAGTTTTAAACCAACAATTTGTCAGAGAAATAGAAAATGTCTCGCTGTGTTGAGTCAGTGTTTGATCTTTTGTTGTGTTTTTGAAACAGAAGCCAGTTATTTTCCTTTCACCAACATTCATTTGAGAACATTTTAAATTGAACATACTAGATCCTGAATAAATCGTGAATTTGATACGAGGGATTTTCTTCAGCGTGTCAAGTGAAACACCACGAAGCAGCTGCAGGTCTGTGGGACCCACATGGCTGCTGAGCTGATCACATCTGAACAAAGTGTGTTTGGGCGTGTGTTCACTTTTCCTCCCATTTTAGGGCTAAATCCAATTTTTTTGCAGCGAACTACAAGAACAGTCAATGCCACCAGCTGATCTGAATATTTGGCATTTTTTAAGAGTTCATCCACCGTAAGAGATGATGAGATAAACACTCGGATCAGCAGAAATCGTGACTTGTGTGTTCAGACGTATTACGCAACATGGCTTTTTATCTCAAGCTTCACAGGCTGAGCAACATTCCCCCTTTTTCATAAAGAGGAACATGTTGGGGTGTTTCTGCTTGTTAAAATAAAATAAAAAAAGACATCTTCAGGAAAGCTGTGGTAAGATTCGTTACATCAGATGGGAGCAATGATCCCAGTTAAAGTCATGAAGCTCTACAAACACTAAACATGATTTATATATAGTTTGAGATCTTAATTCATGCATGTTACGTGTGCGAATTATTCCAACCACAGCACATTTAGCATGTAGTGGTCACTTGTCTCACACACTCAGGCTTCAGGTTGGTCGACACTCAGTTACCAGGTGGGCAGGAAGTGGGTCCAGACGTTGAGCGTCTCATTGGTCTTCTGGAAGAGGCTGAGGATGCAGTCAGTCGCTGAGCTCCGGGGGTGTCGGTACCCAGAAATGATGCTGTCCTCATGGAAACCCTCAGGAGGAACAAGAAAAACATCACAAGTTCAGCATCGAGTCATTTTGATAAATCTGTAAACAGTTTCTTCACTAGAGGAAGTCCTTCCTCCATGTGGCCAACTTTTCAACTCATCCCCCTTTCTACACATTACAATAAATTTAATTCACTACAACATTTAGCCGTTTCTGTCCCTGATCTGTTCTGGACATTATCAGTATTTTTATGCTTCTGTTGATCTTTATATTCTGTTTTTATATCTCGTGTGATTCCTACATGTTCCTTTGTACTGGAACTCTGGCACAACTATTCCCTGTGGGATCAACAAAGTTCCATCTTTTCTTTAAATTTAAGAAACCATTTTCATACAAAGACATTCTTATAACTGAACCAAATGTTTAATCCAACAATCTTCAAATGATGCTGTCGGGTGTAATGAGTAAACCTTGCATCTAAACTTAAGTTTTAGATTCGTACACAGTAGAAGATGATCAACTCAAATTTGACATTTAAATAAATGCAGCTTTAAAATATATCAAAATGATAAAACAGGCACAAGAACGTTTTTAAATTAACAGTTTGAAAGTTAAAAGACTTGAAAGCTGTTAAATGGTGCGATGGAGTAAACTTACTTTGGGCACCTGATTGATGGTGAAGACTCGTGGAAACTTGATGAGACTGAGCATGATTAGCTGCTGCTGTGAGGAAGAGGAGGAGAGCTGAAGTGAGGCCGCAGGCTGGGTGTGCCTCCGTCTTTATAAGGTGTGTGTTGCCATGCCGTCCTCAAGGTTCCTCCCCTTCAAGCCCAGCAAGAATATCCAGAAGGGCCGTCTCTGTGGAGGGCGTGTGCAAACAGGTGTGCACTGAAACAGTGAGTGGATAAAGTGTCTTCAAGAGTGTCTGGTTCATATTTTTAATCAAAACAATAAATAAAAAAATTGTCCTGCAGACAGCAGCCTTTCTGCGATTATATAATCCTGTTCCTGAGGAGTGTCAGCCAGAAAGTCAGGTTTCACTTATCAGCTAACAATAAATAATCAGTCATTCCCATCGCTCATTCTTCTGTACAGTTTTTACAGTCCAACCTCTTCTGCATACTTTGTTATTTTAGCCATTCATATGTCAAAACATTTAGCTCATCCTGGAGCGGGCTTTTACCTTTTGTAAATTTCATAAATGTAAGGAGAAAATTTTTCACAATTTTTTTAAATATTCAAATTCACAAATACTTCCTCAAAGTATATCAGATATTTTCACTTCTTTAAAAACGCCACTCTTAAAATCTGGCTCAACAGACCTACTCTTTTTGTCTTCACAAGCTACAATTGAATTTTAGTTAACATTTTGGTATTTTTAGCTTTCACCTTTTGCCTTTTAGCTACAGTTCGCGTATTTTAGCTTTTAAATTTGGACACATTTAGCAACCATTGTGGTACTTTTCCATTTCATCTACCTTTGTAGCTAGCATTTTGCACCTTTTAGTGTTCGTCTCCTGTTCTGCAACTTATAGCTTATATCTGCTTTTTTGATTGTTTAGCTACCGTTCTGTTACTTTGGGCTAGTGTTTTGCAAGATTAGCTTTTATTTGCATTTTGCTTCTTTTAGCTAAAATATAAAATGTGCTCCTGCTGGCTGCAAGGCTGACAAAGCTTTTATTGCTAGTGTCACCCAATCCTGAAATATCAAGCAGCTTCAGGGCACCAACGATCAGTCGTTAGGATGATGGTCCTCCCTTTTCATGTGAACAACTAGTTTTGGCTGGCACCCCCAAACTGGTTGATCCACTATGAGAAGGTGCTGATTCAAGTCAAAGCTCCTTTTGGCTTCCTGTTAAACTGACATTTCACAATTTGATATCTGATGAGGCAGTTTCCACACCCCACAGCGTTGGACGAGCTCAGCCTGAACTGTTATCTTGTTCAAAATGAAACAATCAAAACAAACATGAACTAGAGATCAGAAACATCGAAGCCGTTACTCAAATCCCTAACCAGGAAAATCACGGAGAGAAAAATAAATCACTGTAATGCCACTTTGGTGATATGTGCTGCTGATCATCCACGCTGCTGATCTCATGCTGCTGTATTCATTCATACCCATCTGCTCACACAGACTCACGTTGTGGCTGCTGCTGTTACGCAGTAATTACTAGTATTAAGCACACATCTTCACTCTTAGCGTACCGTTTGGCGTTAGTTTTGGACATGGGTGTCCAAACATTTTCATAGTTGGGCCAGAACAGTCTAGATGAAACGTAGCGTTTATGTTCTAGATGAAAAGGTCGAGGGCCAGAAAAATCTGAATTTAAGGAAAAAAAAATAAAGTTCTCATTTTTAACAACTTGAATATTCTGGAGAAAGGTTAAAAGTTTAAATTTTTGTAGATCCAGAACATTAGGAGCCCCAAACATTAACCTCTCTTTAGTTTAAGAATTTATCCATCATCATCTTTCAGCTTGAAAGCAGCTTGAGCAGGGAGGTCCAGACATCTCTCCACAGCCACCTCTTCCAGCTCTTCTGGGAGGATTACAAGATGTTCCCAGGACAAATGAGACATCCAGCGTGTCCCGGATCTTCCCCGAAGTCTCCTCCCAATCGGACATGCCCGAAGCACCTCCCTAAGGAGGTGCCCAGGGAGCATCCTTACCAGATGCCCAAATCACCTGACTGGCTCCTCTTGATGTGGAGGAGCATCAGCTCTACTCCAAGTCTCTCACAGATACAGTTTGTGAACTTCTCACCCTGTCTCTAAGGGAGAGTCCAGCTACCCTGTAGAGGAAACTCATTTCAACTTCCTGTATCCACGACCGTTCTTTCGGTCACTACCCAGAGCTCATTTAAGAATTTTATTAGATTTTTTTGTGGGGTGACTCATTTTCTTGTGCTTTGAAAGTTCATTTTCAGCTGGCAACAGCTGGCAGTCACTAACACAGATTTATATCACTGATAAAGTTGATCAACTTGTATGTCGTTGATACCACTTTATATTCTTTTAAAAATGTCCACAGTTTCTCCCCATAGATTTAATCAACTGAAATTACTTCCTTTGAAAAACATTTGTTGTATTTAGCCAAGATTTATGACTCATCTAAAAATTATACTTTTTGTCAGGTCAGTGAAGGTTTGTTGTACAAGGGGATTAATTATCGCTACATTTTTGTATACTTCATTTAGCTCATTTTGATTTTCTTTTTTTTTTTTGCTGTAAAACCAAACTATATTTTAAAAAAGTATCATGAAATCTACAGAAGGTCTACATCTGCATCAACCTCTTAAGCCTGTGGGTCAAAATTAAACCACTCTTTAATTACAGTCTTGGGCTGCACAAAATCACTCCAAGGACCACAAATGGCCCTCGGGCCACACTTTGGACACCCCTGGTTCTTTGTTTACGTTTCTTTTTACACTACTTTTGCCATTGTTGGATGTAACTGGGACCCTATGTACATAATTTAGTTCCACCTCATGTACCACATGTGGTGAAATGACAAACCTCCTTGAACTTGAAGATGTTCCTGTGGATAGAGAAGTCGACTGGTGACATCACTTTAAAGGTAAACTCTGCTGTTGTACGTCTGCAGTAATCATTTACCTGCTGGGTGAAGTTTAAACCCAGGATTTGGTTAATGCCTCGTGTTAAACGCTCAAATGAGTCCAGTTTAATGTCTAATCCTCTCCGTCCAGCTCCTGTTTCAAAGCATCTTGAAACATTTAACCTTCAGACTTCAGGGTCTTCCCACCATCAGTGATCTCCACCCATTTGTGTCGTCAGCTGCAGTCCCAGCAGCTCAGAGCAGACTCCTGTACAGCACTCTGGGAATTCATCCCGCTTCCTCTCACAGCAGCAGCTAAACCGCGGTCGAAGTCAGAGCAACCACGTGAAATTAGAATAAAATAAAATCAGCCGAGAGCTGATGGATGACTGGGAGTCGGCTTGAACGGGCGCAGTTTGCTAAAATCTGCGTTAATGTGTAATTCGTTCTAATGTTCACGTCCAAAAGCAGCATAAACAAAGTTAAGTGCAGAGAGTTATGACCTCGGAGGGCCAGAGGATGGAAAACAAGGTTAGGAAAAAATAAAACTGGTCTGAGATGAAGTTGAGCTTTTCTGTTGGAAATTTTTTTTTTAATCAAAGTGCCTCTGATTTAGAGCTGCGTCTGTAGTTTAAACACGTTTTAATCTAGAACTACAAATTAACAATCGGAGCAACAGCTTCTAACTTGGAAAGTAATAAATGTAATTTAAAAAATATCTAAGGATTATACAGAGTATTTCTCTGTCTTGATTAGCTCAGCTGATGCAACGTTAACCACACCATGTGAATCAAAGGCCCAGCTCTCCTTGAAATGCACGTCTCCCACCAGCTCCATCTTCAGCTCATTCAATTCAAGACACTTTATTAATCCCAAAGGGAAATTAAATGTTGTAGCTCATCATCCTGGTTTCATTGGGTTGTTATAGATGCTGATGGCTGTGGGCAAGAAGGATTGCAGCAGATTTAAGAAACTGGCTGCAGATGCCGATCCGTCCACCTTGACCCAGCGGGCCTCTCGGTCCTACTGGGCAGCAGGACCACCTGAATGTTGGGCAGAATGATGAGCTCCTCATTGCAGACAGACAGCTGCAGATGTCGGGGGACGACCATGGTTTTGTTGTCCTGAGCCATGTTTCCTGTCAGCTCCAGGATCTCTGCAGTCAGTCACTCGAGCACCTCCGCCAGGTCGACGGAGATGCATCCACAGCACCTCCTTTACAACTCCTTTGGGATTTGGGTTGTATTTGAGGTAATTAAGCTTTGAGCTGTTAATCAGCTGCTCCCGGTTGTAAAAAAAAAAAAAAAAAAAAAAAAGTGAGTTTTAGCTGAGACTGAGATAGTGCTCAGAGAATGTGTTGAAGATGACTCTCAGGTACTACCACAACAAACTCAGCTCTGAGCCTGTGAAAATGACCGCTTCTGTTGGATACGGTGCTTAGACATGGCTACCATCTTGAAAGGGTTGACTCCAAAAGTTCAAGTTTCTTTATCGTTAAACGCATGAGGGTACATGAGGTGGAATGAAATCGTGCACTCAAAAAATCGCAGTTACACCCAAAAACAGTAAAAAGTATTCAAACAACATTTAAGGATCCAAGATATGCACCAAGATATTCGGTAAACGAGCGTGTGAAAAGTTAACCAGCTATAGATGATTCATTTAAACGATTCATTTAATCCATTGATTACTCTGGGTGTCTTGATAAAATCTGTCCTGTGGTTAATGAGACATTTAGCTAACACTCCAAATCACACGTGGGCGAGAACATTTTTTCTTGTTTTCAGAGGCAGGCCATTAACAGCATTACAATGTTATTTTTTCATGAATTTAAAAAAAAAAACTGGTCCTGTCCACACATCCACCCTGCATTAAATTAGACACTGAAGTCTCTCAATGTCCCCGATACATCAGAAAGAAGAAAAAAAAAAAAAAAAAAACACTGCAGCAGAAAAAGACTGTCTCACCATGAGCAGGTTAATTATCAAACACAATCTCTGCCATTGTTTAAAGTTCAGACAGGTCTGACTCGGGTTAGATAACATCTGGGGTGAAAAATATTTTAAACACTAGAAAGTTCCTGGAGAAACTTCTGACAAGGACTGCAAGGTCGCTGCCATTCAAAATTTTTGATGCGACTTACGATGTGTTGGGGTTCACTCACAGCCACCATACCAAAGTTTTTACCCAGTATGGGAATCCCCATAGACTGAGGTTTGCAGATGACATTGTGATCTGTGGTGAGAACAGAACAGGTGGAAGAGAACTTGGAGAGGTGGAGGTATGCACTTGAAAGAAGAGGAATGAAAGTCAGCTGTAGTAAGACAGAGAGTACATGTGTGAATGAGAGGGAGGAGGTGGAACAGTGAGGCTACAAGGAGCAGAGGTCACAAAGGTGCAGGACTTCAAGAACTTGGGGTCCACTGTGCAGGAAAATGGGGGAGTGAGGTAAAGAGGTAAACAAGAGGATGGAGTGGATGGAGAAAAGTTTCAGGAGTGATTTGTGACAAAAAGGTGTCAGCAAAGGTCAAAGGAAAAGTTTACAAGACAGTGGTGAGAGCAGCTATGTTGTATGGTCTGGAGACAGAGACATGGACAAAAAGACAGGAGACAGAACTGGAAGTGGCAGAAATGAAGATGTTGAGGTTCTTCTTAGGAGTGACAAGGATGGATAAGATTAGGAATGACATCATCAGAGGTGCAGCACAGGTTGAACAAGTGGGAGATAAAGAGACCAGACTGAGATGGTTTGGACGTGTCCAGAGGAGGGACAGTGGGTATACTGGTAGAAGGATGTTAGAAATGCAGCTGCCAGGAAAAAGACAAAGTGAGGACAGAGATGGAGGAGGATGACTCGCTGTGGAGACACCTGAAGATGGAAAAGCTGAAGGAAAAAGATTCAGTTCAGCTTTCCTTTGACAACTTTCAATTTCACCTTAAAAGTGTGGAAAGGTGTAAAATACAAACCACTAATTAAAACACAATTTATGGAAGAAAATAAAAAATCTTTAGAAAACCAGAATTTAAAGCTTGAAAGGAGAAAGCTGAAAACAAAAGTTTAATTTTAATTAGCCCCAACAGCCACAGTTTCATCTCTAAATGCATCAGTTTTGACGGCTCTACTTCCACACAGAGTACGACTCTAAACCAAACTCTTCTGCTGACGACAGAACACCTGCTCAGCTGACAGCAGGTGTTGGTGTGGCTCACCTGGACGCTCACGTCAAGAACTCCAGTGGGCCGTGGTGTGAGCAGGAGCCTCTGGTGGTAATCACTGCTGTGTCATTCTTACAGTTTGACCCCAAATGAGCCCGATGTTAAATCCAAGCCATCACCATGGCAACCAGAGCTCACAGCTGATGGTCATTTGATAATCAGCATCTCCTCACAGCTCTGTTCTGTCTGCACTCTTTAATTCTTTAATA
>NC_056499.1:37302056-37319237 GCF_014905685.2 Nematolebias whitei
TTAAAAAAAAAAGGATAGTGGTGATTTTATTGTTCCCACCTACATTTATCCACACACTGGAATATTTAGGGTTTTTATTTATTTATTATTTATTATTATTCCTTCTTGTGTTTTTATCATAAATGATTCATGCTGCTCCATATGGTTAAGTTATTTTTTTTAATTATTATCTACCGCTTAAAAGAACATGTGGTAATTAATGTTTATGTGCTTTCAATCGTCTGTTAGCAAAATATCTCATGATCCAGCCGGGAGATTTTAATGAAACTCTCAGAAAGTAATAACTGAATGCACATCTACAACTGTTTACTGTTTGGACTAAAGCCCGTTCAAGATGGCTGCCGCAGCTAATCAATCTCGGCAAACATGTGAGTGTTTATAAGTCAGTCAGTTTTAAAGAAATTGAGCTAAAATTAGGGGTGGTGGTAGCTGATACTTACCCAAAACATGTAATCCGAGTGCTAACTGATCGTACAATATCTGCTTTTAAAACTTTGCTATTAAGTATTGGAGTCAACCCTGTCAGTCTGTTAGCAAAATATCTCATGACTCAGCAGGCAGATTTTAATGAAGCTGTCAGAAAATAATCGTTAGGTGGGGATGTTCATCTCTTTAACTTTTGGAGTCAATCCAGGTCAAGATGGCCGCCACAGCCAACTGACCTCAGGAAACACATAACTGGTTATAACTCAGCCAGTTTTATAGATATTGAGCTAAAATTGAACAAGATGGTGGTTCATCACAAACTCTAAGATATTTCATGGACTTAGCCATGGGGCAGCCATAATATTCTTTACAGTTTGACCAAAAAGAACTTGAACCTGTTCCTCCTAAAATCATTGTAGTCCATAAAACACTGGCATGCAAGGCAATATGCATTCTTTCATAAAATCTTGTACAATAAATAAATAATGAATAGAAAAATAGGAATATGCTTTTATACGCTTTTATATGTTTTTTTTTCCCTGCAAGATCAATAAAGTTCTATTTTACCTTATTTTATTTTATACAAAATCTCAGATTACCAGAAAGTCAGAGAATAAATGTAAAGTTCTCAGCTCGACATGTGAAACATCTCTCACTAACATCATGAATAAATCACCGACTTGTAACTTATCTAAGAAAAAAAAAATCATCTTTATTTAAAAAAGTTCAACATTTCTGTAGTTTTTATTTAACTTTTCTATCAGATTATTAAGTGCATTTTGAGTAGAATCATTTCTTTCATTCTGACCTTCTGTAGAGAAACTAAATGTTGGATTTTAACAAAGTTGAATCAGATCCTCTGGATGGATTCTTCTTTTATTGCAACATCTCATCTTTTATCCAAAAGACTTCTTCAGTCTGAGGAGCTGCAACAAACTCAGCACCTTCTCATAGTGGATCATCCAGTTTGATGGTGACATCCAGGTCTACACTCATCTCCAGGCCAGCGGTCACTTGTTCAGGGATGAAGATGTTCACATCCTGGCCAGAGAGGAACGATGGTTTGAGAGTTGGTTTTAACTGGTGCTAAATGCTGATAAAACCAAAGGGATGTTGTTTTCAACGAGAAAGTTGGTCCCAGCAGTCCTTCCTTCGATCTTATCTATGAACGATGTTCCTATTGAGTTTGTGGATTCTTACAAATACTTGGGAATTTTGGTCGATGCACATCTCTCTTTTAAAACGTATATTGAAAACTTGATAAAGAAACTGAAATTAAAACTGGGTTTATTTCTCAGAAATAGATCTGGTTGAACTCTGAATGCTAGAAAACATCTTGTAACTACCTTCCTACCGGCCATTGACAACGGTGACATTATTTACATGAATGCTCCTGCCAGCTGCTCGCAGATGTTGGATTACATCTACTATGGCGCGCTAAGATTCATAACTGGTTGTAACTATTGTACCCATCACTGCACTCTGTACTCTTTGGTCAGTTGGTCATCATTATCTACACGTAGGCTCTCACACCGGTTCATTTCCATCTATAAATCACTCCTTGGTCTGCTACCTTCTTATAGCTCCTCCCACTTGTCACGTCATCAGTGCAGCTACAGCGTGCGCTCTCAGGACATCATTACCTGCAGCGTTGTGTGGACTGAACTTGGCAAAAGGGCCTTCTCTTACTCCGCTCCTGTAACCTGGAACATGCTGCAACAAGATCTGAAGCTGTCCACCTTCATATCTTTAGGGGATTTTAAACATTTGGTTAGGTCAATAGAAACATTAAAGCAAACAAGTTCTTGTTTTTAATATTTTACCTTGTTTCATGGCACCTTAATTTAGTGTTTTATACACTACTTGTATTTTATTTTTATTTTATTGTAGTTTATTGTTGTCTGTTTAAAACAGGCCTCTCTTGTGACTTAGTCCCTGTGGCTCAGTGAGAGTAACCTGTATAAAAAAAAGGTTGAATGAATGAACGAGAGAGGAGTGAAGGCGGCCATCTTTGTGAAAAGAAATCGTCCATCATTAAACAGGGGTGGAGGCCTCCGGGTTCAACTGTCCCCCTCTTACAATGCTGTTATTGCTAGTATCACTCAGCCCCCTGTGAATAGTAAACAGCCATAAGGGCACTAATGATCTGTTGTTAGGCTGATGGTCCTTCTTGATCATGTGAACAGCTGGTTCTGGATGTGAACAACAAACTGGTTAATGAGAAGGTACTATTTATAAAATTGCATTTATTGCAGCCCCTCAGACTGAAGAAGTCTTTTGGATAAAAGACAAAACTTTTCAACAAAGGAGATTCTGTTCAGAGGACCTGACTCAACTTTGATTTGTCTACCTGCGCATGCATCAACTTAAATGTTGGACAGTGTTCATGTAATACCTCATGTGACCACAAGATGTCAGTGTTTCCAAAGAGAAAATGGAAGGCCATTCAGGCGATGCACAAAACTTCTGAGGTGGTTTTGGATGTAAAACTCAACTTTAGTTTGCTAAACTAAAAGTTTCATTAACTTTGTGAAACATCACTGGACTGAAAGGACCGTACAAACTGTATAAGAGCCAAATGTTTCTTTCATGAACGTTAAAAAAGATAAAAGCACAAGTTTAACCCAAAGTGTCTTAGTGAAAACTGAGCATGAGGTCAAGTTTGAGTAAGATTTTCACATAAAATATTTCTGAAGTTGTTTTTGCTGATGTTGAGGTTGCTTTATCCATCATCTGGGCTTCAGTCAGTAAAATACCGCAAAGATTTACAGCTCAAACTGTATATTTGAGCTCTTACTCAAAAAATAAAAATAGTGTACACCACAAAACAATTCACTTTATCGTTAAAAGATATGACAGGTGAAAATCCTGGAAGGAATGCATATCACCCACCACCATTCACGCCAAGAGTTTGAAACTAAAACCACTGAGTGTTGAGGAATGTGGTTAAAGCTGTTTGGGTCAAATCAAAGGTCAACCATGTAGACACGTGTTACAATCTGGTTCATTAAAACCCTTTCAGTGCTTCAGGATAGATTTCAAGCACAATCAATGACGTGCTTTATGCATCTAAATGTATCATTATGTTATTTTACTAAACAGGGGAAAAAACACTGTTAAAGTTAAAATATGAAAAAACAAGGAAAAGTCAAACAGTTGCCCGGCAGTAATCTAACAGATTAGGGCGGAGCAGCAGCTTCAAAGATAAATATATCTTTAGATTATATCAACTAAGTTCAAATAGAAAAATCAATGTAACAAAAGTAACAGCAGGTTATCTTTATGAGCTAAAAAGCTGTTTTCAAGGTTCAAGGTTCTTTATAGTCATTCGCATCACATGTGGTACATGAGGTGGATTGAAATTATGTACACAGTGTCCCAGTTACATCCAATAATAGCAAAAACATAACGTTTAAAAGAAAACAGTAATAAGATCTAGGATATACGCTAAACATTACAGTGCAAAACAACACGCTGAACAGCAGCACAAACATGAGTCTGTGAGATGATACGAATGAATACAGCAGCATGAAATAATCAGCAGCATGAGATCAGCAGTGTGGATAATCAGCAGCACATATCATTTCAGTGTTTCAGCAAAGAAAACAGAGGTGATGAGGGGACAAAGACATCCAGGAGCTCCATGATCAGTAATTATCGACGACACGATGAGACGTCAGCGTTTGATAACAGGATGACGACTTTCCCTCGTGTTTCTGTGGGATCCTGAAGAGACGGCAGCTGCTCACAGTTTGTGGCTCCCTGGAGTTTTGGTTGATGAGCTGCAGTTTGTGTCTCCAAACGAGGAGCGTGCGCGCCACTCGCCCCCCTGATACATTATTAATAGTTGCTCTGCTTCTTTTCCACTGAATTTCAGACTTTCACAGTTTTTTCCCCTCCTGCACACATCTACACCGCAGACGCTCTTTGTCTCCCACATCATGTTGTTTCTCTCCTCCTCACTGCAGCTCTGCCTCCTTACTGTTCTCCACCATCATACCTGTTTAGTGGTGGAGGAGACATTTCTGCTGTGTGCCAGCTGCTGCTCAGGAATGACAACAAACACCTGAAATTATAGTAGATCATATTTCATTTCAGCACAATAATTGCTCCTGTCTCTGGTGTTCATTCGGAGCTCTGGATTCAGCTGATTTTGACAAGTGTGTCTTGCTCAGTATGAGAAAATTGAAAAAGCAGTGAAAAAAGGATTTGGCAGAGCTTTGAGAGTTGTGGATTCTCCAACAGCAGTCTGTTTCAGTTGCTGCTAATGAGGGCAGACTTTTGAAGAAAGTCCTCAGCACTTTGGGACTGGTTCTTGTTCTCCTGCTTTTCCCAATAAAAACTGACACCAGTTAGATCAGTCTCCTGAATATGGAAGTACAGCCAACTGCAAGAACCTAGTGGGAAAAGAAAGTAAGAATCTATTGTTGTTAATGTTTTTCATGTTGCAACAAATTTCACCAAACCCCCTAAAGCTCACCGTTAACAATTGTGTTGATTAACCTAAAAAAAATCTGAAACTGAAATAACTGTTGAGAGTTTATGCAAAAAAAATAAATAAATAAATAAATATAATATCACACAATAACATGATGGTACAGTGGATCTTGCTTCTTGCTGTTGTCAATGCAGCTGTCATTGTTTTTATCTGATTTATTTTTAAGTTCAACTTGAATTAATTTATTTTATAGCAGCTAAATATTCTGTAAGAGGTCACAGTATTTAAAACAAGCGATACGCTGAGGTTCCCTGTCGCTGAAGGATTTGAATAGTACATGTTTGTAGTTTTCAAGATGAGTGTTTTTCTTGGACTGGAACTGAGCAGGGAACTAAACATTAATGTTGTTGGTGCAAGATAATCAAGTGGGTAGTTACACTGTGGAGAAGAACAGATGGGGTGTTTTTTTTTTCTTGTCCGAGTCAGTGTAGAATGATGGATCCTGGTTCAGTGGCCGAGCCAGAGGGTGGCCAGTGGTGGCCTTGGCCCCCATAGATTAATCTTTCGCCACCCCAATCATTTGAAAAGACTATGTTTTTAAGCAATATAAAAACTTGAAAGAATAGTTTCCTCAGATGATGGGGTGATCAGTTTACATACTGTAAATATGGCAGTGGCCATCTTGGATTTTGATGTGGTAACCCAATTTTCGAAAGGAACCTTTCTAACACATAGATGCAGCCACACACGAAAATGAAAGTCAGTACCTCAATTTTATCTACCACCAGGTGAAATAGTTGAGCCAGGGTCTCCAATTGTGGCCTCAGTCACCCGACTGGCCACCCCAATTATTTGCTGTTGCATCAAGACCGATTTTACTGCATGATTTCACCAGAACAAAAACAAACATGCAACGCGGAACTGTCTGGACAACACACCAGGTACTGTTAATTTAAAATATGCAATCAAGACGTTAAGAGAAGAAAAAAGTATAACCGGATCTCTTTCAGTGGGCAGGAAAAAGGAAAACCCAAAACACTGGGAGAAAATCACAGAACTCAGCTCATGGTTCAGTGGACTGAAGACGGTAACGGTAGGACAAAATGCATGAAGAAACTGTGACGTTACTGTGGTCCCAGTGGAACTAAATTAGAGTTGATGGAGTTAATTTGGGGCAGCACGGTGGCGCAACTGGTAGAGCTGCTGCCTCTCAGCGAGCAGGTCCCTGGTTCAAATCCCGGTCCGGGGGCCTTTCTGGGTGGAGTTTGCATGTTCTCTCCGTGCATGCGTGGGTTTTCTCCGGGTACTCCGGTTTCCTCCCACAGACCAAAAACATGCATGTTAGGCTGACTGGTGACTCTAAATTGTCCCTAGGTGTGAGTGAGAGAGTGAATGTTTGTTTGTCTCATTTGTCTCTATGTGTCCCTGTGATGAACTTGCGACCCGTCCAGGGTGTACCCCGCCCCTCGCACAGTGATTGCTGGACATGGGCACCGGCGACCCCCGTGACCCAAAATGGAATAAACGGGTAAAGAAAATGGATGGATGGATGGATGGAGTTAATTTGAGATTTATTTTGTGTTTGGGGAGTAAATAATGTGTTTAAACAAAAATACTGATTAGATTTAGATTAGTTTGTTGATTTTTTTAATGGTGACCACAACTTAATTTTATTTTTAAATTTAATCAGTAATTACAAATAATTTAAGGTCCAAGTAGGATAATTTAGTTGTGTGAAATAACATTTTGGCATTAACTTATGGAGGGTTTTGACTGGCAGGTTTTATGGTTTCTGGAGTAAGACTTATTTTTGGCTTATTCATAGGTTTTAACTACTGTAGCTGCTGCTCTCGCTACTAATATTGTTGTGTCAGAAAATTCTGCTACCGATGTGAGAAGCACAAAAAGTACAAATAAATGACATCAGAGCATAATTGAGTGGGTCCATTACATCCTTCAAGAAAAGAAACAGGCCATTTATCACCTTTGGGGAAGAGCTGATTCCTAAATGTATCAAGAACATGACATTGGACACCGGCAGTGAGGGATGCTGTCAGGCTGAAGAAGGAGTCCTATCGGGCCTTTTTGGCCTGTGGGACCCTGGAAGCAGCTGATGGGTACCGGCAGTCCAAGCGGCATGCAGCTTGGGTGGTCACTGAGGCAAAAACCCAGACGTGGGAGGAGTTCGGAGAGGCCATAGAGTATAGCATCAAGGCGATTCTGGTCCACCATCCGGCATCTCATCGGGGGGAAGTGGTACACCACCAACACTATTTATAGTGGAGGTGGTATGCTGCTGACCTCAATTCTGGATGTTGTGGATCGGTGGGCAGAGTACTTCGAAAACCTCCTCAATCCCACTGGCATGTCTTCCATTGAGGAAGCGGAGCCTGGGTTATGGGTTGGGCTCTCCAATCTCTGGTGCTGAGGTTAACAAGGTACTTAAAAAGCTCCTCGGTGGCAAGGCCCCAGGGGTGGATGAGATTCGCCCGGAGTTCCTAAAGGCTCTGGATGTTGTGGGGTTGTGTTGGCTTACACAACTCTGCAATACTGCGTGGACATGGGGGGCAGTTCCCCTAGAATGGCAGACTGGGGTGGTGGTCCCCCTATTCAAAAAGGGGGACCATAGAGTGTGTTCCAACTACAGGGAGATCACGTTCTTAAGCCTCCCTGGTAAGGTCTATTCAGGGGTTCTGGAGAGGAGGGTCCGTCAGATAGTCGAACCTCAGATTCAGGAGGATCAGTGTGATTTTTGTCCTGGTCGCGGAACACTGGACCAGCTCTACACCCTCAGCAGGGTCCTGGAGGGTGTGTGAGAGTTTGCCCAACCAGTCTACATGTGCTTTGTGGACTTGGAGAAGGCATTCAACCGCGTCCCTCGGGGAGTCCTGTGGGGGGTACTCTGGGAGTATGGGGTACCAGGCCTTTTGATACGGGCCGTTAGGTCCCTGTACAACCAGTGTCACAGCTTGGTCCGCATTACCGGCAGAAAGTTGGGCTCGTTTCCAGTGAGAGTTGGACTCCGCCAAGGTTGTCCTTTGTCACTGATTCTGTTCATAACTTTTATGGACAGAATTTCTAGGCACAGCCAAGGTGTTGAGGGGATCCGTTTTGGTGGCCTTAGGATTGCTTCTCTGTTTTTTGCAGATGATGTGGTCCTATTGGCTTCATCAAGTCATGATCTACAGCTTTAGCTGGAGTGGTTCGCAGCCGAGTGTTTTCTTTGTTGAAATCAGGTCTCTCTTGTAAATGAGTCCTCGAGGCTCAATGGGATTTACCTGTATAAATAAAGGTTGATTGATTGAGTGTGACGCGGCCGAGATGAGGATCAGTTCCTCCAAATCCGAGGCCATGGTCTTGAGCCGGAAAAGGGTAGAGTGCCCTCTCCGGGTCAGGAAGGAGGTCCTGCCCCAGGTGGAGGAGTTCACATATCTCGGGGTCTTGTTCACTAATGAGGGAAAAAGGGAGCGTGAGATCAATAGGCGGATAGGTGCAGCGTTGGCAGTGAAGCGGGCGCTGTACAGATCTGTCGTGGTGAAGAGAGAGCTGAGTCAAAAGGCGAAGCTCTCAATTTGCCGGTTGATCTACGTTCCTACCCTCATCTATGGTCATGAGCTTTGGGTTGTGACCGAAAGAACAAGATCACGGATACAGGTGGCTGAAATGAGTTTTCTCTGCAGGGTGTCTGGGCTCTCCCTTAGAGATAGGGTGAGAAGCTTGATCATCCAGGAGGGACTCAGAGTAGAGCCGCTACTTCTCCACATCAAGAGGAGCCAGATGAGGTGGTTCAGGCATCTGGTTAGGATGCCTCCTGGACGCCTCCCTGATGAGGTGTTCTGGGCACGTCAAACCAGGAGGAGACCCAGAGGAAGACCAGGACACGCTAGAGGGACTATGTTTCTCGGCTGGCCTGAGAACGCCTTGGGACTCCCCCGGAGGAGCTGGCCCAAGTGGCTGGGGAGAGGAAAGTCTGGGCCTCCCTACTTAAGCTGCTACCCCCGCGACCCAACCCCAGATAAGCGGAAGAAAATGGATGGATGGATGGATGGATGGATATATATATATATACTGTATATAAGGCGCTGTTTTTGTATAGCTGTTTGAATGTTGTGTTGTCATTGTGTTAGAGAGAGTACATGTCATGAATAAATTTGACATTAAACATAACCCAAGTTGAAGTGTTACATCATTTGCAGCCCCTTTTTATCATCTGCATTTAGTAGCAGGTCAAGTTAACAAAGAACATGTAGAATAATGTAGTATTTTAATTCCACAGCAGACAAAGCTATGTAGTCTCTGTAAGTAGGTCTAGGGAAAAAATATCAGCATTGGTATTGGTTATCAGCCAAATAAGTTTTAACATATTGGTATCGGATATTGGCCAAAGATCCAATATCATGCATACCTATTTTAAGCAATATAAAAATGAGAAAGCATAGCGTCTTCAAATGATGGGGTGGTAGGTTTATATATACTCAAGGTGGTGTCCATCTTGTTTTTTCATTCAACCTTTATCTATACAGGTTTGTCTCACTGAGTAACGATACCTCATGACCTGACTGAGAATTATTGGATTTCATACCTGGATGATTTAGCATAAACTTTGATACCTCATTTACAAGAGAGACTTGTTTTAGACAAACCACAGATAAGGTAAATACAACAATAAACAGCTATAAGATGCATATAAAATAAAAAGTAAATAAAAGTAGTAATATAAAACTAAATAAAATCAAACTACATTCTATCTTGGGTTTTGACGAGGCACCCCAACTTTTGAAAGGAAACTTTCTTACGCCTAGATGCAACCACACACCAAAATTGTTCAAGTTATCACACTCAGAACGTTCACAGATGGACGAAGGGTGTTTCCAGTGCCTTTCACTCTGTACAAAAAAGGTGTCACCCAATCAGTCAGAGTTTGGGTTATTGTATTTTCTGCCTTACACGTCGCTCTGCTCTATAAGTCGCATCAGTCAATATTTGTCTAATAAAGTGGAGAAATCCATAAATATGTCGCTTCGCCGTATACGTCACATCTATTATGTGTTAGTGCTAGTTAATAACATTGTTATGCTCAGAACCTGTAATAATTAATAGAATATAGTGAATAAAAGTTCAAACATTCTAAAAGTTGATGTTTCTTTAAATATTTTCTTGCATTGTTTGTGGGTTTTGCGAGAGGAGCCTCGGACAGAAGCTAATGCTGTTTGGGGGGCCATGGCATGGAAACGTTTGGGAGCCCCTGTCACTACTGCACCACATTTTAGCCTAATACCTGTAAAAATTACAGAGTTATAGTATTTTTATATTTACTGATTTCATTTAGCTGTGGCAGCCATATTGAATCAAGTTGAGTCCAAAATGTGATGAGTCGATGACGTATACATCCAGTTATTACTTTGTATTTTCTTAAAACCTGTCCAATAATATGTGATATTTTGCTAACAGACACGATTGCCTGCCTTTTATGGAACAGACAACAATAAGTTGTTTTCAATCGATCTATTCCTGCCTCAGAGTCTCTGCTGCTTTTGAACGACTTTAAAACATAAAAGCTTTGTTATCTGAAACTCTGATCTTTGTCTCATTTGACTGCTCGACTCTTCATCTCCTGTTTTTATGTTTCTCCCTTTTCATATTCCTTTTTGCAGACTGACGATGGATTCTGAACACAGTTTATTTATTTTAAGAACAAGCATCACATTTGAATCCAACCTGAAAATATAATTAGCCTCACGTCTTTAAAGACAGGTCACATGACTTGACTTCTCTGTGCGATGAGACTTGTCCATAGCTGTCTCCTGTTCTGTAGCTGAAGCAGCAGATGTTCAGATCGCCTTCTGTTTTTCCTCCTGCTCCTCGTGAACTGCTGCTCTGGGACTCGTCAGCCCACCTGGCTGAAAATCAACCTTTGATTACAGTTTGTGGCATTGTCTTAAGATTTACACTCCTACAACACACTCAAGTAAAACAACATTTTTTAAAAACCTAGCAGGGTCCATCAAAGATGAACGGATGTCCACCTTCTCTTTCCCCACCACCTCCGAGACCCTCCCACCCCAACAAACAGATCCAGCAGAGTTCATGAGTGTTCATTTGTTCGGGTTTATAATTTAATGGGCAACATGAAGCTCATCACATCTGAAAGGCACCAGAGTGGCAGCAGAGGAGACTGAGCTTATCGGGTTTATGCAGGGGCTAATTACAGAAGCGGGAGACAGACGCACCGTCAGGAGAGTCGGTAACATCATTAAGGAGAGAGGAGGAATGTGTGTGTGTGAGGAATGACGACAGAAGGTAATGAAAAACAGAAACAAGTGGCAGCAGATACAGGCCTTCTCAGGTGTCCGTGTCCTTCGCTGCACCACAACGGTCTTATTAGGATACATTATTTATCAGGGTGGTTTTTCCTCTCAGCAGTTTCACAAAGATGACGTTCACAAAACAAACTGCTTCTCTGCTGCACACTTAAAAGTGAACATGAACACTCGCCACCAGAACTAACTGAATTAAAGGCCTGGCTTGGGCTGATCGCCTGCCAGCTTTCATAAGAGTTTTACACTGATCTTTAAAACTAAAGCTTTTAAATCTTGAATGTTATGTTGTGCAACTGTGCACAATGTATTTGTGTTTGGCATGTGTGCTGTGAATGACTCTCAGCTACTACCACATCCAAATTTAGCTCATTATCTGTCAAACTGACTGAATTAGTCCATCATCCATTATCTTTTACCCATTTCTTCCATTTTGGGTCACGGGGGTCGCCGGTGCCCATGTCCAGCAGTCACTGTGCGAGGAGCGGGGTCCACCCTGGACAGGTCGCAAGTCCATCACAGGGCCAGAAAAATAATATCAAAATTGAATTAAAAGCATCAAAATAAAAATATAAAAACACAGAACACTAAAAAACTAAATCAAATCACACTGTGTTAAACATCAGTGAAAACAGGTGTGTTTTTTAAAGAGATTTAAAAACAGGA
Organism: Nematolebias whitei; assembly: GCF_014905685.2. Classification (NCBI taxonomy): domain Eukaryota; kingdom Metazoa; phylum Chordata; class Actinopteri; order Cyprinodontiformes; family Rivulidae; genus Nematolebias; species Nematolebias whitei. The sequence continues at coordinate 37,313,904 of NC_056499.1, forward strand.
AGTGAAGTGGCCTGTGGCAGCACGGTGGCGCAACTGGTAGAGCTGCTGCCTCTCAGTGAGCAGGTCCTTGGTTCAAACCCCGGTCCGGGGGCCTTTCTGGGTGGAGTTTGCATGTTCTCTCCGTGCATGCGTGGGTTTTCTCCGGGTGCTCCGGTTTCCTGCCACAGACCAAAAACATGCATGTTAGGCTGATTGGTAACTCTAAATTGTCCCTAGGTGTGAGTGAGAGAGTGAATGGTTGTTTGTGTCGTTTGTCTCTATGTGTCCCTGTGATGGACTTGCGACCCGTCCAGGGTGTACCCCGCCCCTCGCACATTGATTGCTGGACATGGGCACCAGCGACCCCCGTGTCCCAAAATGGAATAAGTGGGTAAAGATAATGGATGGATGGAAGTGGCCTGTCTAATGTTGGGGGACAGATTGTTCCAGAGTTTAGGGCCCCTGACTGAAAAGACTTTTCACACCTGATAGTCCGGTAGACTCGGTTCGGTTCGGGACCAATATTCATGACCTTTTGTTTACATTTGAGCTGGTGCGTTTGCATTCACACTGCACTGTGCAGTCGAGTCAACCTGTTGAACCAACCTATTCCCCCACTCGCCTGTGGGGGCGCTGCACCAAGAACTACTGAAAAAAACAACACAAAAACCTCTGAAGACACTCTTCTTCTTCTTCTGTAAATAAAAATAAAAACGGAGTGGCATCAAGTTTTAGCAGTTTTAGGAGTTATATTTTGTCATTTTTCAAAAATGGACTCAGCATGAGCAGAAGATGAGACAGAAGACCATGGAGAATATTATTTTTCACACAAGGCAGCTGACGGCTCCGTATAAGGTCAGAGCAATGCGTGTTTGTTTACCCTGCAGAGCGGGGTCCGGTCTGTTTACATTCACACTGTACTCGAACCGCGCTGGAGTTCGCTTCTACCGGACTGAGACCTAGGTTTTTAGACTGGGCCAGAGTTCGCCTTTTTGTTCCGTGACAGAGTTCGATGGCGCGTTCACACCTCCCTAAACGAACCAGACTTTCTAGGAGTACAGCGCAGGGCAAACAAACACGCATTTCTCTTACCGTGATATAAGATACTGTGGTCAAAGTTGTCAAAAGCAGCAGTGATTACCACCATTGTTCAGTTTGATATAGTAGATTAGCTACAGTGGCCATCTTACTGTAAATCAAGTTGTAACTGTAAATCTAGTGATTATTTTTTGAGTGTTTCATTGATATCTGTTCAGTGGCTCATGAGATATTTTGCTAACAGACAAACAGCATTGATTCAGAGAATTAAGAAACAAAAAAATAAAACAAATGTCTTGTGCATTCTGTTAGTGCTCAAAGTGCATAAATTATTTTTTTATTTGGAGTTTTGACCAGACAGGAAGTCTCGAGTTTGTGTGATTGTGACCCAGGAGTGTCGGCTGCAGAGACGGGTGTTCTCGGAGAACGACGACGACGGATGACTTGTTCAGATCTGAGTCTGAAGCTTTCAGCCGAGGCTCTCACAGGAGCTTACAGTGAATGTCTGCCGACGTGTAAAACTGTAAAACCTCACAGCTGCAGCAGAACCGAAGCTGTGGATCAGACGAACTGAGGAAACTCCACCAGCTCTGAGTGAAAAGCAAGAAACAAATGTTTGGATCATTTCAGGAGCTCAGAGTCAAAGAATTAAATGACCAGAGGACAGGCTGGACTAAAAGATTATGATCAATACAAGGGTATTTCTACAGGTAGGCTGAAGGCAGGCTTTAATGTGTTGGACTATGTCTGTGTGAATGTGAATTGTCTGTTAGCAAAATATCTTGCAACCTACTGGACATATGTTAATGAAACTTTCAGGTAGTAATCACAAATTGTGCTTCTGTAACTGATTAACTTCTGGAGACAACCCAATTCAAGATGGATGCTACAGCCAACAAGCCTTAGGAAGCACAAAATGGCAATAATTCAGTCAGCACCGCAGATACTGAACTAAAACCTGACGTGGTAATACTGACCATGTGAGGTCACAAGATTCAGTATATTTTCAAGGTTGGACCAAACCTGTGAGCATCTTCCTCTCAAAGACGATCTTTGTGGCATGACAAGTTTGTAATCCTTCAAGGAATACTAGGCTTTTAATTCAAACCATTTTATTTTTTGTACGTATAAATCAATAAAACAATACAAAGTATACTTTTAAAAGGTTGTCTTTAATCATTTTCGGAGCGCCAAATTATATTACTGATCGTAAATACTGTATATCTTGAATCACCAAAGGCAAATTTTCTATTAAAATATTGGATATATTTATTTTCTTATAGAAACTGTTTCATTTAGGGAGGTTTTTTTTTTTAAGGTTCAAAATACTGTAAAAGCCTGAAGCGTCATCTGTTTTTGTTTCAGACCAGAAGCCAAACAATATTATACATTTATTCCAGTTAGATGTGTGTGTATATATATATATAAACAAACAGGGCTATTCAACCTGCTCAGGGGTCAAAGTTACTGAAAGTCAAGAGTCCAGGGGCCAGAAATCCAGTAGTCGCCATTAACTAAGCTCGTTTCACGGTATAAAAATACACCGTAATTGCTGGTGTACAAGCCGCTACTTTTTTTTCACACTTTGTACCCTATGGTTTATATGCAGGGGCATCTTATTTATGTACAAAATTATGATTGATCTTATATTTAATATGTGTGACTTAGAGACAAGTGCTCTAAATGCTCTGTAGTCCAAGAATTATGGTAGTTTTATTTAAAAATGAACCCACTGGTGGGCCCAGCTGAGCTCACCAGTGGGCCTGATTTGGCCCCTGGACCGTCAGTTGAATAGCTCTGACCTGAACTATAATAAAAACAGTCTCGAGGAGAATAAATAAATAATAATTACAAATAAATCTGTCACATCTGTGAAGAGATTTCAACAAATCAAACAACTTCCTGTAAATCATAGGGAATAAACAGCCAAGAAGTTTAAGAAAATTCATTTTATTTATTTTTTACACACGTTAAAAAGCAAATTTAAAGCACAAAGATTTACTCTGTATATAAACACTTCTCTTACTCGGACTAAAAAAATGATAACGTTTGCACATTGTGCTTCGATTGTAAAGTCTGTACAACGGCTCTGGGCCCGCGGTGCTGCCACGACGCCCAGTAAACATCTTATTGCATAAATCAATTTGACCTCAGAGGCCGTTTGATGAAGAGATATCGTTTGTGTTTTAAATCAAATCAGGAACTGAGAGGGGGAAAAAAAAGGTTCAATAACACGGTGAACAACTTGAGCAGCTTAAAGCTGTTGCACACTGTCCAGATAACAAAAAAATTACGAGACAATACAACAAAATTATGTGACAATAAACTGCAGTTGTGCTTTTATTAACCCAACAAAACTCAACCCCCTGTAAATGACTCCAACCACAATGAAAGGGGAGAATCTGCAGCTATTTCTCCTCAAAACAGACTAAATGCTAATCTCTAGTCGCACAAACTCCTTTTGTAATAAGCAGGTTTTACACATCTTGGTTTGGCTAGAATCTACTCGAGCTACATTAAAAAACTAGCATTTGTCAAAAGGCAGTGTCTCTCCGTGACGTCTCTGTGGAGACTCGCCCAATGCCCAGCGGAAGTCAGTTTGCACAAAATATACAAATTCAAATGGACTTGAATGACTTTGGTATAAACAACGTGAAACGTCTATTCCTGAACGTTCCCTTATATGAAATTTTAAAAAACTACTGCTCGTTGTGTCAAAATGGACACTTTGAAACAAAGTAAATATCTGAAAGAAAATCTGAACTGGGATCAGCAAAATACAAAAAGTGATGATTGGAACTTTGATCTGTTGTAATAATTCAGCGATAGTTGTGAATCCAAAATATACTTAATTGCAGGATTTTACGTGAATAATCTGGATTACTTGTGCAAACAGCATGTCACACAATTAATTTGAGACTTTTCCCTCCAGTAGATTAAGATCCTAAAAGAAGCTCTTCTACTTGAGTAACAAATATTAGGATCAGCAAAAAAAGTCCTCTTGGTAATCTGATTTTTCTTTGTCCACTAACAGATTCAAACTAATCCCTACCTTCTTTGATTCAGTTTACATCGAACTCCAGGTTGATGAGAAGCCCTGCTACCATCCTCCAAACAAGTCCCTGCTCATCTGTAGAGCAGGTCAGTGAAGGCCCCACTGACGTCGAGGCCTTCACTTTGTTTGGAAAAAGTGCCGACTCATCCGTGACCCGGGGCCTGTGCTCGAGTGAAGCCTCTTCACTCCATTAGTCGGGTGAACTGTGAGCGTTCCTCTCCTCATTCAGAGGTGAGCAGGGCGGATTAAAACCACGGAGTTCACCCTCTGGGAGCAGGTGAAGGGAGCAAACGGAGCCTTCAGGGACCGTTGGAGATTTCCTCCTTTCTTTCAGTGAACGCTGTAAACTGGGACGACGACGAGACGTCCAACTGCACCAGCACCGTAACAATCGGTTTCAGCTATAAGCCACAGAAGACAGGACAACTTTCCAATTTAGAACAAAACAAAAGAATGAAAATAAATTAACACTGAGCTACTAAGAGGTAAAAAGAAAAATAAAGTGACATTTTTGGGAAGATTCATTAGGAGCTTATTCGTTTAAATAAGGAACTACCGAGAGGAAAAAACACAACGAGATACTTCAGTAAACTTATTTCCATCTGCAGCCTCTTGTTTGAGTTGTAAATGCTGCCAAAACACTTTTAAAAGAAAGTAAACATATATTTTAGTTTAGAATTATGGTTTCCTGAACCAGATAAACAATAAACTGAACTGTTTTTGTGTGTGTGTGTGATTTGTGGTCAACTGAGATCACATTTGCATCTCACACGAGACGTTTCATTCACTGAGCTGACGTGAAAGCGATGCAGCTTTTTTGTGTTTTTAGTTTTGAGAGTTTACCAGTCAGCTCAACATCTCAACATCTCAGCAGCTTCACAGCCCACAGCTAGTTATGAAGATTGATTACGTGGGTTGAAAGACTGTTGAGAACCTGCTGGATTTATCTCAGGGAAACATTTGTGTTGTTGCCAATTGTTGCCTCGAAATATGATTATTTCTCAGAGTGGGTTTTAAATAGCTTAAACAGCTAATCTGTTTCTGAATGTTTTGTTTACGAGAATAAAAACATAAAGAACACAAGGCTAATTATTGTAAAAAATGGTTCCAAAGGTAAGTGGTGTGCAAACACAGAGCATCCGATTCCTCAGTTTGTGTAAAAATAAACCCCAGATTAAAAACAAAAAAGGTTGAATCATGTCATCTGGACTTCGTTTTTTTTTGTTAAAAAGAAACGTTTCGCCCCTCATCCAAGAGGCTTC
>NC_056499.1:37319637-37338108 GCF_014905685.2 Nematolebias whitei
GAAGCCTCTTGGATGAGGGGCGAAACGTTTCTTTTTAACAAAAAAAACGAAGTCCAGATGACATGATTCAACCTTTTTTGTTGTTATATACCTGGATGACTGAGAAAACAAACTTTGTGTTAAACCCCAGATTGTTTTGTCTTATGGTGACTATTGATTACTTACATTTCTTTTGGCAACATTCCCCTTTAAACAATTTATAATATACTCTGTTATTCACAGTTTGTTTGAATAAACTCTGCAAATCTGATATGAAATGAAAAGGAAATAAAAATAACAGATGTGGCTGAATTAAAGAATGTCAAAGATGTGGTTCTAACATTATATAGTGATTTCTTTTTCTTTTTTAAACAAAATGCACAACCTGAAATGTCTGAAATGCAAACACTCGTACTGAAACTAGGTCTGTGCATAATTACAGACATTAGCTCCGGGGACAGAAAAACCAGTTGAGCTACAGTAGATGTTGCGGAGATGATAAAACCGGCAACAATGCACATTAAATCTGAGCATAAAGAGTTCTTCTCTCAGACTGTGATGCTCAGCCTAAAGTAGGGCTCATTTAGTCGCACACGTCTCAGTCGTCCACCGAACACACAGATTCTCCTCTGAACTCAGCTCGGTTTGCAGTTTGTCTAGTTGTGCTTGGCACGAACCCCTTTTAAATAGTTCTTCCAGCGCTTGACCACATCCCTGAAGATGGGGGAGTTGTCTATGGATGCTATCAGCTGCAGCTGGTTAATGTGCGTGGTGTGATAGTCCCAGCGAGCCAGGTTGGGTGCAGTGCCCAGCATGAAGTGACGCAGGTCGTAAATGCTCCCAGACCCGGTGTCAAAGAGAGGCAGCATGGCCTTCAGGGACTCCAAGCCGTGGCTGAACAGCTGCCCCGCCTCTCGGCCCAGAATCTCCCCGGCTGTCTCAGCCACGTCGTAGAGTCCCAGCAGGGAGTAAATGAAGCCGTTGAGGACGAACGAACTTGGCGTGGTGGGGTACTCTTCATACCAGTCGTACTTGTTCATGAACACTGCTTTGACCCCGTGCTGCGCTGACAGCACCTTGTACGGTCCAACTGCCTTGAGGGCAGCGTTGAGGTAAGCCTGGTTCTTGGTGACGAGATAGGCTCTCACCAGGGTGGACATGGCCTGGCCCTGAGCCATGGCCGAGTACCAGCCAGGCTCCAGAGGCCGGAAGCCCTCACCAAGTTTACGGGTGACCATGATGGGCCATCCGCCCCGTTCGTCCTGGTTTCGCAGCAGCCAGTCACTAGCGGCGAAGAAGGCGGCCATGTGGGCCGTGGTGGAGATGGTTATGTTGTCGGTGAAGCCACGCCCGTGTAGAACTAACCGCACCACCCGTCTAGGCATGATCTACGAAGAAATACACCCACAATCACTTTTCTTTAATGATTTTGAGCAAAAATATTTAGACATCAAATGAAGATTAAAAACATCACAATCTTAAAAAAAAAAAAAAATTTAAATGTTTAACTGAATTATAACGTGTAAAACAATAATTATAACACTATTCAAATTAACTGGTATGTTAATTTGGATAGTGAATGAATACAGTACTTCACGGTTTGACTTTTGCAGACTCGCTCCTTCGCGGTTTTTCAAAGAAAGATTGGACATGACACAATTGGCTGATTGAAGGATGAGCCAAACCAGCGGCATGGATTGTTTATTTAAAATAAATTATTTTAAATGATTTAACACCTGCTAAATCATTAGGTGAAGGGAGAAACTCCCTTTCATGATCTCTGCTCTCTGCCACCCACACATTTCTCCTCCGTGCTGAAGCAGCTTCTTGAAGGGTTAACCCTTCGCTGTCCAGCTGCACCGATTGATTTCGTCATCCAATTTAAAATTCAAAGTACGTCACATCGTAAAATCGTCATAATCACAAAATAGAAAAGTGTTAAATGTTGTAATTACCGTAATTATTTTAGAACTATGTTCAGTTGTTACAGTGTAATTGATCAAGAGGTGCATTTCTGCTCTGTGATGCTGCGTGAAGGGTTAACCCTTTGCTGTCCTGCTGCACTTCTCTTCTCCACAATGTAAAATATTACAGTTTTTAAATTTAAATTGTTTATTTAGAGAGAAGGAGGGAGATTGGGAGTGAAACTGGTGATGAGTGTGATTGCAGCGTGGCAGAGGGCAGAGATCATGACATGCTGTGCTCTTGTTGAGAACATTGCAAGAGTGTGGGCAGGATTTATAAAAACTTAATATATAAATAGATACTAAAATAAACAACTTACTACTACTACAGTAAATACTAAAATAAACAGCTACTTACTACTATTTGTGTACATACTTTCATTCCATCTCACACACGAGATGTAATGAAAGTTTACTTGAACTACTGTATCCCTACTTCGTGGTTTTCCACTTATGGGGGGCATGGTCCCCTAAACCCCACAATAAACGAGGGACTACTGTAATCTACTGGTTTCCAGCTCGATCCAGATATTACAACTTGACCCAGCTTTGACTGACACCAACCTTTGTGGCTTTGACAGCCTTGGTGTTTGACAGTCCCACGCCCTTCCTTAGGTCCGTCAGCAGGTCTCGGGTCAATGTGCTCCAGGAGGTTCGAGGCCCAATACCATAAGTGACGTCATGGTCTTTGAAGGCGATGAGCTGCGTGTTGGTCACGTAGTGGATGGTGAAGGGCGGGCCCTTCTCTGTGGTTTCCAGGACCACAGACAAGCTGCCGTTGGAGGTGAACTTGATGTCTAAGCTGAGGATGAAGTCTCTTGAGTTGCCCAACTGGAGCGATACACCTTCTGAAGAGTCTGTGTGAGATGGCAGGGAATGGATGAGTGGTTGTAACAGATAAATAGGGTGAAATATGTTAATTTGACAAAAAAATATACAGCCGTTCTAATTACAGCGTATTGGGTGGAAACCTCATTTGACTCGAGAGAATTTCATGATTACTGGATGACATTTATTTTAGTAGACTCACTCAAAGGCTTTTAATCACCATATGTATCTTTATAAACTCTCCTTTAGTGATGACTTTTTATGACAGCTTGTCTTTCTTAAATGCTTCAAAAGATGTTAACAGTCTCAAATGATCAATATATTTAGATAACTTAAAAATAATTTATGGTCAAAGCCCCTCAATTTTTTCTAGCAGGGCCATTGTATTCTTTATTTTCTGTGTTAAATGCCCCACTGTGCGCCACAGATAAAAGACTTGCACATAGCGCACACCCACACACAGACAAGCTTCTCATGGGATGTACTCTACAGATGTGTCACTGCACACTGAGCTTAATTAGAAGGAAGGGAGAAAACGGGCTGTGAAGCATCAGGAGGGACCAAAGGAAGTAAAAGAGTGCAGTGTAGCTACGTTTCCATCTGAGCTTTGTGTGGTGGAAATGTTGACATGCAAAGTTAGAAACTTCAGTCTTCATGCTGCCTCTGCTCCTCTAATGCTGCTCTGTCCGAGTTGCTTTAATGTCGGTTAGTTCAGGCCGTTAAGTTGCTGCTGACATCGCCTGGGGCCCTTGAAGTACAAACTTCTTTAGGAGTCAGCTCTCCCTTGGCTTGGTAACTTGGTCTTCAAGGCAATGTGAAAAAAAGACACGTTTTTCTAATCAGGGCTCCCCAAAGGATAAAAGATGAAAGCATATAGAAGTCATGGAAAAGAAAGGTAATAGAATGATGCACTGCACAAATGCTCCTAAAGCCAGCCTAAGACTGGAGGGTGAAAATGAGGCAACCGTGAGCAGACGATTGGGAATCAGAAGACAGAGAGATCTCACATGACACGAGCTGAGAGCAGGAGCAGATGAGTCCGACTGAGAGACAAAGACAGTCGATCAGGGGGAGAATGAAGACAGAGACAGTCTGGCAGGGGCCTCTGGATGACTACAGCTCTTTAATGCACTCATAAATCCATTACTTAAGGCAAAGCAGAGAGTAAGTGGATTTGTACTCTGGCCCTGTGATTACCCTGCCATCAATAACGAATGGGCAGGGAATACAGACGAGATCCCACCTCCACCGCTCCGCTCTCTGGCTGCTTAGCAATCAGTCTGGAAACAAAGATGAGATGATGCTGGAAAGCCGTCAGCGCGCCACATACCACGCTTGTATACATCAGTGAGCATGAGAGATGAGCTTAAAAACATGCACGGTGGGTACCTGCTGTGCACGTGGACACACAAAACAAGCTGCAAATGACAAGGCGACAAGCATATGTGATTATTTATCACCTGTCTGCCTCATCAACACTCACACAGGGAAATTTATATTCTTCACAAAGTATTTCTCCATGAGACATTCACTGTTCTTAGGCTGCAAACAATGGTTTTAGTTATGAGCCTGTTATTTGTTTACATTATTGTCTCAAATGTAATTAGAGAAATTGCATTTCCTGTGAAAAAGCAGTGTGAATGCTTATTGTTGAAGAACTTGCTGAAAAACATCTGAAATTAGCTAAAAACATGCTGAAATGTTGCTGAAATGGAACAAGCCTAAGTTAGCAGAAGAAAGCAGAAAGAACACGTTTACCTAATTAGGATTAACGAAGCAGACATGAACTCCAAAAAAGTAGAAATTAACTGAAAAACGCAGATATTTGAAAAAAAAAAAAAAAAAAAAAAAACTGCTGAAAAGTAGCTAAAAAAGTAGAAAGAAGCTTAAATTACCAGAAGGAAGTAGAGAGAACATTTTTGCTGAATTGGGCTGACAAAAGTTGAAAGGAATGCAATAAATGTGGAATTAGCTGAAAAAGCTCAAATTAACATAAAAACAGCTGAACAGTAGCTGGAATAACTTAAACTTGCATAAATAAGCTAAAAGCAGCACAAAAATCTGAAATTAGCATAAAGAAGTTCATTAGGCTGAAAGTAGCAGAAATTACCACAAAAACTTGAATTTATCAGAAAAAAGCTGTAATTAGCTAAGAAAGAAAAAAAAGCTAAAAAGGTAGCTGAAAATGTAGACCAAGCTTAAATTTGTAAAAGAAAGCAGAAAGAACATGTTTGTCCAATTAGGCAGAAATGAGCACAAAAAAGTGGAAAATTTAGAAAAAATCTGAAACGTAACTAAAAATAAGTAAAGAAGCCTAAATTACCAGAAGTGGAGAGAGCACATTTCTGCTGAATTAGGCTGAAAAAAGTTGAAAATAGTGCAAAAAATGAGGAATTATCTGAAAAAGCTAAAGAGCACAAACAGCTAAAAGTAGATTAAATAGCAGAAAATGCTGAAACTTGCATAAATGCGCTGAAATTAGCATAACGAGCTGAAATTAGCAAGAATTCAGAAGAAGCACAAAAATGTTGTAGTTAGCAGAAAGAATCTGAAAGGAGCACAAAAAAGATGAAAAAACTGCTGAAAGTAGCTGAAAATAAGTTTAAATTGCACAAAGAAGCTAAATGAAGCTGAACCAGAACAAAATGTGAAAGGTGCAGTAAAAGGTTGTGAACAGATAGAAACATTTGAAAAATATTTTATTAGTGGCTGATAACTCTTAAAATTATTTTAAGGGAACAACAAAGTCCATGCTCAATAATCCAGGTATACAATCCAACATTTTTCAGTCAGGTCATCTGGACAGTTTCTTTTTTTGTGCTGAAACGTTTCACCTTCGATCCAGAAGGCTTCATCAGTCAAGGAAACACAACAAAACTGATTCTTCCCCCAACAGCTTACTCTAAAGTGGAACAAACCAGGGAATTTTAAGGGAAGTTTTTCTGATTTTATTTAGATGAATGCAAATTTTCATTCAACACCAGCGTCTTCCCCTCGACATAAAAGCACAAGTATTAAAATTATTATGAAATCAGACTCAATTTCTATTATTTATGGTCTGGATTTTCCCTCTCAGTGGTAAACACCAATAATATTCATTGGTAGTGGCAGAGCCCTCTGCTCCTGTGCTGGATTCAGATTGCCTAATGATGCACGAGGGAGTCACTGCATGTAACCCAGTATTACTGCTTCAGATGGCATCTTCACTGTAAATGCTTCACTTTCCTTCAGCGCTGGCAGAGATGTATAAAGTTACTGCCGTGCAACACTCCTGCTGTCTCACCTACAAACACACAACAAGCGACACACAACGTGTCCTTTATTATAAAGTACGGGACATTTGATGCAGTTGTCACTGTGCCTGGTAAAGTCAGCAACTGTTCATCAAAAACACAAATAAAACAAGAGTATTGTAATTTTTAGAGTCTATGGTAAAGAGCATCTTGACACAGAAAATGGCAGTGCAGAGGCTACACGTCCATCTCCTCAGCAAGCTAATAAAAGCCGTACTTACACAGCATGAACTCAAAGTGTTGCTAATATTTATTGACTTATATAACACTTTGACATCTACTGTGGTTCTGTTAAAGAGAAACCTGAAATATAAACACCATTTCTGTTCATCGCAGTCAAAATAACCATAACGTTACTACTTTACAAAAAGGCAACTCTTAAAATTGATTTATAAATAAATATAAAACTAGCTATTAAATGGGCGCTTTATATCATAAAAATATTCATACATAGCAGGAAAAAAGGACAACAATGAGTTGTTTCTCGTTACCTGTATTCTTCAATCCTACTTTTTACTTAAAATGTTTTCATCTGCTACATTTATCATATAAAACATTTGTCAGGAGTAAACCAAACAAGGAGAAAATATGCAATATGAACAAAAACCAAACATTTATCGATATAAATGGTAAATGGGCTGTACTTATATAGCACCTTTCTATCTTATCAAGATATTCAAAGCTCTTTACACAACAATCAGTGTCCTCATTTACCCGTTCATACAGCACTCTACTAGATCTATACAAAGAATAATCAGAGCTTTATCACATTCATACACCGATGGGACACAGCAGAGGCAATGGAGGGTTCAGTGTCTTGCACAGGGACACTTGAGCATGTGACTGCTGATGGAATCGAACCCACAACTCTTGCACTGGAGGACGACTGCTCTAACCGCTCAGCCACAGCCGCCCCAGATATTAAAAAGTGCATTGCTTTACCTGTCCAAATACTGAAACTGCAAGAATATGAAACATGTCTTAAGATGCTTTTATGCATTGATTACTAATTTATAAGTTGTGTACAGCTCAGATAATAATTTAATTATAGAGCCTGTATAAATCCTTTATAAGGGTGGTCTTACTGTGGTACTGCCACAACAAACTGACATAGGTTCAGTGCAGTTAGACAATAAATCATCTAAAACCTCTGACAGCTCTTACTTTGCAGTCTTCCTCTAAATTTCATCCGTTGTTTCTAAAGCCGTATTTATTAAAGAACAGAAAACGCTGCTTGGTGCAGCACTGAACACTCCATATCCGTGAGGCTGAACAAAATTAGCTCACTTTAGCTGAAAAGCCTACGTTTTCAGCAGCAGATTGCTGTTCTTAATGAATCACGCTGTGGTTTTGTAACAAAGCTGGAAGCTGCAGCTGCTTGCTGGTGCTGTATTTAGCCAAAAGCAGATTTTTCACATTTGAAGCAGAAGTAAGTGGTGAAAAGGCACCACGGACACAACGTGCCACATACAGAAGACAAGGTAAGATCGTTCCCTGCGATTGTGCAGACACCTCATCATGGCGAGTACAAAAAGTAGCTCTGTAGTATCAAGAACAAGAGGATTTAGAAAATAAAGGTGCTCAGTGGCAGACAGTGTCCGTGCAGGAATGTGTGGATGGGAGGTTATTATCAGGGGACAGACAATTGATCCACTTGTCAGAGACTTTGAGAGATTGCCCTAGATACAGCGAGAAGGGGAAAAAGACTCAAACTGGAAGGAGAACGGAGGGACAAAAAGATAAACTGACAGCCCGTGAAGAAAATGAGGAAAGTTTGATGAAAGAGCAGAAAAGGGCATTAGAATGGATCAGCCAAATATGACTCCAATGTTGAGGAGGGAAAACAGTGTGTGTATGTGTGTGGTGGGGGGAGATAAGTGGGTGGAAATGAGTAAACAGCAGTGGAAGACTGACAGAAATCTGGGGTAGACAGAAGATTAATGACGAATGAAGGCAGCTGGGGGGAGGGCTGAGAAGTGATGAAAACATGATGATGTTGAAGACAGAATGGCATGATGGCGACCTGACCCGAGAAGGTAGCAAAGAAAAGAGAGGGAGGAAGATAAAAGGTGCAGACGGGTGAAATGAAAAGAGCCCGGTGATGATGAGAGGGTGAAAACTAAAGAATTAGGAGGGATGGGGAGCGGGGGAAGGGGGGATACAATAGACACAGCAGCTTTACAGAGGACACAGAGAGAGAAAGTGTCCTGGAAATATCAGCAGGAGATAAGATGAGAATAAAGCCGGCTCACAGTCAGCTCTGGGTAAAAGATTTCGACTTTCTCCCAGATCCAGAAATAACTCTGTCAGCTGTCTCGTGGTTTTGGTCATGTTACAGTCGTAAAACGAGGCTACATGTCAAATCTCTCCGGAAATATGATGCCAGGTCTTATTTATAGACACTAAGACCACCCAGTGAAACACAAAGCACTGCCTTTATTCAAGTTAGGAAGGAGACAACCAAACGCACCGTTACTGTAGACCTCAAAACTTTAAAGCAAACACTTAAAAGTAACATTTTGTATATCTGGAACTACTGTATTTTTCGCAGTATAAGTCACACCTTTTTGCATAAATTTGCAAGTCCTGCGACTTATACACTGAAGCGACTCGTACATTTATTTTTTCTCCATGTTTATAACTAGGGCCCCGATTTCCTTAATTTTGGGCTATCGGAAATCGGCCCATACTTGCATAAGAAACAGATTTTACAGATTAAATTATTTTAAATTATTTAGCACCTGCAGCCCAGATGCAGGATGAGCTTTCTCCTGCAGCTGATCTCTGTGCAGAGCGAAGAAGTGGGCGTGGCCAAGAGCGGAACTACTGCAGGGATATTCAACTGGCGGGTGACTTCAACCTGGCCCACTTCACAATAATAAAAAAAAATAAAATAATAATAATAATAAAAATTGGGGGGGTGGGTCTGGGTTTGCGTTCTGTTTATTGCATTTATGATTCAATGCAATAAAAATAAACAAATTATAAAGGTAACAGATCATTGTAAACTTTGGTTTATTTACATAATGATTTTAATTGCTGGTTGTCTGCCCCCCGAGCTTTCAGAAACTGTGGCCCCATGAGAAGTTTTGTTGAATAACCCTGGACTACTGTATTATAAAACATATATATGAAGAGAAGAACAGATTATTATTTGAGCTTACTGCTCTACAGATCAATTTTTAAACGTATAAAGGAGAAGGCGGCACACAATAAATCAAAATAGAGCATGGTGGATGCTGGTGAACTATGTTCTCAGTTCCATGTGAGCCTTGGATATAAAGAGAAGAGGCAGAATTAAATTAGATTCCTTGTGGTTAAAATGTTCTGAAATGGCACCAAGGACGGTGCTCCACTCCAGGCACTTTTATTACAAGCAATGAAACTGCCCTTTTCTGAACACCTATTACTGCTGCACTTACAGAGAGACACACGGTTAATAATTGGCCTGAAAGCATTTTTTAAGGTTTAAACTGAAATGTTTAGGAGCCACATTTGTAACCATTGCATGACTGAAAGAAATCACTTTCAAGTATAGATCCATAAAATCAAACATGAAAAACTGAAGAGAGATGGTGATAAAGAAATCCCTGAAAATGCATTTTATCAGACACATCAACACTAGTTTTAACAAGATAGGTCACACAAATGTCAGATAAAGATCTACAGCCACTACATCAACTAGTTCAGACTCCAAAACTTCGATAAAGTCTGTTTCTATTATTACTGCAGTCCTAAATAAGGCAAAAGAAGAACAATATGCTATTTTAGTTACTAGAGCAATACTTGCATAAACTGGATAGAATAAAAGATTCCAATCAAACCTTTTGACCAACTATTTTATAAAATGTACATATTAAAACAGATCATCACATCTGATACTACCTGTTAGTCAGCTAATGTATTTATTGCTCTTTTTGCATTCCAAAAACAACGTTTTTTTTTTATGTTTGAAAGCCCTTTGTATAAATGTACATAATTACTTATGTTACAGTTTTTCCATTCAACAATTTATTTGGTTCATGAACCCATTAATAAAACCATCAATAAAAGATTTTCTTTTTCGTCACATGAATTACAAAGTTGTTGAAATTTGAAGGACTGCTGCACAGTTGTGATCCTGCTATAGGTTGCTCTCACATAAAAAAAAAAAAAGTGATTTTTATTTTAAATTTTTTTGTGTTCACTAATTGCTTGCATAACAGTTTGACAAATGAGAAGATGTGTTTTAAATTAGACTCCATAACAGATCTTTTGCAATAGAAGCCTTCAAATGAGAGCAGGACTTTTAGAGAAAACCAAAGGATTTTTGCCTTGATGCAAATCGGGGCTGTTATTTGCCTGAGGCACATTATTGTTATTATTTGTCCTTTGGACATTTTGGGTTTGGGGTTTTAATAAACCTTTAATTGTTTTTAGATGTGGCGTGTTCCGCCCACCCATAAATAGACTGGTTCCAGGGAGCTCTCTCTCTCTTTTTGGACTCATTTTGTTTTGACTGCTCTCTGGCCGCTCTTGTTTTTTTGGGCTTTGTTTTTTCCTCTTGCTCATCCTGTCGCCCGGATGAGTCTCAACGGTGCAGGCCGCTGCCGCAGGCCTCAGCTGGAACAGGTAGTTTTTTGTTAAATTTTTGGTCTATTTTTATAGTAATTTTGGCCTGGTGGGACCGGCTGCCCTGTTACCGCTTCTTTCTTTTACAATAGATGATTTGTAGATTTGTTTCTAGTTAGTCTGGTCCAGAAGCGGCTTCGACGGCCCTGTAGGGTGGGCCCGCTGCTGTATCGTTTTTGTTCTGTTTGACCAGCTCACCAGGTCCATCTTTCCATTGATACTTTGTGTTTTTTGTTGAACACGGGGAGTAGGGGTTCATGGCCTTCTCTTTTTTCCTCGCAGCTGAGTGACCAGGAAGACATTTAAATAAATTGAATGTTTTACCCTCATGTTTTGAGTCTGTGTCCTTATTAATATGTTGTGTTCTGCGTGGGCGCAACAGGGGCCGAGATGGGGTAGAGCCAGGGCAACCTACTCAGGAACCAAAAGTCCCAGGTTCAATCCCCAGCCATTCCCACATGTCGTGGTGTCTCGGAGCAAAACTCCTAATCCCTAATTACTCCCCGGGCACTTACATAGCTGCCCACTGCTCTATCTGGGTGCATCCCAGGTGCAATGGGCTAAATGCAGACAGCCAATTTCAGCATTGTATGGAAACATACAATGATGACAACACACAGAACTTTACTTTAACTGTGTCACATGGTATCCTGATACATGCTCAATAATCCAGGTAGAAAAATCTAAATAAGTTAAGTCTGGTCCTCTGGACATAAAAAAAAAATTAAAAAAATGTAGAAACGTTTTGTCTTTCATCTGAAAGATTTCTTCAGTCTGAGGTGCTGTATTCAGCTCAGTCTAGGAATAATATCCTAACTGGGCCTTCCTGAAAGCAGAGAAGAAACCCAAACAGGACTCCAGTCAGCCATCAGGTGAAAAGGAGGAACCCAGACCCAGACCAGTGGTCATTCCGTATGTTGAGGGAGTATCAGAGAAACTGAGACGTTTATTTTCTAAACATAACGTCCCAGTGGCTTTTAAACCCCAAAATACATTACGGCAAAGACTGGTTCATCCCAAAGATCCAGTCCCCCGGCACAAACAGAGTAATGTTGTGTATGCTGTTCAGTGTCAGGAGGGCTGTGATCAGTCTTACATCGGGGAAACTAAACAGCCACTGGCCAAAAGGATGGCCCAGCACAGAAGATCAACATCATCAGGCCAGGACTCTGCGGTCTACACTCATCTCCAGACCAGCAGTCACTCTTTCAGGGATGAAGATGTTCACATCCTGGACAGAGAGGAACGCTGGTTTGAGAGAGGAGTAAAGGAGGCCATCTTTGTGAAAAGAAATCGTCCATCATTAAACAGGGGTGGAGGCCTCCGGGTTCAACTGTCCCCCTCTTGCAATGCTGTGATTGCTAGTATCACTCAGCCCTCTGTGAACAGTAAACAGCCATCAGTGTGTTAATGATCCATTGTTAGGCTGATGGTCCTTCTTGAGCATGTGAGCAGCTGGTTTTGGTTGTCAGCAGCAAAACTGGTTGATCCACTCTGAGAAGGTGCTATTTAAGAGACTGAGCTGAATACAGTACCTCAGACTGAGGAAGTCTTTCGGATGAAAGATGAAACATTTCTACTTTTTTTTTTTTTTTTTTTTTTTTTTGCTTTATTTTGTTTTTTGAATGTCCAGAGGACCAGATTTAACTTTTTTAGATACTCGCAATATTATTTATGTTACTATACATTTTCATCAGTAAGCAAGGAACAAAAGGCAGTCAGCTTCAATAAACAGCCTGCAAGCTCTCCAGAAGTGACATAAGTCAAGTTCTTTTTCCTTTTGCTTCACTGCTGTCTGTTTAGTTGAGACAAAATCAAATCATTTATGTGGACAGTGGTGTCCTCGTGCATTTACAGACAAAAAAGGGAGAAGAAATCCAGCTCACGGGCTTGAATACCATTCAACAACAGTGAAGGAGAATAAACCACACCTAATTTACAGCTTTATGAATATGGCCAAAACAATGTGCCAAAACAAACATTGCTACTTTTGTGCATACATAGTTTGAGTCATGAGATTCTGCAGTTTTATGCATTTGTGCCTGGAGTCAATTTCATGTATTCATGTTCTGACAGAACAATGTTAACTAGATGTGTTTCTGTCTGTAGCATCAGCTGGAATATTCACACCGATTAATGAAGAAAACAGGATTTTAAATGTGTGATGTCAAGTCTGCTCATTTTTAAATAATTAGTTTCTAAGAATCGTGCGGTGTGCATCTTCCCTGTCAACCACAACGGTTGTGACTCTCACTGTGGAGCATCGTCTTGTCCTGAGGGTGCAATACAGTGTCTGCTGTAGCCACAGTTAACAGCAGATAAGCTGCTTGCCCCGAGGCCGTACGGTCGTAATGGAAGGTTTACGTACCCGGAGCGCTGAACTGACGCACAGAGGTAGATCTGGTCTTGTCGTGGACACGGCTGAGGCTGCACCCTTTTGGCACACTCCAGGGAGCCGTGCTGGCCCTGCTGTCCCGCTCCTCGGCTGTGTCGTAAACCTCCATGTTGGGAGCGCGCTCAGTCAAGTTCTTGCTGTAATGGCTCAGACCATACTGGGCAATCTGGATGGCGTAGAAGTAGCCCTGAGGACCCCACTGAGTGGACAGAGGCACGCCTGAGTGGGAAGACGAACAATGCCATGATGGATGTTTAAAACGATCTTATGAAGAAGTTAGCACACACATTTTCATGCCTAGTTGCATTTAAAATTGTCCTTGGATTACATATTCAGATTTTTTATTTTAAGTTGCAGCTCATTTGGAGTAAGTATTCATTATTCAGATAAAATGTCTCGCCAAACCTTTTTGTTTAGCTCGAGGAACGGTTAAAACTTTTAACAGCTGCAGCATTTTAGGCTTACAACTCTAAAAAAGGTTAAAAATTAATTATTCATTTCAAACATACAAGTTTTAAAATGTCCACCACGAAAATGAAGATTAAGACCTAGTTCTAACTCATTACTGCATTTCCAACAAGAAAAAATAAACACTGAAAAAGAAAGAAGAATCAGTTTAAACAAACCCACCAGTGATTAAAAAGGATGCTAAACATTTAGATGTGGTACTAAAAGAGGGGCTTCACTGATTGTTTCATTTAAAACAAAGATACAAGAATGAACAAAATCCCTTTCTTTGAATTTTTTTAAAAATCTGATTTACCCTCCGCCCCCACAAAACTATAGGATTTCTATTAGACTAGTTTACAAACCCACATAAAACTAAAGATAGACTAATAATCAAAATATAAACATTTCTTTAAACCATGTGCATGAAAGTATATCACGAAAACTGAAAAACTAAAATTATTATTTTTAATTTGTGGTAAAACAAAATAAAAGCCTTTTAACTGTAACTAGTTCTACATTTACTCATCTTATACCCACCTTCACCCCGCCCCACCACCACTAGTTTCAGAAGTAACTTTATAACTTTCAGTAAGGACCTTCAAAACGTCTTCATAACGCCTCAGTCTACCATCTGCCCAAGACTCCAAACCAGTGATTATATTCAGATATAACAACAACATCAGCATCCATTGTCCTGCCAAAACTGCAAGCCACAAAGTTGAGGAGTGAACCCATGTTCTGGAAAAAAAAGTGTGCCATGCAGGAAGTCCTATTGAACTGGACATACACTTCAGGTGGTTAATAGTTGCATTTGATGAACTAAGAGGGCTTATATTGGTATGTAGGAGCTTATAAGACAGATGTCTTCCATAAAGATTTATCATTACTAGACACAGGACCAGAAGCAGAAAAGTAAAGCCACCAAGGACAAAAACTTCCTTATGGTTGGCTGCAGTCCAGTTGGTTAAAAACCACGCTATAAGCACATTCACCTGATCTGATCAGATATACAGGTGCATCTTAAAAAATTTGAAAATCATGAAAGCTATTTTTCTTTTGTCAGTCATTTCAGAAACTGAAACTCATGAATCACATAGATTCATTACACAGAGTGAAATATTTCAAGCCTTTATTTCTTGTTATTTTGATGATTATGGCTTACAGATAATGAAAAACCAAAATTCAGTGTCTCATAAAATTAGAATATTCCACAGGCAGCTTTTGGTACTGTTGTCAGCGTGTCAGGAGCCAAGTCCTGCTGGAAAATGAAATCATCTCCATAAAGCTTGTCAGAAGAAGGAAGCATGAAGTCTCTAAAACGTCCTGCTAGATGCTGCGCTGACTGTGGACTCCAGAAAATACAGTGGACCAACACCAGCAGAGGACATGGACCCAAACCATCACTGACTGTGGAAACTTCACTCTGGACTTCAAGCAGCATGGATTCTGGACCTCTCCACTCTTTCTCCAGACTCTGGGACCTTGATTTACAAATGACATGAAAATTTACTTTCATCTGAAAAAAGGACATTGGACCACTGAGCAACAGTCCAGTTCTTCTTCTCCTCAGCAGGTAAGACGCTTCTGATGTTGTCTCCAGTTCAGGAATGGCTGGACTTAAGGAATGAGACATTTGTAGCTCATGTCTAGGAGTTCATCAGCTGATCAAGGTGTGACACCAGGAGTTTACAACGTTGAACCTCTTCACAATATTCTAATTTTCGGAGACACTGCATTTTGTTTTGTCATTATTTGTAAGGCATAATCATCAAAATTACAAGAAATAACGACTTGAAATGTTTCACTCTATTGTTAGTGTGTTCATATAGTATGAAGCAGGCTCCAGTGAAGCGATCTATTACTCAAAAGGTTTATTTGTCACACATGTAAAGCACAAATCAATACAGCGCTGGGTCATCCAAGCACACCCACGAGGCTGCGTCTCTCAAAATGGCACCAAGCTCTGAACAACAAACACCTTTTCTTCAGAACTGGCCACACCTCCAGGAAGTAGTGGTTTTCATCAACGACCTTCGGACATCCCTATACTCACCATGTGACCAGCTCTCTGACATAAACCCTAATGTATAAAAATGTTTCAAACACTGGTGGTGTTGTCTGTCGTGAGATGCAAGTGTGTAACCATAAGTCTTTCCTACCAGAAACAGAAACTTATTCAGGACAAAAACTCTGCCCTGTCTCTTTCTCTCTTTAACACAACAATGTTGTTATAAAAATGCCATATAAGAGTTCTAAATATAAACAATCATACATTCAAATAATATAAGATAAAATATATTTCACTATATGTAATGAATCTATGTAATGTTAAAGTTTCACTTTATGAAATGACTGACAAAAACACTTATGCACAATACAGTAGTCCCTCGCTACTTGGCGGTTCCTTATTCGCGAACTCGCTCTATCGCAGTTTTTCAAAATAAGATTTGACATGACACACAGTTGGCTGATTGATGGATGAGCTGCAGGATTGGCATGGAATTTTTATTTATAATAAATTATTTAGCACCTGTGTGCAGCCAACAGCTGCAGAAGAAGCTTCCTCCTGCAGCGTCATATCTCTGCAGCGGAGAAGTGGGCGTGGCCGAGAGCACTGACAAGCTGTGCTCTTTTAGAGCATTTAGAAACATTATAATATATATATATATATATATATATATATATACTTAAATAAAGCACTACTTACTACTTGCATTACCATTCTTAATTCATCGTTTTTCATTTATTGCAAGGCTTCAGGGTATGGATTCACTGCGATAAACAAGGGACTACTGTATTCTAATTTTTTTTAGATCCATCTGGATGCCTATTAATAGATTGGTATTGATTAAGTAACTGATCATATTAGTTGCTCTGTTTGAAAACACAAAAATGTTCATTATAGTACAAAATACTTAAGCTACCACAGACCTAACTGAACAGTTACTAATTTGATTAATATTTATAGAGCAGAAATGTATGCATTAATGCATCCACAAACACGTTTAGTTCCACTTCACTGCCAGACTTCCTTTTTTTAGGATGTCCCTTAACAACCTAAACTTAAATGTCTGTCAAATTCCCACTCTGTAGAACTGAGCTGTACTGGATAAGACCAAGTAATCCACAGGAAATTGCCTGTTAAGTCTTCACATTTTTCTGACTAGAGAGCCGACTTAAGAAATCTGAAGTAGAGCCCATGAAAAATGTTAAATTAATATGGCTATGGAAATGCAGCAGTCTTGTTTGAAAAGTTTCGACCTACGTTATTTAGTCATTAGCTTTATTTATGACTCCTAGCAAGTTAAAAATATTTTACATCTGAACAGATTAGGTAACAAATCTAAGGTCTTTAACTGCCCGGGATAATAATTTTTATGAAAATGGCTTAATAAATAATGTAATGAAAAATGTTCTACTACTACTATAACAACAACTAAACTAATTTGTACATTTTTTTCCTCATTTGACAATGTTTTGTTACTATATTTATTACATTTTCTTCTTGTATTTTCTTTGTTTTATTTCTCTAAGCATATTTTTGTCTCCTTTTGCTTCTTAATGCGTTCTTGCTTTAGTATGCAAATGAGGGAGCCTGTTTTTCAGAGTGTGTCACAGAAGGGCACAACAAAAAGACCATGATAGTCACCAGTATAATAGCAACAGCCTAAACATAGTAAAATGTGAAAGCCTAGCTTTTTGTTCCAACTCTGTAGTTTATGCAGATCGATTAGTGACACTGAACACAAACTGTCATTGTCAGCTGAATAAAAAAAGATTAGTATTTAGAAGCACAGCAAGACAAGCCATTTTCTATTTCTGATTTTGGTTCCAGTACTTCAACTAGTATCTGCAGGTTGGAAACCAGTTTGTGTGAAGTAGATGCAAAACTTCCAAGATTCAAGAAAACATATGAATTATGTGATAGTTTCCCACTGATTCAGAAAGCTAAATATTTGTACAATTGTCATATGACATAACGACCTAACTTAGGATGTAGGAGTTGGTTTTAACAAGACAACATGGAGCCTAAAGCTCTACTACAACACAATGAACCCAACAGGAAAAGCAACAAAGAACAGCATGTAAAAATGCAAATGCACGCTCTTATTTTGTGTGCTTTTAGAAATGGGATTTTATATTTTGTTTGGTAGCTTTTGTTTTGTTTGATAAAATGTTGGTCTCTTAGTAATATGATGCTGAAAAGAAACAAGCTTGAGCTTAAAATACCTGTCCAATCTGGGCCAGACTGTGACTCCTGAGACGAGACGTATACAGGTCAGAGGCCGGACAGAACATTATAAAAATTAATGCATTTTACTGAGAGTTTTGCTAAATAACTATTTGATAAGTAGAGACACATACCAGGAGAAAAATGTTCTCATGACCTTAATTAAGTCTAGTGGTACCTCCATGACAGGTTAATTAATGAACTACTGTTTTCACTTCTGAATTCATATTAGGTTGAGGACAGTTGTGCACACTGGCACAAGTGCATACTAAATAGCAAGGTGTCTTGGGTCCAATTGGTAGATAATGTAGTCTGCACTTTTTCTCTACTAGTAAAAATATGAAGTAAGTACAGGATGAGAATTACTGTTGAGCCCCAAGGTTTGCTTAAATTCTTGTATGACCCATTTTCTGCTATATATACACATCCTGTCCTGTAGCGGGCAAGGTAACATTACATAATGTCTAACCCAGAAAAGATTTAAAATATAAGCACTGTGCAGGTGAAACTATTGTAGGAAGTACAGTATATGAACGGTTTATGAGTTACAGAGCAGAAAACAAATGAGCAATAAAATATTAATCAAACAGCAATTAGGAAAAGTTATAAAAACATTTTCATTATCCTGCATGTAAAAATAACACTAATGATTTTTTAAAAAATCAAAAACGGTCATAAACCGTTCATATACTGTACTTCCTACAATGGTTTCACCTGCAC
>NC_056499.1:37338208-37348062 GCF_014905685.2 Nematolebias whitei
CATCAATTTTTTTAATTTAAGCAGGGCCACAATTTTTACAGTGTAGTTGAGCGATGAAGCATGAAGTGAGCGTGGAAAGGTGCACAGTCCACCTTCACAGCTGCAGGTCCGCTCCTTTCTGCAGGTTTTGGTCTTTTAGCGACACCTAGAGGCGTTGCAGGAAACTGCTGACTGTCACATTTAATCACAACCCAAATATATTCATGGACATATTTACATTCATTCAGCCAGTCTATTAAATTTATAGGTCCAGGGTTCATCCAACCATTATCTTTTACCCACATCTTCCATTTTGGGTCACCGGGGTCACCGGTGCCCATGTCCAGCAGTCACTGTGCGAGGGGCGGGGTACACCCTGGACAGGTCGCAAGTCCAATACAGGGACACATAGAGACCAACGAGACAAACAACCATTCACTCTCACACCCGGAGAAAACCCACGCATGCACGGAGAGAACATGCAAAGTCCACCCAGAAAGGCCCCAGGACCGGGATTTGAACCAGCAACCTTCTCGCTGAGAAGCAGCAGCTCTACCAGTTGTGCCACCATGCTGCCCTCCAGGGTTCATATTAAGTAAAAATCTTTCCATGTGACCTGATTTTTGAACGTTCCTACATAATTTTACAGCTGAAAAACAACTCTGTAAACCTGAATCCACTCACAATGAACTATTTTCCTGCTGCGGGCCTCTAAGAAGCTGTGAAGGCTGTTTTTAGTTTTTATCATTATTTTATGGAAGAATGGAGCGTGAGATTGACAGACGGATTAATGCAGCATCTGGAGTACTGCGGACTCTGTACCGGTCCGTTGTGGTGAAGAGAGAGCTGAGCTGTAAGGCAAAGCTCTGTTTACTGGTCAGTCTACGGTCCTACCCTCACCTGTGGTCACGAGCTCTGGGTAGTGACTGAAAGAATGAGATCACAGATGCAGGTGGTTGAAATAAGTTTCCTCCGCAGGGTAGCTGGACTCTCCCTTAGAGATAGAGTGAGAAGTTCAGTTATTCAGGAGAGACTTGGAGTAGAACCACTGCTCCTCCACATCGAGAGGAGCCAGTTGAGGTGGTTCTGGCATGTCCAACTGGGAGGAGACCCCGGGGAAGACCCAGGACGTGCTGGAGAGACTGTCTCTCTGTTGGTCTGGGAACACCTTGGAGTCCTCCCAGAAGAGCTGGAAGAGGTGGCTGTGGAAAGAGATGTCTGGACCTCCCTGCTCAAGCTGCTGCCCCCGCGACCCGGCTTCAGAACAAGTGGAAGATGATGGATGGATTAAAATTTTATTTTTCAGATTTTGCTGGATTATTTGAGACATTTATAAAACAGTTAATATTAAATTTAACCAGATAGTCATCCTATACAATAAAAAGATTTAATAAATAACACATTTGATCAGTGAAAGACTTTGTGGGACATTGTGTTTTTACATATCAGGTTAGTCAAGTGAGAAACTTTGTGTTTTTGTTGGTTAAATGACAGTTTTAGAGTTTATTTTTTTTTAGCAGAACCCCGAGAGCCTCTTTGTTTACAGTAGGTCTATTAATACACGCATGCTTTAAGATTTCATCCGATTTTTCTAAATATTTCTGGATAAAGGTGATGTGTCTTTGCACAGACAATTAAATCTTTCATCAGTCTCTGTTGGGGTTTGTTGAATTATTTAAATAAAGTTTGAGGGCTTTTTATTGAAATGTTTTAATTGCACCAATTGGGATGGCTGCATGTTGGAGCAGCTCTGTTACTTTCATTCAGAGATATTGCTTTTGGAAACTTTAATTCCTCTTGTTATGGATGTTAATCACTTTTTTTAATCATTTCCTCTGGTATTGGATGCTGTGCAACTGGAAGGGTTTACTGAATTTATTTTAGTTGTGGACATTTGTTATGATGTGTAACCATAACAATAAGGTGGTTTTCTACAACCAGGAGCAGCTGATTAACATCTCAAAAGCTCAAATAATATCTGAACTACAGCCCCAAATTTCAAATGAGTTGAAAAGGAGGCACCAAGGATGCATTCCCATCTACCTGTCGGCTGTGCTCGAGTGCCTAATAACTCACATCCTGGAACTGGCAGGAAGCACGACACGTGAAGCAGAAGGACCAAGATCGTCCTCCAGCCGGCTGTCCGCAGTGACGAGGAGCTCGGCAGTCTGCTGGAAGGAGTGGCCATCATTTTCAGCCTGGAGGAACCGAGAGGTCAGCCGAGTCTGGGTGGACAGATTGGACGGCATCTGCGGCCAGTTTCTTTGGATCCGCTGTGGGACGGACCTTTACAAGAGATCCTTCCTGCCTACAGCCATCAGTATCCATAACATCTCTTAATGAAACGAAGATAACGAGTTACAACAACAATGTTACAGTAAATATTTCTACTGAAGATGATGGTCAAAGCCAGTGGTGGACAAAGTACTCAATTCTAGTACTTAAGTAAAAGTATTGATATTCATGGTCAAATCGTACTCAACTACAAGTAAAAGTTGCTCAGAAAAGTTTACTCAAATTAAAGTACTGAAGTACTTACTTTTGAAACTACTTAAGTGTTCTAAAGTATATGCTTTTAAAAAAGACTCAAGTATTTAAAAGTACAAATTATATTTTCTAATATCAGTACATTGCTGTGTTGTTTTGAGAGATTTTACAGAACCTTGTAACTCTCTGAAACCACCTGATGATGTATTGACATGTAGAACCACTCTAACAACACATGCCTTAATAAAACCTGTAAACTACAAATAATATCTTCACTGCATTTTACATGTTTGTGGAAAGTCATGGAAATTCTAACAGATGATGCACATTTAGTCTTTTCATCAGCTTTAGTATTCATACACTGTATTGTTTGTGTGTAAAAGTACATATATTGACAGCATCAACTTAACACAGAAGAGGAAACAGTAACACTGATAACTGAAAGTTCTGCCATTCTTAACATAGAAGATTACAAAACAATGAATGTTCTGTACAGATGAATCTAGCATAATACCTGAATCAACAACTGGACAACTGCATTTCAGGAAAGAAAAACAGTGGATTACAACGCTGAGCAAAAAAGGAACAAGTAACAAGAAGCTTCCTAGAAATGTAGTGGAGTGAAAGTCACAAGTAAAAAAAAAAAAAAAAAAACTCAAGTAAAGTAAAGATACGCAGAAAATGTACTTAAGTACAGTACTCAAGTAAATGTACTTCGTTACTGTCCACTACTGGAAAGCCGTCCCTCCCATCTGCCTGGCAGTACAGGTGAGCTGGTGAGAATTCACTCTGTACTTCTTCTGTGCCATAAAATACCTTCAATTTCAGGACCTCATGACTGGAAATGTTCAGTTAGTGTTTAATTGAACATTTAATCTTTGAGCCTTTTTTATAAAATAACATTTTTTTAGTTTAATCTACAAGCCTTGATTTATTTTCTCCAGATTCTGAACATCCACATATTTAATTCATCAGGCCTCAAATGATTTAAAAGTCTTCTGAGAAAGAGATGAAGTCAATATTTTCACACTTACTTTGCCATGAAAATTGTTTTCGTGTATCTCCGGAAAGATTTTCCTTGAAGTTTTTGCCACTCTGTGATATATACATCAAAAATGTTTCTTTTTCAGTAAAGTACATTAAACACTTTACTTTGACCAGAGTATTGTTTTTTTATCTACATTAATATTTTAGATTTGTTTACAATGCACACATTAAATGGATTGAAGGTAACTATTTACACAAGAACAGGTCAAACAGAGGAAGGTGGGAGTTAAAAGAAAGACAGCTGCCTCTTGCCTCATCCAGTAATGTTAGACATTTACTGTTCATGAATTAGACGGTGTGAAGTGAACCAGGGGCGCACCACTGAGGCTGAGGCACCTCATGGTCAGTGATGTAATTACTGCAAACACAGAAGAACTCAGGAACTTGGTAGAACTTAGAGGCTTATTCTTTAAACATCAAAGTTCATGCTCAATAATCCAGGTAAAATATCTAACAAAGTTAAGTCAGGTTATATGGGCGTTTTTTTTGTTTGTTGTTGAGACGTTTCATCCTTCATCCAAAGAACTTCATCAGTCTGAGGAGCCACAACAAACTCAGTCCCACAAGCAGCACATTCACATAGTGGGCTAACCAGTTTGCTGGTGATAAGATGGTTTCTGGGGCTCGCCCTCTCCCCCATCGACTCCTCTGAGGCAGCCATAGCCAAAGTGGTTGATGAAGTCCTTTGGATGAAGGACGAAATGTCTCAACAACAAAAAATAAACCATCCAGATGAAATGACATAACTTTGTTGGATTTTTTACTCATATTATTGAGCATGAACTTTGATGTTTTGAACAAAAAAAGTTTTGAACCACTTTGGCCTTGGACTGACGAAGTCCTTTGGATGAGGGACGAAACATCTCAGAACTTGTGAGCATTTGTTGAGCATTCTCTTCACAATGTGGAGCTTGGTTCTGAGAGCTCAACTCCCAGAGTCCGGGGTCTGGGTTGGTGGTCAAACATACAGACGTGGGTCATTCACACAGAGGCAGAAAAAGCAAAACTTATCAGAGGGTTTTAACTGGAATCCATGGACTGAAGGCAGAGCAGAAGTCAAGAACCAGCTATGCGGCAGGCAGAAGTATCATCTTGGGCAAGGCAAAAGGGAGCAGTCTGTGGTCATGAGGTGGGTCAGGAACAAGAGCAGGAACAAGAATGCTGGATTACTTCAGGCATGAGGTGATCAGACAACCTGGCAGAGACTAGGGAGCACTTAATGCAGCACACATAAAAAAAGTGCACTACACAGGTGCAGGAGTATCTCCCTCCTGCTGCAGCACCTGTGCTAAATTATTTAAAATAATTTATTTTAAATAAACAATCCATGCTGCTCGTGCAACTCATCCATCAATCAGTCAGTCGTGTGTCATGTTCAATCTTACTTTGTAAACCCGTGAAAGAGCGAGTCCACAAAAGTAGCTAGGTGCTACTGTACACAGCTTTATGTGTTGACTTCCACTGAGATTTATTTAGCTCACCTAGTTCAAACAGGAAGTGACAGTGACGACTGTTACAATAAAATTACACATGTATCAAAATTAATTAATTCATGCTGTTTTCAAATGTATAATTTTTTTAATGAATGCTGAGTTTTAAAAGATATATATAGTCAATACACTGTATAAAAAATAATGTATCCAGTGTAGATCTATGGATTTGGTCCCATGAACACTGAAAATCAGATATTTAAATGTAACAATAAAATAAAATGACTGTGTTTGACTTAAAGTTTCTGTTATGAGAACTAGAAAGTATGAATAAGATTTCAACTGTGTGAATTAATAATTTTATGTTTGGTTCTACAAATACCCACTCAAATGTCTCTTCGGTTCTGATACGGAGCACAACGTCTGAAAAGGTGTCCAAGTATTTCTCTTAAATAGGAAGCAGCCATTTAGTATCTTGTCTCAACACTTAGTTTTTTATTCACAGAGTAAAAAAAAAAAACACTTATTTGGATGTAAAAAAAAAAATTACTAAAAAAAAGGAAGGGGTCACTGCAAAATTTCAATTATTAACTAAAATTGTTTTTTTTATTCAGATGAAAATCAATCTAATGAACCATTAATAAGCAGCTAACGTGCATCTGATTAAAAAAAGAATACAGACCCATTTTTTTGTCAAACATTGCGTCAGACAGAAATCTTTATTTCCATTCTTGTTGTTTACCTGTATCCTTCATTTACTGGATTTCACTCTTCTAACAGTTGTCAGTGTGTGACCTGCATGTGAGTGTTGAGATCATTTGTAGCTTAAAAGTTTGTTTTGACATATGATTTTACACATTATTTACTTTTTAAAAGTAAAGTGAGCTACCACAGCCCTCTGTGTGGAGCAGAGAGCTGCTATCTAGGACACCCGGAGGAGCAGGTGGTGGGGGTTAAGGGCCTTGCTCAAGGGCCCAGTGTGGGGCAAATGAGGGTGGGGGCATGTGTGGGTGCTTCACCTACCCCACCTCAACATTTTTGATGTTGAATGTACCGATCACATATATACACACACACACACACATACATACTATATATATATATATATATATATATATTTATATATATATATATATATAAATTTATAAATGGTAATCTATTTTAAATGGTAATCTAGTGTAAGGGACTTGTTAAATAATAAGGCTTTGTACTTGCTCTATAATACAATTATAGTTCCGCATTTAATTTATTGTGTAAATGTTTGGGGTACAGCATGTAAGACAACAACTAAGCCTATTTTTATTTTGCAAAAAAAAGCTGTAAGAATTATAATGAGGAAAAATTATTGTCATCCTTCTGGTACTCTATTTTGTCAATTGAAATTACTTAAGTTTTATGATTTGGTTGATTATAATATTCTTTTACTTATGTTTAGAGCTCAGAATTACTCACTACCATCACACATTCAGAACTATTTTGTGAAAAGGACCAGTAGTTATAATTTAAAGGGAATATAAATGTTTGTTAAACCTAAGTACAGAACAAGTTTAAAGGGTAGATCTACTACAATAAGAGGAATTGATCTTTGGAATGGTTTGGAGGACAATGTAAAAAAAGCGAAGTCAATACTAACATTTAGGAAAATGGTTAAAACTATTTTGTTAAAGAATTATATTTAGTTGTTTCTAATTTAACAAATTATAAAGGTATTTTGATGAGACTATTCTTTTGTATTACAATAAGCAAACTAATGTTTGAATTGATTGTTTGAATTTGATTGTTTAATAGGGAGCAGATATAATAAGAAATGTTTTCTTCTTCTGTTTCCTTTCATTTTAGGTTTTTTGTTTAATTTTTTTCTTTCTAAAAATTGTCATTGTTTTTATATGAAATGAATAAATTTACAATACAATACAATTTTTATGGTGGCTGTGGCTGAGTAGTTGGAGCAGTTGTCCTCCAGTGCAAGAGTTGGGGGTTCAAATCCACCAGCAGTCATATGCCGAAGTGTCCCTGGGCAAGACACTGAACCCCTCACTGCCTCCAATGTGTGTCCATCTGTGAATGAATGTGATAAAGCTCTGATTATTCTTTGTATAGATCTAGTAGAGTGCAGCATGAATGGGTAATAAATAAAAACCTGGGAAGCCAAGAAGTGAACTAAACTTTGACTCAACCATCGTTTCCTGTGAACACACACACACACACACACACACACACACATGAAACGCCTGTACAAACACACTTTGTTGACTCCAGGAGACACAGGAAGTAGGTGGGAAGACAAAGGAGCTGATGTGGAAGACACCGTACTTTTAGACAATGGAGGCAGAAGGTGTGATTAGGATGGACTGAGGGGTTAAATCAACACATTTAGACGTGACATCATGCCTGTTACAAACAACACACTGACAACTAGCATTATTTCAACACAGTGACCACACTACAGACGGTGTTCTCAGCGTAAATTGCAGGTGCATCTAAAAAAATTAGAACATTGTTGAAATTTCTTTTTTGTAATTTCACAAAGTGAAACTCATATATTATAACGATTCATTACACATAGAGTGAAATTTTTCAAGCCTTTATTTCTTATAAGTTAGATGATTATGGCTTACAGATAATTAAAATTCAGTTTCTCAGTAAATCAGAATATTCCAGCTTTTGGTTCCTTTGTCAGTGTGTCAGGAGACAACTCATGCTGGAAAATGAAATCATCTCCATAAAGCTCGTCAGCAGACAGAAGCATGAAGTCTCTATAATGTCCTGGTAGAGGTTGCGTTGACTGGACTTCAGAAAACACAGTCGACCAATGAATCGGTTCTTCTCACCCTGAGCTTTTCATTGTACTGTTAACCAAAAAAACACAACTTGAACTTGACCAACACCAGCAGAAGCCAAGGACCCAAACCATCACTGACTGTGGAAACTTCACTCTGGACTTCAAGCAACGTGGATTCTGGACCTTCCTCCAGACTCTGGGATCTTGATTCACAAAAATTGACTTTCATCTGAAAAGAGGACGTTGGACCACCAAGCAACAGTCCAGTTCTTCTTCTTCTCAGCAGGTAAGACACTTCTGCTGTTGTCTCTGGTTCAGGAGTGGCTGGACTTAAGGAATGAGACATTTGTAGCTCATGTCTAGGAGTTCATCAGCTGATCAGGGTGTGACACCAGGAGTTTATAATATTCTAATTTTCTGAGACACTGAATTTTGTTTTTTCATATCTGTAAGCCATAATCATCACAATTACAAGAAATAAAGACTCGAAATATTTCACTGTTTAATGAATCTACATAATATATGACTTTCACTTTCTGAAATGATTGGCAAGAATAATTGAACATTTTTATGATATTCTATGTTTTTATAGATGCACCTGAATATCTCTCCAATACATGAATAGCAAATAATAATAGAAATAACAGTAATAATACAGTATTAATAAACCATTTCTGTAATTTGCAGTTAAAGTTTATTACAAAATCCTGAAGAGCAGACAAGAAAAAAATCATGAAGCAACAAAATTCACACAATATTTTCCTCATATCGATAGGTAACGTGTCCTGGACTAATATTTTGTGTGCAAAATTTGTGACCGAAGTCTGACCACAGCATTTGTTTGTTTGAAGAGCCGAAGTGACTTAAAAAAGTTTAAATGGAAAACTTAGGTATTACCTTTTTTTCTAAATCATACAAGAAACATGTACAGAACGAGTTTCGCATAACTCACATGTGGAAATCACATACATGAAGTTCACAGGTTTATTTACGAACGACACAAAGTTCTCAGACCACGCCCACTAATTAATATGACTTAATCGGCACCTGTGTTAGAAGCTGTTTTAAATTAAATATGTGGAAATGAAAAAAAAAAAGCATTATATTTTTATGAGAGTGACAGCACTGTTCTCTGTAGTGAGAAGTAGGGAGCAGGTGGAAGAGAGTCTGAAGAGGTAGAGATTTATTCTAGAAAATAAGAATAAAGGTCAGCAAGCAAGAGAAAATAATGCTTAATTTTCCAACACTATGTTTTATTTGCTAATGTGTTTATCCACAATCCAAAACCAAATGTTATGCTACTACATCAGATTTGTGCCACAGTGGAAAGATAACTACCCTAAAAGGTTAAAGACCGTGTTTGTACTCGCTCACTTTCAAGCAGTAGAACACAAAGATGACTCTTCTATTCTGACTTACCAAAGCAAACAGGTATCTCTTGTAAAATAGGATTAACTTTTATAAATAAAGGTTGAATGAAAAAGAAAAAAAACAGAAGTCAAGTCCACAGTGGGTAAGAGGACCTGTGTTTACATGACCATTAGCAAGTGTTTGGGTCGAAGAAGCCATTCTCTGCTGCATGCTGTCATGGCTATTTGCTCTGACAAGGCTTAAAGACTATAATTACACTGGCAGAGGAGGAAATGTCAATATTTTCTGACGAGAAGAGTTAAGAGCTGCTGAAAGCCGTTTCCTACACACGATTAGACGGACTGCTTTTCAAACTGGTTGGGTCAGAAGACAGTGGACAGAAGTGACCAGAGGATGGCCAGTTGTAAAGCACAAGAAACATCAACAACATCAGGCCTAAATTAATACCTTGATTACAAATATTTAACTGGCATTTTTAAAATCATCATTGGCCATTTGTGAGCTAAAGGAAACATTAAATCACGTGTATGTAGATTTAATAAAAACAAACGTTAGTAGTGTGAATTAGTACGTGTTAAATTACGCTGTGGAATTACAGGGAAAGTTAAAAAGAGAAGCGAAATATGGACGTAAGAGAACAAATTAGAAATGATTAATCGATAGACTAAATAATGTTTGAATCAATCAATCAATGATTAGTGTTCTCTTTATACCTCTCTCTCTCTCTCTCTCTCTCTCTCTCTCTCTCTCTCTCTCTC
>NC_056499.1:37348162-37352881 GCF_014905685.2 Nematolebias whitei
TCAATTTGCTAGGGAGCATAAAGATTGGACTCTGGAGCAATGGAAGCAGGTCATGTGATCTGATGTGTCCAGATTTACCCTGTTCCAGTGATGGGCGCATCAGGGTAAGAATAGAGGCAGGTGAAGTGATGCACCCATCATGCCTAGTGCAAAATCTTGGTGAAAAATGAATGCAACACTGGATGGAAATAGATCTTGTGACATTGCAGAAGCTTATTGAAACAATGCCACAGTGAATGCATGCTGTAATCAAAGCTAAAGCAATGTCCAATGAAATATTAGTGTGACCTTTTTGTTTTGGTGGCAACTTTTCTTTTGGCCAGGCAGTGTATTTACTTGTATATAAATACTAAAATAAACTACTACTTACTACTACAGTAAATACTAAAATAAACTACTACAAACCGGATTCCAAAAAAGTTGGGACACTAAACAAATTGTGAATAAAAACTGAATGCAATGATGTGGAGGTGCCAACATCTAATATTTTATTCAGAATAGAACACAAATCACAGATCAAAAGTTTAAACTGAGAGAATGTATCATTTTAAGGGAAAAATCTGTTGTTTCCAAATTTCATGGCGTCAACAAATCCCAAAAAAGTTGGGACAAGTCCATTTTTACCACTGTGTGGCATCCCCCCTTCTTCTTACAACACTCAACAGACGTCTGGGGACAGAGGAGACCAGTTTCTCAAGTTTAGAAATAGGAATGCTCTCCCATTCATGTCTAATACAGGCCTCTAACTGTTCAATCGTCTTGGGCCTTCTTTGTCGCACCTTCCTCTTTATGATGTGCCAAATGTTCTCTATAGGTGAAAGATCTGGACTGCAGGCTGGCCATTTCAGTACCCGGATCCTTCTCCTACGTAGCCATGATGTTGTGATTGCTGCAGAACGTGGTCTGGCATTATCGTGTTGAAAAATGCAGGGTCTTCCCTGAAAGAGATGACGTCTAGATGGGAGCATATGATGTTCTAGAACCTGAACATAGTTCTCTGCATTAATGGTGCCTTTCCAGACATGCAAGCTGCCCATGCCACAAGCGCTCATGCAACCCCATACCATCAGTGATGCAGGCTTCTGAACGGAGCGTTGATAACAACTTGGGCTATCCTTGTCCTCTCTGGTCCGGATGACATGGCGTCCCAGTGTTCCATAAAGAACTTCAAATCGTGACTCATCTGACCACAGAACAGTCTTCCATTTTGCCACAATCCATTTTAAATGACCCCTGGCCCAGTGCAAATGTCTGAGCTTGTGGAGCTTGCTTGGAAATGGCTTCCTCTTTGCACTGTAGAGTTTCAGCTGGCAACGGCGGATGGCACGGTGGATTGTGTTCACTGACAATGCTTCTGGAAGTATTCCTGAGCCCATTCTGTTATTTCCTTGACAGTGGCATTCCTGTTTGAGGTGCAGTGACGTTTAAGGGCCCGGAGATCACGAGCATCCAGTAGAGTTTTACGGCCTTGACCCTTACGCACAGTGATTGTTCCAGATTCTCTGAATCTTTTGATGATGTTATGCATGGTTGATGATTATAACTTAAAAGTCTTTGCTATTTTACGCTGGGTAACACCATTCTGGTATTGCTGCACTATCTTTCTGCGCAACAATGGTGGAATTGGTGATCCTCTTACCATCTTGGCTTCTGAGAGACACTGACACTCTGAGAAGCTCTTTTTATACCCAATCATGTTGTCAATTGACCTAATTAGTGTTAATTGGTCTTCCAGCTGTTCGTTATATGCTCAATTTCCTTTTTCCAGGCACTTATTGCTACTTGTCCCAACTTTTTTGGGATTTGTTGACACTGTGAAATTTTGAATAAACATATTTTTCCTTTAAAATGTTACATTTACTCAGATTAAACTTTTGATCTGTCATCTATGTTACATTACAAATAAAATATTGACATTTGCCATCTCCACATCATTGAATTCAGTTTTTATTCACAATTTGTTTAGTGTCCCAACTTTATTGGAATCCGGTTTGTACTTACTACTACTACTGCTTGTGTACAGAACTTTGTTCCATCTCATGTAGCACATGGGATGGTAATGACAAAATTTACTTGAACTTGGAAGTACTGTATCCCTACTTCATGGTTTTTCACTTGTTGCGGGGGGGCGTGGTCCCAAACCCCCGTGATAAACAAGGGACTACTGTATACATCTTTTTTTTTAGTTTAGCACCATTGGTCAATAAAACTAATTTACTGGTAAATATGCTTATGTGTATAAAAAAATAAAATAAAAAAGGTGTTGCAAGTAACTGAACAATACGTCTCACAAAAAATACAAGTGTGTCACGTTACATTTACAGAAACGATTGATCATTAATCTTGAAGTAAAGCTTGGACCAGACACTGTGCCTAAACACACAACTTCATTTTTTACATTTTTCATTTTGAGTGGAATGGATTGTTGCTAAATAACTGCAAACTGAACTCCATTTGTGTTTGTAATTTTCACTCATCTGAGAGAAAAACTCTTGCAACTTAAAACAAAATGTACAGTGAGTTTATGGTGTAGTAGTATGAGTTTTGTTATGCTGATGGCTCTCTTTTTGAGAATAAAAGTATATACATTTTTCAATTTCATTTTAGTATACCGAGCTACTTCTTCATGCAGACAAAAAACTGTATTATATTTATGACCATGTGGTTTCAACTAATAGCCTTTTAAAATGAGCTATTGATTCTCCCTGCAACATTTTAAAAAATAAACCTTGAAACAAATATATTTGACAGCAAGAAGCATAACCCACTCAAAGTGATAGTATAAAAAAGTAATAAGAACAAAAAAAAAAAAAAAAAAAACTGGTGACAAATGACACCTGGTATTGTTATTAAAAACTAAAAAAAATTGTTGTAGTAAATGGATGCTAGAAACTGAATAAACACTTCTTAAATCAATTTCTACATTGTGAATCAGGTAATATGCTTTCTGTTAATAAGAGATCATCAAGCAAATCACACATTTCTTAAACAGGAAACATTTAACCAAAATTAAGCTAATCAAGATTTATTATTAAAACAATTGTCTTTTTTAAAGTCTATGCAGCGTTCGTACTTTCAGTGTAATTAAGTTTCGTTGTGAGTCAATTCTCCCAGTGAGAAAGAATCATTACTCAATAAAAATCTAGTCTTATTTGATGTTGGACAGACAAAACTAACATTTCTCAGTAAAAACTTGGGCTTTGTGCTTTCAGAAGCATATATTTTTTTAAATATTTGTACAAGTTTTAGTATCCAAACAGATTGTGGTAATAAGAAGTTCAGAGGTGACATCACAGAGACTCAGGTTTCACGTATCCTAAGCTGTAAGCACCTTTTCATGTTATTTAATTGCTCCAATCGTCTTACCTTCCACGCCACTGATACACTTGACTCGATCGCGAACCTCCACATTGTATCCCTCGAATGACATGAAGACTCCATCAGGGTGGTAGGGTTCGCGCTGGGCGTAAACCTTTGAGTAGCTGTGTTGGAACTCAAACCGATCGTAGCCATCATACTGAATTATTTTGCCGTACACCTCAAAGTATTTTTCCATCCAGCTGAAAGGCAGGTATACCTCCCCGCCCTCTCGCCTGCCTTTGATGGTGGAGTCATCGTTGATCAGGCAATCGATCTCTTCATATTTGACTCCGCCAAGAACACCGACGACAGGAGGGGGTTCAGGAGGTTGTGGAGGTTGCTGCTGGTTGCTGATGCCATCATCCCTGATCTTGGGGCTTGGAGCCACGAAGGCAGCGCGGGGCAGGAAGCGAATGGAGGTGTCACTGGCACAGCGGTTCCATAGCAGCACCGTGATGAGAGTGAAGAGAGCGCAGATAACAATGAGGGTCTTGTAGTTCACCCGTGCAGCCAGGCAGCGCATGTTCACAACCAGCCTGTGAAACACACACAAAAAACAGCACATTAAATACACATTCAAGACTTCTGTGGATCACTGAAAAGTCAGATGACTTGAAGAAACAAATGCAAATATTTAATTTCCACATTTACCTGCCTTAACTCTCTTATTTGAATAATACTACTATTAATATTATTATTCAACATTTAACATATTTAACATTGGTGGAAAAAAAAATCTTTTGGCTACTCCCTTCTTCAGGGGTCGCCACAGTGAACCAACTCGCATGAAGACTTCGTGATTGTTTTTACGCCGGACGTCCTTCCTGACACAACCCCAGACCACCGAGCTACCTCAGTCCTCTGTGTGGAGCAGAGAGCTGCTGTCTAGGGTGCCTGGGGGAGCAGATGGTGGGGGTTAAGGGACTTGCTCAGGGGCCCAGAGTGGGGCAAATGAGAGTGGAGACAGGTGTGGGTGTTCCACCTTTTCCACCCACATTTTTGATGTTAGTTCGGGGAGTCGAACCAGTGACGTTCCAATCACAGGCCCACCTTCTCTAACCTCTGCACAACCACTCCCCCATTTAACATTAGTGAATAAAGCCTTTAAATATGGCTTATTAAAAAAAAACAGAATTTAGAGTTGAACCGCTCTTCAGTTTCACTGTTTCATAAAATACGACATAAACTTCATAATTTTTCTATTTTTAATTGTTGATGAACATGAAGACATAACTTGTGTAATAGAAACTGCATATTTAACCAAGCCCAAGTTATCTTATCTTATCTGACAGCTGCTCCTTCTCATTTAATTATTTTTACTTTTAAAAAGAGACTTTAGTTTTTTTTTTTTTTTTTTTT
>NC_056499.1:37352981-37358547 GCF_014905685.2 Nematolebias whitei
TATGCACCAAACGGCAGTTCAGATTATCCACCCTTTCTGGAGTCCTTGGAGGGGGTACTGGAAAGTGCACCTTCTGGGGACTCCCTTGTTCTGCTGGGGGACTTCAATGCTCATGTGGGCAATGACAGTGAGACCTGGAGGGGTGTGGTTGGGAGGAACGGCCCCCCTGATCTGAACCAGAGTGGTGTTCTGTTGTTGGACTTCTGTGCTCGTCATGGATTGTCAATAACGAACACCTTGTTCAAGCATAAGGGTGTCCATATGTGCTCTTGGCACCAGGACACCCTAGGCCGCAGTTCGATGATCGACTTTGTCATCGTCTCATCTGATCTGCGGCCACATGTCTTGGACACTCGGGTGAAGAGAGGGGCGGAGCTGTCAACTGATCACTACCTGGTGGTGAGTTGGCTCCGATGGTGGGGGAGGATGCCGGTCAGACCTGGCAGGCCCAAACGTATTGTGAGGGTTTGCTGGGAACGTCTGGCAGAGTCTCCTGTGAGACGGAGTTTCAACTCCCACCTCCGGGAGAACTTTGAACATGTTCCAAGGGAGGTGGGGGACATTGAGTCTGAGTGGACCATGTTTCGTGCCTCTATTGTCGAGGCGGCTTACCAGAGCTGCGGCCGCAAGGTTGTCGGTGCCTGTCGTGGCGGCAACCCTCGAACCCGATGGTGGACACCGTCGGTGAGGGATGCTGTCAGGCTGAAGAAGGAGTCCTATCGGGCCTTTTTGGCCTGTGGGACCCCGGAAGCAGCTGATGGGTACCGGCAGTCCAAGCGACATGCGGCTCGGGTGGTTGCTGAGGCAAAAACTCGGGCATGGGAGGAGTTCGGAGAGGCCATGGAGAACGACTTCCGCACGGCTTTGAGACGATTCTGGTCCACCATCCGGCGTCTCAGGGGGGGAAAGCGGTATGCCACCAACACTGTTTATAGTGGGAGTGTTGTGCTGCTGACCTCAACTCGGGATGTTGTGGGTCGGTGGGCGGAATACTTTGAAGACCTCCTCAATCCCACCGGCACGTCTTCCACTGAGGAAGTGGAGCCTGGGGACTCTGGGTCGGGCCCTCCAATCTCTGGTGCTGAGGTCACCGAGGTGGTTAAAAAGCTCCTCGGTGGCAGGGCCCCTGGGGTGGATGAGATCCGCCCAGAGTTCCTTAAGGCTCTGGATGTTGTAGGGTTGTGTTGGCTTATGCGACTCTGCAATATTGCGTGGACATCGGGGGAAGTTCCCCTGGATTGGCAGACCGGGGTGGTGGTCCCCCTATTCAAAAAGGGGGACCGTAGAGTGTGTTCCAACTACAGGGGAATCACGCTCTTAAGCCTCCCTGGTAAGGTCTATTCGGGGGTTCTGGAGAGGAGGGTCCGTCGGATAGTCGAACCTCAGATTCAGGAGGAACAGTACGGTTTTCGTCCTGGCCGTGGAACACTGGACCAGCTCTACACTCTCAGCAGGGTCCTGGAGGGTGCGTGGGAGTTTGCCCAACCAGTCTACATGTGCTTTGTGGACTTGGAGAAGGCATTCGACCGCGTCCCTCGGGGGGCCCTGTGGGGGGTACTCTGGGAGTATGGGGTACCAGGCCCTTTGATACAGGCTGTTAGGTCCCTGTATGACCGGTGTCAGAGCCTGGTCCGCATCGCCGGCAGTAAGTCGGGCTTGT
This sequence comes from Nematolebias whitei, assembly GCF_014905685.2. Lineage (NCBI taxonomy): Eukaryota > Metazoa > Chordata > Actinopteri > Cyprinodontiformes > Rivulidae > Nematolebias > Nematolebias whitei. Next base: position 37,354,642 of record NC_056499.1, read on the forward strand.
TCCCGGTGAGAGTTGGACTCCGCCAAGGTTGCCCTTTGTCACCGATTCTGTTCATAACTTTTATGGACAGAATTTCTAGGCGCAGCCAAGGTGTTGAGAGGATCCGTTTTGGTGGCCTCAGGATTGCATCTCTGCTTTTTGCAGATGATGTGGTCTTATTGGCTTCATCAGATCGTGATCTACAGCTTTCGCTGGAGCGGTTCGCAGCCGAATGCGATGCGGCCGGGATGAAGATCAGTTCCTCCAAATCCGAGGCCATAGTCTTGAGCCGGAAAAGGGTAGAGTGCCCTCTCCGGGTCAGGGAGGAGGTCCTACCCCAAGTGGAGGAGTTCAAGTATCTTGGGGTCTTGTTCACGAATGAGGGAAAAATGGAGCGTGAGATCGATAGGCGGATAGGTGCAGCGTCTGCAGTGAAGCGGGCGCTGTACAGGTCTGTCGTGGTGAAGAGAGAGCTGAGTCAAAAGGCGAAGCTCTCAATTTACCGATCGATCTACGTTCCCACCCTCATCTATGGTCACGAGCTTTGGGTTGTGACCGAAAGAAAGATCTCGGATACAAGCGGCCGAAATGAGTTTTCTCCGCAGGGTGTCTGGGCTCTCCCTTAGAGACAGGGTGAGAAGCTCGATCATCCGGGAGGGACTCGGAGTAGAGCCGCTGCTTCTCCACATCGAGAGGAGCCAGTTGAGGTGGCTTGGGCATCTGTTTAGGATGCCTTCTGGACGCCTCCCTGGTGAGGTGTTCCGGACACGTCCCACCAGAAGGAGGCCCAGGGGAAGACCCAGGACACGCTGGAGGGACTACGTTTCTCGGCTGGCCTGGGAACGCCTCGGGATTCCCCGGGAAGAGCTGGCCCAAGTGGCTGGGGAGAGGGAAGTCTGGGCCTCCCTACTTAGGCTGCTACCCCTGCGACCCGACCCCGGATAAGCTGAAGAAAATGGATGGATGGATGGATGGATTTTTTACATTTAAAGTTAAAGTGACATTTTATTAATTTTATTTATTTATTTTTTCCTTACAGTTGGAACCATCTATGGTCAAACTCTAAAACAATTAAGGATAAATAACATTTAAATGTTATGTTTAGGATATGAATTAATTACCATTATACTTCTGTTCTGTTGTTTTCTAACCTTTGCAAACATTGGAAACAAGACCAGATAAGAAAAAGAAAAAGAAAAACACTACAGAATAAAAACAAAAACTATAATTTGTTGAGTTAATTTTGAACAAATAACATTACAATCATCTAGTAGTTCATGATCTTAGTCTGAAATCACAATACACAGCAGCTAATCCCAGGCACATACTGTATTTACTGATTAGACTTGACAGCAGCACACTCGCATAATTTACAGCAAATTAGAAATAAGAATAGTTCAAATTGCCAAACTATAGTATTTTTCAAGAACCGTTTCTTTCAAGATGCAGACGAACAGTAAATTTGTCAAAGCTGACCATTTTAGACAAGTATGTCTCTCCATCCAATGTTGAATCTTCAGGTCCTGCTGAGCCTAAACCCAATTGCCCTTTAAAAAGGTTTGCACCATCATTCACGTCTAACTTTGACATTTTTTAATCTAATTTCAAAACCCTTTTCTCCTCACGTGTTAACATAATGTCACCATCAAAGTTATCCTTTACATTCTGCATCAAAAATCCATTCCTGTTAAACTCATGTATATTTTCTTTCAGCAATTACCTAGATGATTATACGCTTTTCAAAATAATTAATTGTAACACATGAATCCGACATGTTGCTGGTCTTGTTGAGAGTCAGGATTCATTTTTATGCGTTCGGTTTTGTCTTTGACATTTTCACTAAGCAAACAAGAAATCAATGCCCAACCTTTAGCCTCCTCCTCCACACTAATTACAGCTTACTGCCCACAGAGTTTACTGTTAAAGTGATGACAAAGGAGGGAGACGCAAAAATCATTACTCTCCAAGTTCATTTCACTATCTCACCTTAACTGAGCTACAGCTGAAGGTCGGTGCAATTATTGTGCATTAATTTGAGCGATGCAAAGTCAAATGATTGTGCTACAGAGGCCTCTTGAAAAACAATGTATAAGACTACTTTAATCAGCAGGGATGCAAACTTTGATGCTTGATAGACGAACAGTGAAGAAGTGCAAGTTGTAGAATATTAATCAGTGCTGACTGAACAGGAAAACAACAACTAAAACTTTTGCCGTTACCCTTGTATCTCTACTAGACTGAATACTGGCACACACAAAGGTCACTGACATTTAAAGACAATCCCCCGACTGGAGCGCTAACGCTGGTAAAATGTGAGGCAGAAGACCAACAAACTGCACCCCGAGAGAAAAGTGGGACTGGCCCTGTCGAGGAAGCAACAATAAATATTGTCTTGTGTTTTTAGCTCTCTGTTGCCGGTGTTGATGCACATCAGCTGAAGCACTGAAGCATGAGAAGTATCCTAAAGCTTCTGTCTCACTTTGATACAATCCATCTTCATCACTGTCGCTTTTCACCTACGTCATTCAAATCTTACCACCTGAATAGTAAACGCACAGCAAGTCACCTGAGCCCACACAGTGCTGTGCAATTTAAATCCAAGCCTTCTGGACCTTAAATAAATTGTAAAAACACAGATTACAAGTTGTGGTTCCATTTTAACACAAATATTTCCCCTTTATCCAAGTTTAAGCAGCAGAGCCATTTATTTTAAAACAATCTAAACAGTTTTATGAAGTTTAAAAGTGCTTTTAATTTATTATATTAATATTATTCATAGTAAATTAATACAAAAATTAAGTTAACACCATCATTTCAGATTTTTTTTTAATAACTTTTTTTTTTAATCATATTTGCAGCTAAATATTAGTTAATTAGAAACCAAACAAACAGTTATGTGATTTGTTACACACAGTCCAGCATCATCCTACAAGTATTTGGCCCCAGATTTATTTGCATCTATCCACTGAAAAAATGTTACCAACAAAAAACAAAAGCTTTAGTAGTTTCTTAAATAACTAAATGATTTGTATTTGAGGGAGACACAGTTGGTAGAGCTGCCACTTCTCAGCAAGAAGGTCACTGGTTCAAATCCCGGCCGAGGGTCTTTCTGGGTGGAGTTTGCATGTTCTCTCCGTGCACTTGTGGGTTTTCTCCAGGTACTACGGTTTCCTCTTACAGACCAAAACATGCATTGCTAACTCTAAATTTTCTCTAGGTGTGAGTGAGAGAGTGAATGCTTGTTTGTCTCCATGTGGCCCTGTGATGGACTGGAGACCTGTCCAGGGTGCCCCCCGCTTCTTGCACAGTGACTGCTGGATATGGGCACCAGTGAAAGAAGTGAGAGGGTAAAAGTCGGGTAGATTGATGGGTGGACTGACGGATGGGCGGGTGGATGGAAGGATGGGCGGGTGGGAATGCATGGATGGATGGATGATGGAAGGATGGAAGGATGGATGTCTTCAAGTCAAACAATTGAAAGAGTTACACCATTACTTCCTCAGCAATACAAAATATATCAATGGTCAAAAATAGATTGTGACCCGTTTAAACATTACTTGTACTTTCAAAATTGTTTTGAATTTGTTTTTAGAAATTTGACTGCTCCAACACCTCTGTTCATATTTGGTGGCAAGACAGTACTAAAACAATTAAAATGAAAATGACACCAGATAAATTCACCTTTGCAGCATCCTGTAATTCATTTTGATTAAGCAAATCCAAACAAAACAGACCTTTTTATTAAGGATTTTCATAAACATTGTACTAAAACGTTTAGCTGAAAAAAAAAATACACACATATATATACACACACATATATATATATATATATATATATATACACACACATATACATATACACACACACATATACATATACACACACACATACATACATATATACACACACACATACATACATATATA
>NC_056499.1:37358647-37368261 GCF_014905685.2 Nematolebias whitei
ATACATATATACACACACACATACATACATATATACACACACACATATATACACACACACACATATATACACACACACACATATATATATAATATATATATATATATATATGTATGTATGCATGTATGTATGTATGCATGTTTTTTCAAGAACCACTGTTTAATTATCGACAGGCATTTGAGCAGAGTTGTTTTCTTCTTTTTTTTTTTTTTTACCCAGAGACATTGGGACCACCTCAGTTAAGCAGGAGGTCTCACATCAAGACTGATTGAGATAGACTGTTGTTTAGACTAACGGAAAAATGTGGATACAAGATGTTCAAACATCACTGAAGACTGTTTGACTGACAACATTTTTATGTAGTGCTTTTTGATTGCAGATAGCTAGAAGGCATTTTAAACATCAGGTTTAAAACTCAAACTGGATAACTTCCACACTAAATACATTCTACTCAGAGAACCACTTTCCATAGTCATGACATTAATCTGCTAATAACCTTTAAAAATAATGTTAGGTTCCATAATACTTCAACATCAGCTATAAAAGTAAAAGATAAGGAAAAGCTTAACATATGACTCTCCTGTACCTTTAATGATTAGACATGAAGACTTGTTGATGGGATATAAATCTTTTTGTAATCCAGTGGTTACCAGATGTGTTCAGGACGTTTTGCTCTGATACAATCCATCTCCGGGGCCCCACTCTGGAGCCAGGCCAGGAGGTGGGGCAAGTGGGCGAGCGCCTGGTAGCCGAGCTTTTACCCATGGAGCTTGGCCGGGCACAGCCCGAAGAGGAGACATGGGTCCCCCTTCCCATGGGCTCACTATCCGTCAGGTGCAATGTGGGATGGATGGTGGCCGAAGGCGGGGACCCTGGCAGTCTGATCCTCGGCTACAGAAGCTGGCTATTGAGACGTGGAATGTCACCTCATTGGTGGGGAAGGAGCCTGAGCTGATGTGTGAGGTTGAGATGTTCCGGCTAGAAATAGTCGGACTCACCTCCATGGCTCTGGCTCTGGAACCAGTTTCCTTGAGAGGGGTTGGACACTCTTCCACTCTGGAGTTGCCCCTGGTGAGAGGTGCTGAGCAGGAGTGAGCACACTTATTGCCCCCCATCTTGGTGCCTGTGTGCTGGAGTTCACTCCGGTGAATGAGAGGGTAGCCTCCCTCCGCATATGTGTGGGGGGGATGGGTTCTGACTGTCGTTTGTGCTTATGCACCAAACGGCAGTTCAGATTATCCACCCTTTTTGGAGTCCTTGGAGGGGTTACTGGAAAGTGCACCTCCTGGGGGACTCCCTTGTTCTGCTGGAGGACTTCAATGTTCACGTGGGCAATGAGTGAGACCTGGAGGGGTGTGGTTGGGAGGAACAGCCCCCCGATCTGAACTGGAGTGGTGTTCTGTTGTTGGACATAAAATTTTAAATTCATGACTTTACAAACTGGGTTCCACGGTGGCGCAGTTGGTAGAGCCGCCGCCTCTCAGCAAGCAGGTCACTGGCTCAAATCCCAGCTGGGGAAGCTTTCTGGGTGGAGTTTACATGTTCTCCTCCGTGCATGTAGGGGTGCACCGATTTCAATTTTCTGGCCGATCACCAATCACCGATTTCTAAAAAGTCTGACCTGCTGATTCCGATTATGGCCGATATCAATTTTGTTTAATAAGCGACACTGTCAGGTGTTATAAGGTCACAATGCACCTTCAGTTTTCCAATATTATTTTATTGAAAAACAATATCCTAGAAACAATTGTAAAGACGCTCTTACCTGCTGTGCTGTATTGCTCGATGTATCACAACTGTATCCAGTCCTTTATCTGTATCTGCTTGGCTTTTGGATCCACTTGCCTTTTGGTATCAACAAGTACAGAGTGAACTAAGTCAGAGAATGTATTTAAGTTTTTTGTGTATAGGACATGAACTAACAGGGAGCTGCTGGTGTGTATGTCCCACCTGATGACAAGATCACCAAGTAAACTGGAACGGCAGAAGAAAATAATAATAACTCCATAAAAGGACTTCCAGGAAATGAAGACATCAGTTTGAACTAGTTTAGACAAAAAACTTAAGAATGTGTGACATATCTCTGGGTGGAGCTTTTGTGTTTAAATACAGGAGATGCTGAAGCTCCAGTCAGACGTGTCTTGGGTTTTTGCTGTGTCTCTGTTGGTTTGGGGTAAGAGCGTCTCCTTTCAGCTGAAAGCTTTAATAAATGTTGGTAATACTTTTTAACTTGAATCTCTCCGATTGATTATTGTGTCTTTTCTCCATGTATCTCTGAACCAATGAGAGGAACAGGTGAATAGGCTGAAAAGTCTGAGTTGTTGTGTTAATTTTCCTCGACACAATACAAACTTGTTGTAACTGCCCATGAGGTAGTGCTCTGAAATATAAATGAAGTTCAGACAATTGTTGTTAAAAACAAACAAAAAAAAAACTGGTAAAATTAGTTTCTTATGCAAGTATCGGCCAATTTCCGTTTTCCCAAAATTAAGGAAATCTGGGCTGATAAATCAGTGTCCCTGCGTGAGTTTTCCAGATACTCCCGTTTCCTCCCACAGACCAAAAACATGCATGTTAGGCTGAGGCCCTATTTACACGGACATGATGGGGGAAACGTAGGGTTTTTGGTATGTTAATTAGAGGAAAAGATTTGCGTTGACACGGTCGCATTTTGGGTTTACATGCATCTGGAGGATTCCCCCCCCGCCCTCCCGAATCCGCTGTAGTTACCATGCCGGGTCATTAGATGGCGCTGTGAATTTTGTACCTTCACCTAATGCGCATGCATGCTCCTCGGCACGTTGTTTTCCTCTGTGCTAACCAGCTAACAACAACGTAACAAGTTAAATGGGATTTACCTGTATAAATAAAGGTTGATTGATTAAAGCTGGATTTTGGATAAGAGTCGACAGATTTGATGCCAAGTGGGACTGCTTCATCTAACAGCTCCACACCGGTCACTGGGTGGACCAGAACCGAGACAATGTCGGACTTTACTCCGTGATAATCAGTAGCTGTTTTACAGCAGGTAAATCAACGTTCTTAATAATGTTTGCTTGTGCTTACTTCGGTTACAAAACAACCAACTAAGTTTTTATTTCTTCCTGAAAGAAGAAGAAGCAGTCATTCCACCAGGCGGACCGGTTCTGAACGAGGCTCAGATGCAGGGCAGGAGGACGTTGAAGAGAGATGTGGATTAACTACTTATATTAAATTCCCCTCATTTCTTTTATTCAATCCATTCAAGTTCAGTTAACGTGTTTTAATAGTGTGTTCAGTATAATTATCAGTGTTTGTGTGACATACAGTTTGTGGTGTTGAATAAATAAATAAAAATTAAACCTGATGTCTTCATTTTCAACTTTAGTAACATGCAATATGTTTAGCATCATTTTAAATTTGAATTGCATAATGTCCAGATAGCTTCATTTATCTCAGAGCTTCATTATATCTCGCACTAACATAAATAGTGTTTATTATTTTTAAACTTGTTATTTAGCACATTTAGTATGTTATAGTGCAGCGTGACGTGTGCCTCGTTCTATAAACAGCGACATTAGAACTGGATCAGATTGTCTCTTCCAACACAGATGTCGGTCACAGCACCTGGAATCTGACGTAGATTAACTACGAGATTAAAATATATTCCATCAGTCGAGGTTCTGAAAGCACTATCCGCCGCCATGTTGATAGAAATATAGCGTCGGTCCACGCGTGCGTGTGCACATGTGGTTTAACACAAAGCCTCAGCGGGAGATGTTTACATTATCAGCGGGGGGTCAGCGAAAAACCTCCACTCTGGAAGGTGGTTCAGAAACCTCTGGATTCAAAGAGGGGGGCCACTGGTATCGTGTAAATGATCAGCAGATACGCAGAGAGAAAGCTGTGGATGCACTCAATACGCGCCGTGTAAACGGCCTTTGAGTGATAACTCTAAATTGTCCTTAGCCAAAAACGATGAAGTGGTTAAAGATAATTGATAAACTTTACAAACCACCACAATAAAAGTAAACATTTTATTAAAAAGACAGCTCACTACCTAACAACGATGCTCTTTGTGTTTGAGCTCTTAATTAGATGAGGACATGGTAATGACTTGTGTTCAGTTTCATTTTAAAATAGACAAATGAAAACTAAAATACCATTTTGTACTGTGCTATAGAACAACACTATTTTATCCATTAAATATAAAATAAAAACCCTATACAAAAGTTCAAGTTCTGAAATAACTCTTTCCTTAAGATGGACAACAACAAAAAAAATCATTACAAAACCCTAAACTCATCAGTTTACATTTAATACAACAACAACAACAACAACAACAACATCGGTGTCATACAATGTTACGTTTTACAAGCTATTTATTACAAGTTGTCATAGATTTTGAGTACTTAATGAAATTTTGACGAGAATTATTTTCACAAGATAAAACCATTTTGTCCATGAGTGACCCTGATCTGGGGGTGTTCACTTGATGGTCCCCTGTTCACCCCTGCGCTCCACTGGATGGGGTCAGTGTGCTGCCTGAGCCCTCTTTAAAACTATTACTGGATCTCAAGACAAAACTACATTCATGGTAAAAATTGCTGCTCATCTCAGTTTTTTAGGCCAGCAGTTTTTCATCAAGTCTATTCAATTGAGTGATCCTTGAAAATACGGTGCACAAGCATTGTGTTCATTTTCACTCCAGTAATGCAGCTCATTCTAGAGCCAGGATTTGACATTAAGGAGGAAAGCAGATGCTGGGGATGAATGGAGATGAGATGGAGACAATCCAGAGTGAAATGAGCTGTGAAACCACAGACTTGTAACCATGATTCCAATGACGATGGACTAGCTATCTGTTAATGAGAATGGACTGAGCAATTTCCTGCTTTGTGCCGAGTATTGTTGTTAACGGCATTCATCTTAAATGACTATTTTTCAAGAGAAGTGTTTTGGTGATTGTCACAATGTAAAAAGTACAATGGGGCGAGTGGGAGAATTTTGAACTCTCTTTTATCCGATATAAAAATCAAACAAACATCACAGCAATAAAGCACTAAGTGCTTCAAACATACATCCTGCATCTTTGAAGTTCGAGTGATGAAGCCTGAACTAAGACTTCTGGTGTTCAACTGAGCTCATCCACTGGTGCAAAGTACCAGTTTAATGCTGCCAGTTAATAAGCAGCTTACACTGAAGCTTAGAGATGTCTTAGCACATGAAAAAGACATATGTAGTGTGTGTGTGTGTGTAGATAAGTACTGTGGGTGCCTTTTATGGTTTTGAATTTGATTATGATACTGTGATTGACGACAAGGCAACAAATGAGAGGGGGAAAAAAATCATTTTTATTACACGATATGCAATAAAACAAACTTAGGATGCTTTCTTTTCCACTTTATGTTGGGTTTAGTTTACTACAATTAAATATAAAGAAAATTATAAAAAGCATTAACTGTTAACAACTTATCTTTCTTTTTGTTTTACTGTAATTGAGCTTCTGAGCATTAAAATTTAATTAAATGAAATACGCAACTGGTAAAATATTGTGAAGTAAAAAAGAGTTGTTAAATAACTAAACATGTTTTAAAACTAAAGGATACGACTGTGTATTAATTAAAAAAAACAGTTTGTATTAATAAAGGCATTTTAAGTAATTTAATTAAATAATCTTCATTTTGTAGGTTCAACTTTGCTCAAAACAGTATCTCATGTCACCTTTTCACTAAATACTACAACAGAAGCAGCTTTTTTGGATCTAACAAAGTAAAGTCAGGTCCTCTGGACGGATTATTCTTGAAACGTTTCATATTTTATCCAGAAGACTCCGTCAGTCGAGCAGCTGCAATAAACTCGTTTTTAAACGGCATCTTCTCGTAGTGGATCAACCAGTTTGCTGGTGACAGCCAAAACTAGATGTTCACGCGATAAAGCAGGACCATCAGCCCAACGACTGAACGTTAATGCCCCGACTACGACTCTATAGTCACTCCTCGACTGACAGAGCCTTTTGGATAAATACGAAATGTTTCAACAAGAAGAATCCATCCAGAGGACCTCACTTTACTTTGTTAGATTTTTTTTTTTTACCTGGATTATTGAGCATGCACCAGGATATTTCTTGGTTGTTTGATGCAGACGAAAATGACTTTAGCCTTGATCCCGCACTCCCAACCCCTTCAAAATGATGCATCAGACACGCTGGTTGTAAATGTGTTGCTGCTTATTAAAACATCTAACAAAATTCAAACAGTGTTGTTATCCTGAAGAAGTTGCATCTAGTTATACCCAAACAAGATATTGATGTTTAAACCTGCAAACAACATAAAACCAGCTTTACCTGTGTTCTTTTTAAGGACCGACAGATGGTCAGCTACCAGATCTTCAACACTACAAGCCGACACATAAATCTGCACCACACACAATCATACTGCTTTGTTCAGAGGCAGCCAGTAAGTGAATAAACTGCTTTGAGGTTAATGCCTCAGTGTGCTCTACCATGGAGGATTAAGCAAGTCATTACCGTAAAGCTTACAGCTGAGGTCTGCTGGGAGATTAAGACAACTATGACTCGAATGAGAGGACACAAAAGAAAAATAAATGGATTGTTTGAGGCAGGTCAAGCCAGGTGCTTAAAAACATAAGAAGTGTGTATTTATGTGTGGCTGAGCTCAAAGGAGTAAACACTGGAAACAGTCATGCTGCGTTAGGGTTTAGTGCTTCATGGTATCACTACTGCAACAGGAATCTAGACCATGTAAACACGGCTACTTCAAACAAAATATGACCAAGAGCATCTCTTACAGATTAGGGATGGGATTGTTCATTGGAGTTTACTGACAATTTATGTGACAAAAATGTAAATATTTATTTCAAATATAAATTTTTATAATTATTTTAAGATACTACAGAACCCAATGCCCAAATCACACCATTCCTCATGTTCTTTGCAGTTTGAGGATGTGACTATATCTGCAGATTTTTCAACGTTATCTTGACTGGTCAGAGAGGAGCAAGCTAAAAAAAAAAAAACCTTTGAAACCTTGAAGACATCTTGAGCAGATACCATTCCAAACTTGCGGGGTTCTTCGTGCACATAAAAAAGACCATTATGTGGTACTATCAAACTGACTAGACATTTTCTCTTTCTTTATTAAACATCTCTCTCTGAGATTTCATTGGCTTTTAACTAGGAATGTGTGATAAAACGGTATACGGTAGAAACGATAGAAATTTAGCCTACGATAGAGATCCGTCTTCTAATGGCTAACCACAGTAATGCTGTGTCTCAAGTAAAATCAGAGCCGTCAGTTTAATCGTTAATTTTTTTGTTAAAAACTGTGCGCAAATGGCGTTAAAATCTTTTCTTTGAGAGCTGAGTAGCGAAGCTACAAGCTAACTACGGCCGGCTTGCCGTAGTGTTGCTGTATTCTGACGCATGTGCAAAACACTGTGTTCAGTCGAAAGTTGTTTTTTGTTTTTTTTCCGTTGAAAGTTAAAGTAAGCGTTGGTCAGCTTTAGAGAAACCTGCTCTCTGATCTGTGAAAAGAACGCTGTGTTGTGTGATTTTACTGACAGACGCTCGGGTCAAAACCACAGATTCATTTTGTGTCAGCTCTCCATTAAAGCAGAAGGAGGCGCCCACTAGAGGGTTGGAGGGTGAAGTGTTTCAGTGTAACATTCTGCTCTGTTCCTGTTCATTTCTTAAGACTGGAAACTGTTAAGAGTTAACAACATATTCTTTTGTTTAAAACGTGGCTAAAACTACATTTTATATATTTTGCACTGTTTTGCACTACAAGAAAGAAGCCTAATACTTGATTTGTTAATCATTTAAAAACTCTCTGGACCTAGTAGTGGAATGTTCTTAATTCAAAATATATGATGGCACAAGAACACCCTATGCTTTTTTAAAGCAAATTTTATACCAAAAACATATTGCGATATATATTGTTATCGCCACCCTTCACAATACATATCGTGATATGAATTTTATGCCATATCGCACATTCCTACTTTTAACCCAGAGTGAGTTAGCATCTGTGTCTTAATGTTCTATTCATTTACTTATGATGTTCTGATTATTTTTTTTAAATATATATTTAGGTGTTTTTATTGTTTTACTGTTTTTTGTTTGTTTTAATTTTGTACAGCACTTCGGACAGCTGCTTGTTGTATTTTAAGTGCTTTAGAAATAAATTGGTATGGTATGGTAATGTCTCTTCTTTCTGGGATCTGTCTCAATTTACAACTAGAATATAGCTCAAGAGCCTAACTGTGAGTGTAGACAAATGTGACTGCGATGAAACATGCAACCAAAAATATAACAGAATAAATTAACCCCATTATATTGTCATTATCAAACCAAATTGTACTACAGTATCATATTTCTGCCAAATATTCTCACTAAACTCCGCACAACTAAAAGGAGCTATTTGATAAATACATAAACAGACACCCCGAATGAAAGTTTAACAAAGCGAATGTATAACAAAACAGCCTTAGACATCATCAGTGGTATAAAATATGGTTATTATCTGTAACAAATAATAATGATGCAGAAATTTGCTTTAGTCTCCACAAACAGACACCCAGTTACTTGGGCTATACAAGCCAATACACACAATCCTAGTTGGGAGCCTTTGCCTTCCTAATACAATCAAAGCTAAGGTAATTCATAGACAAAAGAAAGCAGCGCTTAAGTCTAAATATATGTTCAAGAATTTCATCATACAAGTAAAAGCAGGCCATTTTTCACAGTAGATGTTAAAGTAGAATAGCCAAGAGTTCATTTGTTTAATGAAGTCCAGAAAAAAAAACTGCATGCCTGTAAGACTGCAGCAGACAAAGTGTGCTACTTCATTAAAATGACAAACACGGTCAAAGTTACAAGGTCACAGTCAAGACGTTTGCATTACAGACAGCATTGTTTCCACTACCATTACTCAAGGAGGACACCCTGCCCTGTCAACTGAATCGAGCACCCCATCTAACAATCCCCCACGCAGCTCTGCCCCTAGCAGAGATTGTAGCAGCTCAGCTCAGACGCCAAACCGCGACAACCGCGTGCAACAATAACATTGCCACAAACTAAAAGCCCCCCCCCCAGACGTCAATAAATACAGAGGAGATGAGCGCCCTCCCAAGGCAAGTAACCTAGGGGAAACACTGGATTTGTTTTCAGTTATTGGTACTTGAGGAACTTAAAGACATCGTACTCTGAAATTTGACAATACTGAGTGGGTAGCCACTTACCTCCTCTGATTCTTTCACACAGAAACAAAGACCTCGCTCAACATCTCATCCACCTTCCCCTCTAAACTCCGTCCACCGCCCAATCCTTTGATTTGGTCTGCTTGCAGATTCCCCAGTACCTAAACAGAATAAAGTACAAAGGTAATTATTATACTGAAAAATTACACCGCATCCTTATGCAACTGTGTTAGCACAAGGATGCTCTTTATAATCTACATTACATCAAAAGGCTATCTTTGGGCATACTTGAAGAAAATAACAAAAATATATTCAATTCCATTCACAAACTGTTTTGCTTATTACTAAACAGCTCTGACCAGTCACCATTGTGTGTGTGTGTGTGTGTGTGTGTGTGTGTGTGTGTGTGTGTGTGT
>NC_056499.1:37368271-37374974 GCF_014905685.2 Nematolebias whitei
TGTGTGTGTGTGTGTGTGTGTGTGTGTGTGTGTGTGTGTGTGTGTGTTCTGGTATTCCCTACGGTATGGGGACATGAAACTGTTTACACAGTCACGTCATGGGGACCTGTTCCCTTATGGGGACCAAAATCCAGGTCCCCATAAGGGAAACTGCTTTAAATCAATATTTGAGCTATTTAAAAGGTGCCTGTGATGTTTTTGGGGCTGGCCCATAACGCATGTTTTTCAGTCAAAGTTTGTGTGTGTGTGTGTCTCATAGCGCCCCCTTCCAGTTTTTTTACTGCTACTGCAACCAGTGTTTCACACACACTTTTCATCCAAATATAGTAAGGTGCCGCCCACTTCCTGGTCCTCATTAGGAAGGATTTCACCAGAAAAATACAATTTAAGTGTAAAGGTGTTTTCTTTTCAAATATAAAGAAAATAATATACAAGATGATTATTTCATGTCCAAATTCAAGTTTGTTAATTTAACCCCTTCAAAAAAAAAAAATAGCATTTGGTCAAAATGTTGTACTTAAACTAAAGAAATTCCAAATGGACTATAAAATATATGTACACATCAAAAAAATTGAGTAAAAAAATGGTTAAAAAGCTTACCCAATTAGAGAAACAATAAAAAGTTGTAACAATTTTGCAAATTTTCACTCTTATATTGTAGCCAAAGCAAATGGACAAACATTTGTCTTAAATTGTAACTGAAAAATAGTAAAAGTTGGAACCTATCTGATTTTTAGGAGGAGTTTGTTCAAATTGTGCAGGATAAGTTACTTAAAGAGTCAGGGGCTTGTGCTAGATGGGAAAAATAAACACAAGGTATGCATGTTTGTTCAAATAACCAGTAAGCTAATGATTAGTCCTACAAGTATGGTAAATATTTTAACACTAACATTTTATTTTCACATCACTCTATGTGCATTCCTGCTGATGAGACAAAAGAGGTAGTCTGTTTAAGATTAAAATCAGACACCACTCTGAGCAGCAGGGCTACACTTTCCACAGAGCAACTGTGTCAACTCGAACCTGTGCCTACAGTCAACCTACTTCACATATGGGGGCAATAACATGAGTATGCTATGGGTTCTCCAGTTTTTCTTATTGTTGCCAACCTGTACATGGAAGAGGTAGAAAAGAGAGCCATGATGCCCTTTTCAGGGAGAGCACTGAGTCATTGGTTTAAGTATATTGAAAACACCTGGGTTAAAATTAAATCTCAAGAAGTCCACCATTTCACTGATCACATCGACTCTGTAGATAAATATATAAAGTTAACATGAGAAGATATAAAAAAATAGTAGGTTGGCTTTCTTGGACTGTGAGGTCTTAGTTTCTGATGGAGGACATTTGCAATCTGAGGTGTACTATAAACCAGCCCACCCTCTGGAGCACAAGTTAGGAGTCATCAGGACTCTGTATCACAGAGCAGATAGCATCCCCACTAATTTGGGAGCCAGGCAGAAGGAGAAATCCTACACAAAACAGGCTCTAGAGCAATGTGGATATCCTAACTGGGCCTTCCTGAAAGAAGATAAGAAACCCAAACAGGACTCCAGTCAGCCATCAGGTAAAAAGGAGGAACCCAGACCAGTGGTCATTCCATATGATGAGGGAGTATCAGAGAAACTGAGATGTTTATTTTCTAAACATAACGTCCCAGTGGCTTTTAAACCCCAAAATACATTACGGCAAAGACTGGTTCATCCCAAAGATCCAGTCCCCCGGCACAAACAGTAATGTTGTGTATGCTGTTCAGTGTCAGGAGGGCTGTGATCAGTCTTACATCGGGGAAACTAAACAGCCACTGGCCAAAAGGATGGCCCAGAACAGAAGATCAACATCATCAGGCCAGGACTCTGCGGTCTACACTCATCTCCAGGCCAGTGGTCACTCTTTCAGGGATGAAGATGTGCACATCCTTGATGGAGAGGAACAATGGTTTGAGAGAGGAGTAAAGGAGGCCATCTTTGTGAAAATAAATCGTCCATCATTAAACAGGGGTGGGGCCTCCGGGTTCAACTGTCCCCCTCTTACAATGCTGTTATTGCTAGTATCACTCAGCCCTCTGTGAACAGTAAACAGCCATCAGGTGCTAATGATCCATTGTTAGTCTGATGGTCCTTCTTGACCATGTGATCAGCTGGTTTTGGTTGTCAGCAGCAAAACTGGTTGATCCACTCTGAAAAGGTGCTATTTAAGAGACTGAGCTGAAAACCGCACCTCAGACTGAGGAAGTCTCTCGGATAAGAGACGAAACGTTTTTACATTTTTTATGTTGTTTTCCTTAGTTTTTTTTTGTTGTTTTTTTTATGTCCAGAGGACCAGATTTAACTTTTTTAGATACCATCAGTAAACAGGGGTGGAGGCCTCCGTGTTCAACAGTCCCCCTCTGACATTGACAATAACAGCATCGTAAATGTCAATTTATTTATATAGCACATAAAAACAACAAAAGCTGACCAAAGTGCTTTACAGTTAAGACAGATTAAAAATTAAAACAGAGTAAAAATGCATCTAGTGCCACTCAAAAACACAAGTTGACAGTAAAAACAACACACAACAATAAAATCAGATCAACTTGTTCTCAGACTCTCCGTGGATGAAATGCCAATGAATACAGATGAGTCTTGAGCAAAGATTTAAAAGTCTCAACAGTCTAAGCGGTCTTTAAATTCTCAGGTAAACTGTTCCACAGTTTTGGAGCAGTAACCGCAAAAGCCCGATCACCTCTGGATTTAAGTTTGGATCTGGGGACATCTAAGAGGAATTGGTTGGTACCGAAGTGCTCTTACTGGAGTGTAGATGTTAATGAGATCACATAAATATGACGGGGCCAGACCTTTTAAGACTTTAAAAACAAACAAGCAATAAAATCTTAAAATCAATTTGGAAGTGGACAGGAAGCCAGTGGAGAGAAGCCAGGACAGGGGTTATGTGTTCATGTATTTTAGTTGCTGTTAAAAGACAAGCTGCTGCGTTCTGGACAGATTGTAAACGATGCAAAGATGATTTGTCTAAACCAACATACAATGAATTATAGTAGTCCAAATGAGATGTAACAAATTATTGCTAGTATCACTCAGCCCCCTGTGAATAGCAAGCAGCCATCAGGGTGCTAACAATCCATTGTTAGGGTGATGGTCCTCCTTGATCATGTGAACAGCTAGTTTTGAATGTCAACAACAAACTGGTTGATCCATTATGAGAATGTGCTATTCATAAGACTGAACTTGGTGCAGCTATTGAGACTTTGTCAGTCTCTTTCTGATGACAGACTAAACGTTTCTTCAATTTTTTGTTTTTGTTTTTTGAACCGGTCCAGAGGACCTGACAACTTTTTTAGATACAGTATTTTAAGTTGGCTTGAAATTAAACTTGATATTTGGTATAATGCAAACTGAGCTTGCTAGATGCAAGATCATGTCTCATGGGTTGATGACATTGTTAAAAACTTTAAGGGATTAACCCACAGCTACATGGGAGAAGTTTCTTAATTATCTGAATGCAACTGGGGCCACAATCGCCAAGGCGTTCACAGGCCAGCCGAGAAACATATTCCCTTCAGTGTGTCCTAGGTCTTCCTCTGGGTCTCCTCCAAATATGATGTGACCAGAACACTTCACCAGGGAGGCGTCCAGGAGGCATCCTAACCAGATGCCTGAGCCACCTCAACTAGATCCTTTCTTCCTTTCTATGTGAAGGAGCAGAGGCTCTACTCTGAGTCTCCCGGATGACCAAGCTTCTCACCCTACCTCTAAGGGAGACACCCTACCGAGGAAACTCATTTCAACCGCTTGTATCCGCATTCTCATTATTTCGGTCTCTACTAAAAGTTCATGACCATAGATGAGGGTAGGAATGTAGATTGACTGATAAATTGAGAGCTTTGCCTTTTGGCTCAGCTCTCACTTCACCACGACATATTGGTACAGAGCCAACATCACTGCAGATGCAGCACTAATCTGACTACTGATCTCTCGCTTCATTTTCTCCTCATTCATGAACAAGACATCAAGATACTTAAACTCTTCCACTTGGGGCATGACCTCTTCCCCACACCAGAGAAAGCACTCTGCCCTTTTCTGGCTTAAGATTATGGTCTCAGATTTGGAGGCACTGATCCTCATCCGGCCGTGTCACATTCAGCGAAAGCTGAATATCACAATCTGATAAAGCCAACAGAACCACATCATCCACAAAAAGCAGAGACGCTATCCTAAGGCCACCAAAATGGATCCCCTCAACACCTTGGCTGTGCCTAGAAATTCTTTCCATAAAAGTTATAAATAGAATCAGTGACAAAGGTCAACCTTGGCAGAGTCCAATTCTAACTGGAAACAAGCCTGGCTTACTGCTGGCAATAAGCTCTGACACTGGTTGTACAGGGACCTAACAGCCCATATCAAAGGGCTTGGTACCCCATACTCCCATAATACCTCCCAGAAAACTCCCAGAGGGACACGGTCGAACACCTTTTCCAAGTCTACAAAATATATATAGACTGGATGAGCAAACTCCTATGCACCCTCCAGGACCCTGCTGAGATTAAAGAACTAGTCCAGTGTTTTACAACTAGGATGAAAACCACACTACTCTTTCTGAATCCGAAATTTGACTATCTGGTGGACCCTCCTCTCCAGGACTTCTGAATAGACCTTAGCAGGAAAGCTTAGGAATGTGATCCCCCTGTAGTTGGAACACACTCTGCAGTCTCCCTTTTTAAATAGGGAGACCACCACCCCAGTCTGCCAATCCAAAGGAACTGCCCCCAGTGTCCACACAATATTGTAGAGTCATGTCAGCCAACACAACCCCATAACATCCTGAGACTTAAGAAACTCTGGGCACATCTCATCCACTCCCTGTGACTTGCCACCAAGGAAATTTTTAACCACCTCGGTGACCTCAGCATCAGAGATTGGAGAACCTGACCCAGGGTCCCCAGGCTCTGCTTCCTCATTGGAAGATGTGCTAGTGGGGTTGAGGAGGTCTTCAAAGTAGTCTGCCCACTGACCCACAAAGTCCCGAGTCCAGGTCAGTAGCGCACCACCTCCATCATAAACAGTGTTGGTGGTAAACCACTTTTCTCCCTTAAGACGTCAGATGGTGGACCAGAATTGCCTCAATGCGATGTGGAAGTCATTCTCCATTGCCTCTCCAAACTCTTGCCACAAGCAGGTTTTTACCTCAGCAACCACCCAAGCCGCAATCTGCTTGGATTGTCAATACCCATCAGCTGCTTCCAGAGTCCCACTCGCCAAAAAGACCAGATAGGACTCATTCTTCAGCCTGACAGCATACCTCACTGTCAGTGTCCACCAGCGGGTTGAGGGTTGCCGCCATGACAGGCACTGATAACCTTATGGTAACAGCTCTAGTAAGCTGCATCAACAATGGAAGCATGGAACATGGCCCACTCAGACTCAATGTCCCCCACTTTCCCTGGAACATGTTCAAAGCTCTCTCAGAGGTGAGTTGAAGCTCAGTCTGATGGGAGACTTTGAAAGACATTCCCAACAGACCCTCACTATACATTTGGGCCTGTTGGGTCTGACCGGCATCCTCCCCACCATTGCAGCCAACTCACCACCAGCTAATGGTCAGTTGACAACTCCACCCCTCTCTTCACCAGAGTGTCCAAGACATGCGGTCGCAGATCAGATGAGACAACAACAAAGTCAATCATCAAACTCCAGCATAAGTGTCTTAGTGCCAAGAGCACATATAAGCCCCTTATCCACGGGGCCCTTTGGTACTCCTATGTAACTAGTTGTGGCCGATTGCGTGTTTTATCAACAATGCCTTTAGCAGTGGAACCCACCCCATTTTTGGGACCTAATTCTCTGAGGTCCCAGGTCTGGTTTTTGTAGGGTCTAGATGTGACGTCAGCGCACTGTAGGTCACTGATTGGTCAGGGGGCGTATTCATTGGTGGAGAGCGGAGATTCAGTCTTCCACCGGAAATCCCGATCCACCATTTTCTTTTTCACCCACCATAACAGACAACAAGAAATTGGAGGAGCATATTTTGGAATATTTTATAAGGTAAAACAAATAATCATGGCACAACCGTGGTTGAATGCTGAAGTTCAGGCATTTCTCTGTTTGCTGGCCGACGAACAAGTGCAAAGCGAGCTAGATGGAACGAAACGAAATGAAAAGATTTTTCAAGAGGTGTCTGCGCAGATGGCGGTGCAGGGCTTCCATCGCACACCAAAGCAAATTAAAGCTTAAAAAACTAAAAAGCGATTACAAAACGATTAAGGACCACAACGGTAGGAGTGGAGCAAACAGAAGAAACTGGAAGTGGTTTGAACAAATGGATGCCATTTATGGCAAACGCCCAGCCAACAAAGGGAGGGAGAGTGGCCTAGACACGGCCACTGCTCTTCTGGAATCTATAGTTGATGGTGAGTGTATTTTATTTACTTTAAGCATATTTCCTTTTCCTCATGTAACCATTTCTTTACGTTTTCTGAAAGTACTCTGAACAAACGAGGCTGACGCGGTTAAGTCGTCATTAGTTAGCATCATTGCTAACTGTACTCTGTTGCTGTTTTTCCACTCTTATTTTGAATGCAGAAAGTCCCACTGAAGATGAAGGTTCGCCAGATTCTGCTTTTGACTGTCCAATCCTCCCCGCTTCTGACCCTTCCCGACCACACCAGCTCCAAGTACATCTACGCCACAGAGTACATCTACGCCAC
>NC_056499.1:37374984-37378621 GCF_014905685.2 Nematolebias whitei
CCACCGAGTACATCTACGCCACCGGGCACATCCACGCCACCGGGCACATCCACGCCACCAGGCATATCCACGCCACCGGGCATATCCACGCCACCGGGCAACATGCAGCAGAGCGGCACCAAACAGCACCCGTTACTATGTAAGAAGAAGTAACAATCGTGTTTAACATCACATTGATCATGTCGATATGAATGTTTTGTTTTTGTTGTAAAACACCTTGCATGTATTCAAACTACTTGTTTATTCAGTTGTAATGTATAAATGTTAAATTTAATTATTCATTTATTACTTAAACTTTCATTTATGAAGTTTATTATTGAAATTACACAGGGTGTAGTGATTTTTGTTCAGATTAACGATGCTCTGTTCTTTTTCTAAATTAGCACAAACCGTTGTAAATGACTACATGTAGTTTATTTATGCCCACCTGCTTACTATCATTAAAGTACTAGACTGCTTTATGAACAGAATCATTTCTGATCTTGTGAACAAACACCTTTTAAAATTAGTAGGAACTTTAATGTAAATAATTTATTTAAAAACTCTACCTGTACTTCATCATCTAACAGCCATTTTCTTGTGTGTTATTCCTAGGCAATAGAAAGCGCAGATCAACAAGTGCAGCAGAGAGCTTTGTTTCTGCGCATACAGAACAAGAGGAGATGAACCGGAAGCAGAGAGAGGAACACTTCCATTTTATTTGTGAGGAGGCCAAAAAAGCAAGGCAAGAAGAAGCTGCGGAGAGGCAACGCCAAGCTGCAGCAGCGAGGAAGCAGGAGAAAGCAATTAGGAGGGAGGAGATGGCCTTGAGGAGAGAGGAAGCAGATCTTCGCAGAGAGGAAGCAGCACAGCGAAGGCAGGAGGCTGAACAGAGTGCTACTTTCAATCAGGCACTCCTTGGGGTGCTGAAATCCATTGCCTGTTCCATGGCAAACAGACATGTTTAAAAATATTTAGAGTAGATCATAGTTGATCTATAGAAATGTAGATCCTGCAAGGTAAGCCCACAAATAGCCAAACATGTAGCTTGTTAAGTTTGCATATATAATTAGTGTATAATTATTTTTTTTTGTACAGGTCTTTATTTCTAATAAAAGAAACATTTTCAAGTCTTGAGCTTCCATCTGATCATCAAAAGTGAAGTGCTTACAGTGTTTTTTTACGTCAATAGTGTAGATAAGTGAAGTAATTGTTTTTTTTTTCCTGTAACAATGCTGGTGAAGATTCTCAGTTATCCTCGACACGGCAAATCCCCCCCAAAACAGATAAAAACAAAACCACAGGACTTTTTTTGAAAACTGAAGACGTTTCGCTAATCATCCGAGGAGCACTCACAATTCAATGAAAAAAGGAATATGGGATTAAAGTTACAAAGCTGTGGTGTTCTGTAAGCTTGCTGGAGATTGATCTGCATGTGTCAGTCTCCATAATACAAGCTTACGGTACACCACAGCTTTATAACTTAAATCACACTCCTTGTTTCATTAAATTGAGAAAGAGCCTCGGATGAGAAGTGATACATCTTCAGTTACAAATAAAGTCCAGTATTTTTATTTATGCATTTTTTCGGTTTTCTATATATATATTAATGTATACATGCATAAACAAATATAAAGTTCTTGTTGTAGGTTTTGGTTATTTGTTAAAAACAAAAATTAAAGAGATTACAGTTTTTCTAAAACTACAGCCGCTAAAAAACGCAGCATATGTGATAGAAGCACAGCAACAGTGTTTATTTTGCCATTTTTACACGAACCTGGTAATAAGGCATGTCTGTACATTAAAAAAAAAATCAAGAATAATTATTAATCCATGTTTATTTTCAAATCAACACTTTAACGTTCACTTGTATCTAAGGAAGGCTGGGGAGGTAAAAAAAGATTAAGGGGTGGAATTAGGATAAGTTACAGCTCGAGGTACTCCATCAGAGCATCTCTGACACCTCGGCCCTGCTCTCCATCTTGCGGGACAGCGACCGGGATGGGCTGTGCGGCTGGTTCTGCTTCAAGTTCATCGAGGTCATCCATTTTGGTTGTGTGTTGTTTTCAGGCTCTTCTTTTTCTAACACGTTAGTGGTGCTTAGAAAAGAGCTTAATGTAACACTACCACCACCAGCTGGTAAGGTGCGTTGATATTAATAATCCACCCACTAGAGGTGAACAATCCGCCCACTAAACGGGAAATATAGGCAATGTGGAGACAGAAAAATAGAGGTCCCACCAGAACCGGACACAACAGGCTACAACAAGAACCAGACCTGTGGATACCAGGCTATAGATACCCTTCATGCTTCAACATGGTGTTCGTTATGGACAATCCACGATGAGAACAGAAGTCCAATAACAAAACACCACTCGGGTTCAGATCGAGGGGTATGCCCATAGCGAGGGCATAAAATAGCTTGAGATGGCCACGGACCATTACTCCTAAGCCTAATAAAGACTTGGCCATGCCCCTCATGTACCCTTTGCGCCCGTTCAGGGGCATCAAATTTTCCATTTCCCCATAAGTCCTAGCGTGAAAGCAGGAGGGACATAAAACTCACAGAACCCAGTCTCGGGGTCATGCTGATGAGGATCTGTGAGTTTTGTACACCAGCAACTTTGTTGAGTGGGTCAACCAAACACCAGTTTGGCAGAAGAACAGTTACCCATAAATCCTTGGGAAAAAGGAGGAGGGACATCAAACTCACAGATCATGGTCAGGGGATTGTGGGGAACAGGACCCGTGAGCTTGGTGTGTCAACAACCTTATTAAGGTAGTTAACGAGCGGTGTGTTTTCTCACCACCAATTACCCATAAATCCTTGGGAAAATGTAGGAGGGACACTAAACTCATAGATCCTGGTCAGGGGTTCGTTCTGATCAGGACCTGTGAGTTTGAGCTCTTTGGAAGGTTCCTAAGGGGGTCAACAGGCCTTCCAAATTCAAAAGGTCAAAAGGTCAGGCCTTTATTAAAACAAGTGATGGATTGCCCATAATTCATAGAAGGAAGGAGCTAGGGACACAAAATTTTCGATGTTCTGTGTGGGCTCTCAGCTGATAACACCCTGAAAATTTGAAGTAGCTGGCTTATTTCTGAAGGAAGTTATAAACATTTTTATAGTTGGGCATCTCTTTTCTCTTTGAGGCTGCAGTAGAGGTTTGATGAGTGCATTTTGGCTCACAGCTTCGCATAAGAAGGTCCTAGAAAGATGAGCCAGATACTGTTGGAAAGATCTGATTACCGAGAATTGAAAGACACCTGTCTCACCTCTGTGTGTGCTTGTTACAACTCTCAAAATGCCCAGAAGTGCATGTACTCACGGGGCATCTAGCGCCCGTTTCCGTGCACGTACGTGCACGAAACTTTGCACACCCCTTCACAGATACTTGCTTTATATCTGTACAAAGTTTGAAGTGGTTGGCTTATTCTTGAAGGAAGTTATTAATTTTTTTTACACTGTGGCCTCGCTTTTATTCTTGAGGCCATCTACTGGAGGTTGGACGAGTGCATTTTGGCTCACAGCTTCGCGTAGGAAGGTCCTAGAAAGATGAGCCAGATACCGTTGGAAAGATCTGATTACGGAGAATTGAAAGACACCTGTCTCATCTCTGTGCGTGCTTCCTACAACCCGCAAAATGCCCGGAAGTGCATG
>NC_056499.1:37378631-37382542 GCF_014905685.2 Nematolebias whitei
AGATACTTGCTTTATATCTGTACAAAGTTTGAAGTGGTTGGCTTATTTCTGAAGGAAGTTATTATTATTTTCTTTTTGACCGCTCGGATGGATGGATGGACAGGTGTGTTTCTGCTTGTAGCTTGGCATTAGAAAATCAGATCAGGGTGAGCCTGGTACAGTTGTAAAGACCTGGGTGATACAAATCCAACGTGCCCTCCCTCATCTGTGTGTGCGCTTCCTACGCAACACACAACGCAAAAGAGTGCGTTACTCAATGACCTTTATGTTTAAGATGGCCGAAACTGACTCTCATATGACAAGGTGCAATGGTCTGAGTGGCCCACACCTTTCTGTTCTGGCCTCCGCTGTAACCAGATCAAAGGATGATCAAAGGATGAGCTCGTTAAGGCCAGATCTCGGCTTCCGAGGCACGTAGAAAGACAAAACGAACACCGACTTATTCGTCTCGATCTCACAAACGACATGTGTTGAATTAGTGCACGTACGTGCACATTCAGGGGATTAAAAGACCAATTATGACCTATACGTAATCAGGGGAATGGGCTAAAGATATGAAATTTGATGTGCTCAATCCTTGGTCCATGCCGAAGAGGCTCTGTGAGTTTGGTACACCAACGACCTCCCTTTGGGGGTCAACGAACACCCCATCTGACCAGTGGAAAATTACCCACAAGTCCCAAATCTTTTGGTCTAGAGACCCCAAAATCGAAGTGGGGGAAGCTGGGGGGACTCCAAATAAGAATCTGGTGTCAGACTGGAGCCAAATGTTTGAGAAAAAAATTGGGTCTGAAAAGTCAGACAAAAGATGGTCTAAGTGTCTGAGACCAACAGACCACTTTAAATGAAAAATTGGGCCTCTTGGGAACATTTTTTTTCTACTGGGTCCAGACTCACTATCTTCGGATATGTTGTTGTGGGGCCTCTGAGGGATGCGTACACATTGGTCCCGTTCCGATTTGACCCTGTTTAGGGTGTTAAACGAAAGGGGTTCACTCCAGTTTCGTCCAAAATACAAATACCCAAAAAGCCTAGCGTGAAAGGTGCAGAGACACAAAACTTTCTATGCTAGGTTGTGGCCTCAAGCTAATGACACTCTGTGAGTTTCACAACCCTAGGACTCTGTTTAGTGGGTGAACCGCAAATCCCATTTTTCACAAATTACAAGTACCCGTAATTCATAGCGTGAATGGACGAGGGACACCAAACTCACAGATCATGGTCAGGGGGTGGTGCCGATCAGGATCTGTGAATTTGGTGCTCAATAAACCTCGTTAAGGTAGTCAACAAGCGGTGTGTTTTCTCAGAACCAATTACCCATAAATCCTTAGGAAAATGTAGGAGGGACACCAATCTCACAGATCATGGTCAGGGGGTCATGCTGATGAGGACCTGTGAGTTTGAGCTCTTTGGAAGGTTCCTAAGGGGGTCAACAGGCCCTCCAAATTCAAAAGGTCAAAAGGTCAGGCCTTTAATAATACAATGATGAATGGCCCATAATTTATAGAAGAAAATAGCCAGGGACACACATTTTTCAGTGTTTTTTGTGGGCTCTCAGGTGATGACACCCTGGAAATTTGAAATAGCTGACCTATTTCTGAAGGAAGTTATAACTTTTTTTATACTTGAGTCTTTGTCTTTGAAAGAATAACCTTCACATCAATGTGAAGAAGACAAAGGAGATGATTGTGGACTTCAGAAGGAACAAAAACATCTACACCCCCCTGAACATAAGAGGATCTGCGGTGGAAGTGGTCTCCAGCTACAAGTACTTGGGTGTACACATGAATGACAACCTCAGCTGGAGCAACAACACCACCAGCCTGATCAAGAAAGCTCATCAGAGACTCTACTTCCTCCGACGGCTGAGGCGAGCTGGTCTGGGAAGCTCAGTCCTCACCTCCTTCTACAGGTGTGCAGTGGAGAGCATCCTGTGCTCCAGCATCAACGTGTGGCATGGAGGCTGCACAGCTGCAGAAAGAAAAGCTTTGCAGAGAGTGGTGAAGGCTGCACAGAAATCTGTTGGAATCAGTCTTCCCACCATCAGACATCTACACCTCCAGATGCAGGAAGAGGGCCACCTGCATCATGAAGGACCCCACCCACCCAGCACACACACTTTTTGCCCCACTCCCCTCAGGAAGGAGGTTAAGGAGCATTAAGTGTAGAACCACTAGACTGAGGAACAGCTTCTACCCTGAGGCTGTTAGACTCATGAATCTCTAACTAGAATAATCACTGTGAAAAACCAAATCATGTTGCTGCTGATCTGTTTCATGTTGCTGCTGATCTGTTTCAATGTTGATGTGTTCATGCGTGCACATCTGCTCACAGACTCATGTTCATGTTTGTGCTGATGTTCAATGTTTTTATGTTATGAGTGCTTAGTGTATATTTAGTTGATGTTTTTCTTAGTTCATATCTTAGATGTTATTACTGTTTTTCTTATACATTTTATTGTTGGATGTAACTGGGACCCTGTGTACATAATTTCGCTCCACCACATGTACCACATGAGGTGCGAATGACAATAAAGAAACTCTGACTCTGACTCTGACTTTGTCACTTGAGGCCTTCTCTGAGAAGTACCTTTTGGCTCACAGTTTCACGTAGGAATGTCCTACGAGGATGATCTTGATACTGATGTAAAGCTCTGGTTAATAAAAATCCAACGAGCTCTTGCTCATCTCTGTGCATGCTTTCCATGACATTCAACAGGCCGTAGAGTTTGCTAATCACAGGCCTCCATAGACTTAACATGTGCTATTTATGTGGCCCCCGTGCACGCCGTGGTTAACACACGGACATGAAACTGTGCATGCATCTTCAGGTGTCAATACTTAACATACCCTAGCAAAATACAAAATAATGATTACATGAGAGAAAAATCACTGGTAGAAACAATACATGAGTGGCTGAAAAAGAATGCACCAACAAGAAACTAATGACAGGCACAGAATTTAAAAGAATGCTAACAAGGGGAAAATGCAAAACACCTAGGGATAGACAACAGGGATCAGGTGAGAGTGGGCAGGGTAGGAGCAGAGACTGACAAGTGAAACTAAACTGATAACACAGCTCACAGAAAACACAAGGAACAGAGCTCAGAGACACAAATATGATGTATAGGCTACTGTATATAGAAAATAAGTACCAAAGTACATGGAATGTGTCGTATGTTGTCACAGTTTATTCATTTATAAAATAACCATAACTACATGTCTCTTTTACAAAAGTAAATAAATGAGAAATGTTTCATATCAATAAATAATTAAATAAGATAGTTAGATATGTTATTGATAATAGGTAATCAAATCCTTTTATAAAATGTTTTCTTTTAACTAACTTTATTTATTTATTTGAACTTTTACTATTTGTTTTAAAACTGTAGTTATAACTGTTGTCAAACTTTACAAAGTTGTCTCAAATATAACACAAAATTTCTGTTTGAAACTGACTTCCTTTACAAGCTTTTATTTTGGAAAAAAACAGGAAGTTAGGATTAGTCAGCAAGCAGCAGTTTAATTCACAATCACAAGGTAAGACAAAGCACAATCGACAAGAAAGTTGGAACTGGAGAAATGCAAGCTGTGAAGCTTTGAAACGGGTTGGGTAAGTATTTTATTTATGTGAAATACATTGAAATAAATACTGATAGTCTGTTTTAAGAAGACATGCTTTGGGATACCATGTGCATGATGCTAGCTAGCACTAAGCTGAAGTTGGTTTGCAGACGGTCCAGATACTCCAATTGCAAAAATACAACATCTAGATTTTTCAAACCTGGACCAGATTATTCTAAACTTATAGTAGAATATTTACAACAAAGTTTGGGGTTTGTAAAACCTTTATCTGACTTGTGAAAAATCAATACAGGATGATTACTGCACTTTTTACCCATCTGGACCACA
>NC_056499.1:37382552-37385281 GCF_014905685.2 Nematolebias whitei
CACTTTTTAACCCATCTGGACCACATTAGACCTGGTCCAGATGCAAAGCTACAAGACCTAGACTTTTCAAACCTACAATAGATTACTCTTAACTTATAGCGGAATATTTAAAACCTAGTTTGTGATTTTTGAAACTTAAATCTGATTTGTGAAACTTCAAAAAAGGGATATTTCTACACTTTTTAACCATCCGGATCACACTAGACCTGGTCCAGATGCAAAACTACAACCCCTAGACTTTTCAAACCTGTACTAGATTATTTTACACTAATAACAGAATATTTAAAACCTAGTTTGTGATTTTTGAAACTTAAATCTGATTTGTGAAAAATGAATAAAGGGTGATTACTGCACATTTTAACCCATCTGGACCACATTAGACCTGGTCCAGATGCAAAACTACAACACCTAGACTTTTCAAACCTATAATAGATTACTCTAAACTTATAGCGGAATATTTAAAACCTAGTTTGTAATTTTTTAAACTTAAATCTGATTTGTAAAACTTCAAAAAGGGGGAATACTATACTTTTTACCCATCCAGATCACGCTAGACCTGGTCCAGATGCAAAACTACAACACCTAGGCTTGTCACATGTGGACTTCATGATTTTACACTAATAGAATAAAACTTAGTTTGTGATTTTTGCAACTTAAATCTGATTTGTGAAACTTCAGGAATTCAGGATTACTACACGTTTTACCCATCTGGACCACTCTACACCTGGCCTAGATTCAAAACTACAAAATGTAGACTCTTCAAACCTGGACTAGATGTTTATACACTTATAGTATAACATTTAAAACCAAGTTTGGGATTTGTGAAACCTGTATTAGATTGGTGAAACTTCAATAAACTGCCATAGTAGTTTTTATTTCATCTGGACCACACTGAAACTGGTCCACTTCCAAAACTACCTCATCTAGACTTGTTTTAAAATATTATTTGATAAATGTAGCATAATCTAGTCCATGTTTGAAGAGTCTACCAATTGTAAATTTGCATCTGGACCAGGTCTAGTGGGGTCCTGATGTATAAAAAGTGGAGTGAATGTCCTCTATTGAATTTTCACAAATCAGATAATGGTTTCACAAATCCCAAACTTCTTTTGTTACTACAATTAGTTCAGAATAATCTGGTCAAGATTTGAAGTATAAAAGTATTGTAGTGTTGAAACTAGAGCAGATTCAATTTGCTGAAGATATTGAAAAATTAAGTGGAATTGCTCTTTTGCCATTTTCCAAATTGGAAGTTACAATCTGACACCAGCTTCAGCTTTTGTAGTTTCTCCTTTGCTTCAGTTCTGGTTTTGATGAAATGTTTAGGCTTTTACCTCCTGCTTTTTTGAAGTTCAACTCATATCAGTTACTCTGCGGCTCAGCTCTGCATTTTTGGATTCTCCTCACCATATAAAAAAGCTATAACTAGGTTTTTCTTGATTTTGTAAGAGATTTAATGCTTTCTTAAAATGCAAAGTTCTGTAAGCACAGAACTGTCCTCGAATCTTGAAATGTTTTTGTATAATAAATTTTAATTAATGGATTTTTATTTAAACTGATTTACATTTTCTTATTTCTTGCAGTTGAAAATGGCACCTAGAATAAATCCTGTTAAGGATGCCATTAAGCATGTTATTTTCAAGACTGACAAAATATCCTTACTTGAGGTGAAGTACATCAATGCAGTGAAAGGTAAGCTGAGATAATGAAATAGGCTAGGTTTGCTGACATAACTTGCCTTAAAGAGAATATAATGGAGTGTAGTTAAAATCCCAATATATGTTTAATTTATTTGCCTCAAGGGAAAATAATTTGTTGATTTACCAAAAAAAAGTTGTTTCTAACAAATCAATCTCATCATAATTTGTTAAACCAGTCTCATATTAATAATTTTGTTAATAAATCAGACTTGAATTAAACAACATGAATTGCTATAACAACATGTTGTGTCCACACATTAAAATCTAAAATTCAATTTTATTATACATTACTTTTTAAACATTTATTATGTCAATGTTGATTCATACAGCAAAAGGGGCAGGAACTTTGATTGTAAATTATATAAACATTACACACAAAATTATTGTAGACTGCTGGATGGATAGTGAAAAATGAAACAAAATGTACATTTTACAATTTAAACTTTATTATATTTTGACATGAATTATAAAGTTTCAACCTCAAAAATGACAAGATCAAGAAAATAAAGTACTGAATTTTGCTTGATCAGAAAGAAACTGAAAGAGTAGAAAGTTAATGTTTAACATTTGGAGTTGTTTAGAAAGAAATTGAATGAGATTTATTTCTTAAACTAAGAAAATTAATGGAAAAATGGAACCAGTTGGAAAAAGGCAAAATAGGAAATTTAACTAATAATTTGGAAGCAAATAAAATTTTAGCTCAAACAAAAATGGACACTTTAATAGTGACAGGCAGGACAAAAGAGGTGTAACAAGCCAGATTGGGATTAAATATTTTTCAAATTGAATGTATGGACAGCTGCTGAAACTAGATTGAGTTGGAAAAAACGACATGCAAGTTTTTTTTTATCAAGATGAGCTGATGTAATGACTACCCTTTTACACTAATCAAATGTCAAAAAGCAACTGTTTTGCTACAATAAATGACTAAGTAACTTTAATGTAGTAAACCAAATTTTACTACATTGTAAACTAGCTAAGGCTATCTAAAAAAGTTAAATCTGGTCCTCTGGACATTCAAAAAAAAAA
>NC_056499.1:37385381-37400089 GCF_014905685.2 Nematolebias whitei
GTGGATAGACCAGAACAGAGGTGTGGTTTGTGATGTAAGGTGTTATGGAAAGTCAAGGATAGAGATTAAGATTGTTTAAAACAGACAGAAAGATTGTTGGAGAACTTCAGACTTCGTGGAGTCAATTCACCTAGTATCTTCTGTGAAAGTTAAACATGACATTTCTTTTCAGTAAACTTTTTAGTTGACCGAACCTCGAACTCTAACACACTTACAAATTTGCTCATTGAAGACAGAAAATCAAGAAATGCACATTACCCTGATTTCTTCTTTGAATGAGGAATAAAAATCATTACTTACTGTTTATGTAAATAAAAATGAGTAGTTCTCTTCAACCTGTAAACATTGTTTAAACTAACACAATTTGATTATCAAAACATTTGTAAAATAGTAATGATCA
This sequence comes from Nematolebias whitei, assembly GCF_014905685.2. Lineage (NCBI taxonomy): Eukaryota > Metazoa > Chordata > Actinopteri > Cyprinodontiformes > Rivulidae > Nematolebias > Nematolebias whitei. The sequence goes on from NC_056499.1 coordinate 37,385,782, forward strand.
TAGAGAATTGTCATTTCTACTTGATTAATTCAAGACAGAATGTCTCAGGATGGGTCAAACTGTATTTCTGGATGCAGATCAATGAAATGACAGTTTCTGTCCCACAAGGTTCTTAAGGTCAAGGGTTTTGACCTTAGGCTTAGTTTGACATCAGGTTAAGTTCACTACACATACAGAGGGGTTCCCTTGGATTGAACTGAAGATGCGGCCACTGGATGAAGATTGGAGACCAACGTCAGGATTGCAGGTCTCCTCCAGCGAAAGTCGTCGCTGGGTGGATGTCCAGTCGATGCCGTTCTGGTTCAATGTGACATGCAATTATGTGGTTTAAGGTGGGCTTATGAAGGGGATTTTACATAAGGCTTTAAACTATATGCACCTGGTGTGTAAGCTATTATGATTGGGAACAGCTACAGCTACCAGTTAAGGGATGGAACATGCTGAAAAGGGTAACTATAGGGGTCTATACCTATAGAAGAATGTTCTAAACTATTTTTCCATTCCTAACTTGGTTTAAGTTAGATTTACATGGTAAAATATAGTTTGGTTCAATTGTCTGTTGTCTTTTAGACGAACGACTTGAGATTGGGTGTTTGGTTTCCCCATAAATGTTTTTGGAAGTCTATGGCGAGCCTCATCAAAAAGAATTAGCTATCCCCCCAATAGAATTGTTCGAGTAGGTTCGGCTTAAGCGTTGTGAGACCAATGTAGATTATGGTACTTAAGGTAGCATTAATATACATTGACTCCGCAAAGATTACATTTTAACAGATGAACTGCATGTTGGCATGGTTAAAGGCCTCTTAGTCTCCAACTTAACTACACACAAAATTCATTCTTGCTTGGGGTGTTCAGAAACAATACAAAAACCAATTAAACGATGTCTCAAAATCGACAAAAACAGTGACTAAGCAACCAGTAAAACAACGTTTCAACATTGACAAAAGTAGTGATTAAGCAACTAGAAAACGACGTTTCGGTGCGCCACTCACTCTGGATGTCAGATTTGCTCACGTTATCGCGTCTGGTAACATTATCCTAACTGGCGTCACCCCCCTTCGGTCATGGGAGACCGCGAACACGGGTGAGGACGTCGCTCCATGAGCTAAAGTTAGGCTGTCCTTGAGTAGTTTTAACTGTTTGCGCAGCTGAAAGAGGACTTTAAGGTCTAGATTGGAATCCAGTTCGCTTTTCGATGGAGTGTATTTGTCTGGGTCAGTCAGATACAGTATCATCGAGTTAATTGCAGGATCCAACTTCTGAAGATGGATGATGTCTGGGTCAGTTGAAAATGACTTTTCATATTTTGAAAGAACTTGGCGAATTTTGTCTCTTTCTTCATCAGATGTCAAGAGTGTCGGCTTGGGCGACCACCTGTTCAATCTGTGATGAGACTGATGAGGGTTCTTGCTCCTTGGGGAGCTCCAACGAATCCCTTTCTGAGTCGTCGGACCTGTCTATGGGTAAGACACCATAGGTTTGAGGCCCTTGGTCGACATCATCGGTTGAGAAAAGAGCTATGGCCTGTGTTGGTTTTGTGAACCATACTGGCCCAGTTTCTTGACTCGGTACCAGGTTATCTGGGAGTCCTCCCAGAACTGGAATGCCTAGTTCAAAATCATGAAAATCAGGTTCTGAGTGTTCAGCTTGCGATGACACGTCATCGTTTGTGTGTGAGTTCACCCCCCCTTCTTCCGATGAGGGGTTGTTGGAGGCAACGACAGCAATGTCTTGGTGTGTTCCACCGACATATGTAATGTTGTCATTCGTGCCTTCAGATTTAGTAGCGATCACATCACTACATAGTGCTCCAGGTTGGCTTCCCATTTCAGCGTGTTTCAAAGTTTCTAACAACCTTTGTAGTTTCTCTGTCTCTTCCGAGCTCAGAGGTGTAGGGCATTGTATCTGGAACTTTTGTGATTTTATCGCCTCGGTTCTTTTCGTCCGAGGTGGGGGAGGGTTAGGTACGTCTTTTGGGGGTTCCTCTTCGGACTTCCCCTGATAATATGGGTCCTCTTGGATCCCATATCTTTGCGTCCTACGCACACCCCATTTACGATAATCACGTTCATCCTCTGAATGAGGAGCTTTTCTGTCCCAGCGTGGACCTTCATTACGCGGTTTGTTAGTTTGAAAATACTGCTTTGTCTCACCTTTTTTAGGAGGAGGGGTCAATGCACTCCATCCGTCCATTTCTAGGGAGTGGGGTTTAACCTTTATACCAGGAAACACCTCTATGGGCGTCTTAGTATGAGAACATGCCTCAAACACATTCATAGCACACTGTTTAATCTCATTGATGGATTTTTCTCTGAAATTTGCCATAATTTGTACTGACGTTTTAAAGTCAGTGTGGAGATTTTTGCCGAAAACAAATTTAAAACCTTCTTCTTCCTCCATTCCGGTTTCATTTCTGTAACCAAAATAAGCTTGGAAGATTCTTTTGTAATAAACCTTTGGATGTTCATTCTTGCCCTGCGTGACCTTGTCAGCAGCTGGGAAACCAGCAGGTCCCGTGCAGGGGTCGTACTCCCTGATCAAAGCTTCACACAGAAGGTTGTAATCCCTTCTCGTTGCATCAGGTAGACGCTCGATGAAGGTGAACACCTCTCTGTCCGAAGTGAGCCTTATCAGACTGATTTTATCCTCAACCGTAGCATTAGGATAACCACTCAATCTGAACGCAAGGTCTTTCAGGTACGCTTTTGTTCCAGTTGAACCCATTGGTCCCGGTACAAAGCGTTGTACATATTTTGAGAGTTTCAGCAGAACATCTATTGAAAGAGGAAGTTTCCATGCTCTCTGTTGCATGTTTGGTAGAGGAAACCTGTTCAGGTCTGTTCCTACCACATTAGGTATGGATGGAGGTGTGTGTGATGTAAGGAGATTTAGGTCTGAAACCCAGTGTGTCTCCACATTCTGTCCACGCCTCTCACCATATTTCCTTTCTGCATGGTAAAGTTGTGTTTTAAGCACATCTATCTCAGCTTTGCAGCGGGACACTTGTGACATTTTCTCGTCGTGATCCCGTCTTAATGCAAAGTATTCTCTGGACAACAGCTCTTTAGCATCCCTGGCTTCTGTTAGTGATGCATTAAGTAACTGTATTTTGCTGTTCAGTGAATCAATTTCTGCACGTGCATCTTGCTGTGATTGAAACATCTGTTCAAAATGTTTTTTGTGAGGACCTCGTGTTCACTTTTAAATTGAAGGAAGTGTTCTTCAATTTCCTGAACCACCTCTTTTTCGCTGTTTAACCTTATCTCAAGGTCGTCAGCTTTTTCTACCACTGTATAGAATGATTCTTTCAGCAAAATCACAATTTTAGCCAACTGATTATAACTTGATATTGTTATATCAGTAGAGGTCACACTCTCTGCGACTTTCATCAGCTCTTCCAATAACTCTTTGTCATTCATGCTCTCCACCTGTTTATCAAATGGAACTAAAGATTCCGTCAGCAGTGCTAACGCTTTCTCTAACCATTCCATTTTGGTCTCAGTATTCTTTTCTGTTCCATCAGCCATGGTCATTCACTGTTCAGCACTTTATCTGGTTAAAACAGTTGCCAGCTTCAGATATTTCAACAGGTAAATATTTGTATTCAAGTGAGCAGTGAGTTTCACACACTTTTTAAGCTCTGGGTTTACACAAAAGTACAGTTATAAGTCAACTTATTCAGAGGAATGGGCACCAATTCGTAGGTTTTACCCCAATTCATGAATATTTAAGTAAATGCTTCTCTGCAGTGTTACTTTTTAATGTGCTTATTTTTAACAGATACAAGATTACCAAGCTTCTCAGTGTTTTTTTACTCTAAAGCACTGAATTTTTATAAACCTGCAATTTTTCTAAAAGTTTCACAGCAACATCAGTTTAAAAACGTTTTTTTAAACAGTTCACTTCCAGAAATTCGCTATTTTAACAGTTACTCATTGAACCAGGTGGGTGAAAAGAAAAAGAAAAATTATGAGGAATTATCAGTCCCTCTTCAGGAAAACTGTTATACTCCTCTTTCAACAGCAGGTGGTGGTGTAAGCTTATTTATACCAGCAGGAGTCAAACAACATCCTGTGGATCGTTCGTTGACATCCTGTTGTTAGCTTTTTAGCTTAAAATTAGCATAGGCTAAACTCGGTTAAATCAACATTTCTGAATGGATTTAAAGCTTAAACGTGGCGTTGTTTCAACAAGCACGACTTCTTTGCATGAACATGAGTTTTGGGAACAGTGGCACGGCACATGTAGTGACTTTAAGCACAGAAAAGGCTTCGGTTCAACCGAGCTTTACAACCTGACATCAGAGGAAGTGACACAGACACGTCACTCATTTCTCAGCGTATCAGAGCATTCCACACAGCCGTTCTCAACCAATCACAGAGACAAACAGCGGGGGTGGGCTTTATATCGCTGACTCAGAGGAAGTGACGTAGACACGTCACTCATTTCTCAGCGAATCAGGGCGTACCACACAGCAGTTTTCAGCCAATGACGGACCGTTTTTCCAGCTAGCGTCTTAGCATTTAGCCTGAACAAGTCGGGTCAACTTTTCGTCTTTTAAACTGTTAAAATGTACTATTTTCTGTTAAAAATGTAACGAATAACTTCCAAAGCTCCACTGGGACTTCGCCCGTTCAAAACAACAGTTTCTTCCTTCAAACACGACTCATTCGAACCGAATCAGAACCGAGCCGGACCAGAACCAACGTCTGGGTCACAGTTTAAACAGAATAAAGCATTTTAACACAAACCCAGCTTCTTGTTACACAACAGATGTACAAATTCAGCTTTCAAAAAGACACATTGACTTTAATTTCAGCTTTCAAAACATCACTAGCTGCCAGCATTGCTGTATTTTCTCCGAGCATCGCAGCTCAAAACGCTGTGTTTCACACAGCAGAAGTCTGCACTTTTCATTTCATGCCAACATGATAATTCAATTGTTACACGAATACAGTCCATTTATGAACCTGTAACGGGCCACCAGATGTAGATGAACATATACTGTGATATATTCATAAATTAAACGGATTCATTCATTTTTCTGGACTGAATAATATCGTGCATTGAATTTAATTAAATGTAACGTGAGGCGTTAATTTTCTTTGACCCATCAAATGAATGTGGTCATTTATTAACAGATTCAAAGTTTAACATCAAACATTTACATTAATTTGGCAAAATTGAAAATAACAACAGCTTATTAATCAGCTTTACAAACAGGAAAACCATCCGGCCATGATTTTCCTTTGCTTCACAACAGACATTTCTGAAAATATCTGGAATGATTTGCTAGCAGAATAGAAGAGTTTAAAGATGGAAAATGAGGTTTATCTTGAGAGAGATGGGTGAGGGAATTTGTCTGTTATAACCAGAACAACACGCTCCTTCTAGACCCAGCTTAACCAACGGTACACCTTGCGGTTGAAGAACGACTCTTTACCTTGGCAGAGAATAATTCCGACTTCGGTGTAGAGTTGCCTTCAAATGCTCTCCAGCATCTCCGTAAGAATAGCAAAGACCTCAGGAGTCGTGAGATCATTTCGTTCAACAGCAGCTCACCTCACGGGTGGACTCACATGAGTTGTGAGTCCGTCAGAGTTCCACTCAGATGTGGAAGATTTCATAATTCCCACAAGACTCGGAAGAACTCTGGCTCATGTCTGGAACTCCTGTTCTCGCCAGCGTTCCGCACTCTCCTCCAACGCGACTCGAGCTGGTTTGAACTAGGAAGTACCGACATTTAAAGAGTTCTATTTCCGGTTCATTTGGGAGGTTCCTGATTGGTCAAATCGACCAGACAGAGGTGTGTTTTTGTGATGTAAGAGGTTATTAAAAGTCAAGGGAAAAAGATTAGATTGTTTAAGAACAGACAGAAGATATTATGAAGATTCCAGACTTCGTGGAGTCAACTCTCTCATATCTGCCTGAAAAAGTTAAACATGACATTTCTTTTTCAGTAAACTTGCAGTTGACCGAAACTTGACCTTTGACCAACTTCACAATTTGCTCATTGAAGACAGAAAATCAGACAATGCATCATTAACCTGATTTCTACTTTGAATGAGGATAAAAATCACTAATACTGTTTCACAGTTGATTTAAAATGAGTAGTTCACTTCAACATTTGAAAATGGTTTGAACTAAACACAATTTAATTACCAAAACATTTGTAAAATAGTAATGATAATAGAAAAGAGAGTGTTCTTTCAATTGATCAGTGCAGGACACTTAAAAAGTCTCTGGATGAACTTATTCTTGTGTTTCTGGACTCAAATCAATGAAATACAGTTCTTGTCCCAGGAAGGCCAGATTTGACCTGAGGCTTAGTTCACTACACAACTCTGTGACCTTGATTTCAACTCTATTTGCCTCACGGGTCATTTTGACCCGAAGACCACCTTTGTACCTTTTTTTTGTACAGCTTACATTGAAATGTGAATAAAAGCAACATTTCACTTTTTCTACTGTTGGAGCAAATTTAGGAAAAGTCATAAAATTTCAAGTTAAAAAATAGCATTTAGTGGATTTTTGGGGGGTTTTTAACACAGTGGCGGGTCATTTGGACCCGAGGACAACAGGAGGGTTAAAAGGAACAACAGGTTAGTTTGAAGCAGGGCTGTTCAACTGATGGCCCGCGGGCCCACAGGTGAGCTAAGTTTGCTCCACCAATGGGTTCACTCTTTTAAAACAAAATTAGAGTTTTAACTATAAAACTAAGTTACTTAATGATAAGAACTACTGGATATCTGACCCCTGAGCGCTTGGCTTTCAGTAACTGTGGCCCCCTGGGCCATTTAGTTGAATAATCCTGGTTTAATGCTTGTAACACTGGAGGTAAATTAACTGGCATTTGTAAATAAATTGTAAAGCACAGCTCGGTAAGGTGTCTGCACTGGTGAAAGTGTACGGTGTCACAGCTATTCTTTTTTTTTTTTTTTCCCATTTCTTTTCCTTTTAAATTTTTTTAAAACTATTTAAATCCCTTCACTGGCTCCCTGTTCGTACGAGGATAGTCTTTAAAATTCTTCTGTTGACCTTCAAATGCTTAAATGGCCTCGCACCCCTTTACCTCTGAGCTTCTGGAACCTTACGTTCCCTCTCGGGCCCTGAGATCATCTGATCAGCTGCTTTTGGCTGTTCCAAAAACAAGACTGAAGCTCAGAGGAGATCAGGCTTTTTCAGTCACGGGCCCCAAAACTCTGGAACAACCTGCCCCCCAACATCATTCAGGCCACCTCCATTCCCCACTTCAAATCCCTGCTTAAAACACATCTGTTTTCTCAGGCATTTCATACAGTGTAAATTGATCTAGTGTTTTTTTTATTCTGTGACCCTATGTTTTAAATGCTTTTTATTAACTCTTCAGTTATTATTATTAGTGTATTGTGTGTGTATATATATATATGTATATATATATATATATATATATATATATATATATATGTATATATGTATATGTATATTTTGTATATATTTTTTTCTCTTTAATTTACTCATTGATTGTTGTTGTTGTTAAGCACTTTGATAGCAGGTTCTGTTTTAAATGTGCTCTATAAATAAAGTCGACTTGACTAGACTATTTTCTCCTTTACCTGTTACCACATCACTTCATCATTCTTTTTTCTTCTTTACCACCTAACAAACATTTACACACACACCAAAACACACACACACACACAGACTGGTTTCCATGCTTCATGGGGACTCACTTTTTTATCATCACTTGCGGGGACCACTCTTTCTAAAGGTTCCAGAGTCATGAAAAAAATCAAGTGTAACAACCAAAGCTTTGTTAAACTATACATGCTTAAAATACTTAAAATTATGAAGTTCTACCAGGAGCATGTCAGAATCATGCTTGATGGGGACTTATTAAATTTCGGGTATACATGGGTTATGGGGACCTCATTTGCATATTATATACATAATTCACACAAAGACCATTTACTTCATGGGGACACTGCAAATATTACTTAATGGGGACCTTACAAGTAAATTGGTAAAACTTACCTTCTTACCTTAAAGGATATAAATACATAGTCATCATTGTTATTACTTAAATATAATATAATAATATGTATGTGTGTGTGTGTGTGTTTAAATCAGTCAATCACACAAAGCAACCTGACTACTAGATGGCTATTTTCTATTACTGTTTACAAGTATAATGAACATGTTGGTCAGGGAAACTTAATACATTTAATTTGTAAAATTCCACTTTTATTCAATGGACAACTTTTAATAAACTCACCCAATGACAACAGAAACAGTAACTCAAATAATAATATACCACTTTTGAATACAAGTATGGTGAAAATGTTAGTCATGAAAACTCAAAAATAAATGTGTACTTTGACAATACCACTTATTTATATGACAACTTTAAGTAAACTCACCCAAAGGCAACATAAACATAGCAAACTCAAAAAATAACAATACCAACAAAAAAAAACCTTAATGGTAAATTTAAAGTTAAACAAAACAGTTTCATCAAGTTTCTAACAAAATGGTATATTCAGTTGCCTCAACCCATTTTATGTATGCTTAGCAAAAGTTTGTTGCTATTTTCCAAACTAAAACTAAATATCTGGCAAAACCGTCATTAATACTGGGTGGAAGTGTTTAGCTAGTAGCTTTTAAACTATTTACATTGAAACTTTTTTTTGTTCGCCAATATGCGGTTGTAAACAAAGTATTTAATGTTCTGCCAGCTGCGGTTTTTAAGGGCATCAGGTTCTGCCATTAAACACTTGTCACAGTCCCTCTTCCCTGGTACAGTTGAAGATGTGATGAAACGACCCAAGTGTTTTTGCACAGCTTGCACTTCTTTGGAGTTCCATGCAGTTTTCGTCTTCAAGGAAGCTTTGCCTTAAAATTGTTAAAAGAATAAAAACATGAATAAAATAGTCTGTAGAAATTTTATTTTGCAATTCTAAATTCTACATTTTTCTAAAAAAGAAAAACTGATATGTACATTAAGACTAGTTGAGACCAAGACACTTTTCTGTATTCAGACGGCACTGAATAATATTTAATGTGTGTATTACTGGCTGCAAACTGTTGTTTCAAAAGGAAATCAACTTTATAAGTTATAGGTGGCTAGGGCTGAGTACCAAACCAAGGTTATTTTATAGCACCGATTGAACTGCACCGGTCAGTGTATGGATTGAAACTTCACTCTTTTTTCGGTGTCAAGTTTCGGTATTGGCTGTAACTTGTCACGTTGTTTCAGCACGGAGACAGGTAAAACACCAGACATATGACAGACAGACTACGTGTTTACACCCAGAGCTGTATAGAGCTGCCTTACCTAATCTTTGTATAATGTATGTCTATGGTGCTGGTGACACCCACAGACGGGGTTCACATGTGTAGCGCGTGTGTTGTCGAACGGCTTCAATTTATGAGCAGCTCCGTGTTTTTCTGCAAGGAGAGAGAAGGACAGCAGCCTCCCCCCCCTCCTCATCTCAGCATTAAAGTCAGTCTGTGAGTGTTAGAGAGCATGAACGGCCTGGTTCATTATCACCACGACTGGACTCCTCTTCATCAAAGAACTCAAGAGGATGGAGCTGTGTCTATGTTTCAGCTGGTGAGTTTTTGTTTGTCAACGTTACTACAGCTTAACACGTACATCGCTGTGAATTAAACTATGATCCATGTAACGTTAACTTTAAGATATTAGTGTGTAATTTTATTTTATGAGTATCTATGTAGCTAGATAAAATCAGATGTTAACTAAAGATTGACAATAACAGATGAAGCTTAGCTTGTAAAAATGTGCTCATCCATCTAGTCAGCTGCTTAAACAGTTCACTAATGTTAACTGTTTGTTTACGTTCTTCTCACAGGAGGTTCTGACCCAGATGTGAGGAGAACAGACAAAAGAAAAGTGAGGTGGGGGCCAGTTGTTGACCAGTTAAGCTTTTATTTCTCAGCCTAGATAATGTTTTTGATCAATAATAACACAACCATGTTATTGTTGATGTTTTGTGTTCTATTGTCAATTAGGGAGATGATCAGAGCCCTAAACCCCAGACAACCACAGAGAAGATTCAGGAAGAGACACAGAGGTACAGAAGTCTGCATCAACCCTAACCTCAGTGAATACAGTGACCTGCTGGTGGAATGTGAGGGACAATATACCAATGCTGTCAAACTGGTAACTAGGTATCTGTGTGTGCAACAAGCATTATCCACACCCTCAGAGTGAACATTTTCTACTGCTGGAGACACCATCAGCCAGGAGTGGGCTTGTTTGTGTCCAAAAAAAGCAGACATGTTGATTTTTCTGAAGAAAAACTGTTAAGTGAAAAGTTCCTCAGTGTGTAGCAGTGAACATTAGACACTGATGTGTCACTGGTTTGAAATTGGTCTTTTGACCTAAAAATTATTTGTTTATTTTTATGTAAGAAAACTGCTTGGAATGGAAAAATGCCTAAGTTAAAAAATAAAACAAGATTTGTACTGTAATATGTAATATAATTTTCTTTTTGTTAGAATAAATATTAATTACAAAATTGATACCGAAAAAAGAACCGTCCAGGAACCGATACCGAAGTGAAGGTACCAATACCGAATTTTAGAGGTACCCAGCCCTATAGGTGGTAGGTGGCATATCTCTGGTAGATAAGCCATGACTATGTTGTTGCTACTTTTGGTTAAACCAAAAACAAGATTCATGAGATCTAAAAAAGTTAAATCTGGTCCTCTGGACATTAAAAAAAAAACAAGCACCTCAGACTGAGGAAGTCTCTCGGATGAGAGACAAAACGTTTCTACATTTTTTTGTTGTTTTGCTTTGTTTTTTTTTAATGTCCAGAGGAGCAGATTTAACTTTTTTAGATTTTTCTACCTGGATTATTGAGCACGCATAAGGATAAGATTCATGAGAGTATCCTTTTCGGTCATAATTCAGATGTCCACAGCTCACAAAAACAAATACAACCCCATTTCCAATTAAGTTGGAATGTTGCGTAAAACAAATAAAAACAGAATACTATGATTTGCTAATCCTTTTAAACCTATATTGAATTGAATACATTACAAAGACAAGATATGTAATGTTCAAACAAATAAACATTATTGATTTCTTGCAAATATTCAGTCATTTTGAATTTGATGCCTACAACCCATTCTAAAAAAAGCTGGGACAAGTACAACAAAAGACTGGGAATTTTGAGGAATCCTCAAAAAATACCTGTTTGGAGCATTCTAGTGGTGACCAAGTTAACTGGAAACAGGTGAGTGTCATGATTGAGTATAAAGGGATCATCCTCGAATGGCTCAGTCGTTTACAAGCAACAACTGCTTGAGCAAATAGTCCAACAGTTTAAAAACAATGTTTCTCAAAGTACAATTTTTTTCATTTTCATTTAGCCTTTATTTATCCAGGTTAGTCTCATTGAGCCACGATAACTCATTTTCAAGAGAGACCTGTTTAGGGAGCACATGGTGGGGGTTAAGGGCCTTGCTCATGGACCCAGAGTGGGGCGAATGAGGGTGGGGACATTGCCAACAATTTATGGATTTCATCATATCCAGTTAATAATATCATAAAAAATCTGAGAATCTGGGCAAATCTCTAGAAGTAAATGGCAAGGCCAAAAACCAACAATGAATGCCCGTGACCTTCGATCCCTCAGGTAGCACTGCATTAAAAACCCACATCATTCTGCAACAGATATTACCACATGGGCTCAGGAACACTTCAGAAAACCATTGTCAGTGAACACAGTTCGTCTATACATCTACAAGAGCAAGTTAAAACTCTACCATGCAAAGCCAAAGCCAGGTATCAACAACACCCAGAAATATCTCTCCTCTAATCAAGACTGCTCTGAAAACACATCTCTTTAGACTCACTTATCCTTAACTTTGCTGTATGTATTTTATATTCTTTATGTATTTTATATTCTGTATGTATTTTATATTCTTTATGTATTTTATACTTCAACTTATTCCTGTTGATCTTTGCACTGTGCTTGTTGTTTGTTTTACACAATCTTTCTGATATGTTACTTACTGTAAAGTGTCCTTGGGTGTCCTTAAAAATACTTTTTAAATAAAATGATTATTATTATTATAAACATATCCATCCCAGCTTTTTTGGAACGTGTTGCAGGCATCAAATTAAAAATGAGTCAATTTTTTTAAAAAGGTGTATCTGTTTGAACATTAAAACTATTGTCTTAATTGAATATAGGTTGAAAAGGATTTGCAAATCATCATATTCTGTTTTTATTTATGTCTTACACAATGTCCAAAATTCATTGGAATTGGGGTTGTAGAAGAGTGGGAGTTCTACTCTGAAATAATGTTATTTTAAAAAGAAAATAATTAACCTTTGGTTTTGGAAGAAGCCTTTGGAACTCTGACTTCTGATGGTATCCCGTCATCTGATAGTGGTAGTTTAGATTTCTTAGATGGTGGTGGCACCGTTTCATTTGTTTCTGGTGAAGGAAGTGTCTCCTCGGCTGATGGATCCATAAAAAATATATTCAACATTTAAACTTGTGTGTTAACATGTGTAAAATACTCACAATACAGTTTGTGTTTTACTTTGTAACATTTTTTAAGTACACAAAGTTTGAATCAAATCTATGCTTTGCACATCTAAATTACAGGCAGGCATAAAATTTGAATTATTGTTTAGTGACTGCTAATTGAAATCATGTCAAGGTAGTATTGGAAAGGGTCACTTACAAATTAATTTTTAAACTTTATGTAGTTTGTGACAATCTATTGTCCACAATCCATCCTTATTCCCATCCTCGAAGTTTTATTTATCTACCTTATTAAAAAATGCTTAAACCTATTTAGTAATTCTAAATAATAATTTGAAAAATGAACATTTCCATTTATGCTTTGTTTATAGCAACAATTCCAAAACTCCTACCATCAAAAGATGAGTTTCCCTCCTGTACTGTCATGTCAACATTGTCTTCAGATTCCAGAAGTTTTTCTGTTGAAGAAGTCGCACATATGGCTTACCACTGGGGAAAAATTAACAAATGATAAACAAAAATAAAATTAGTAGGAACAAATATACACTCACCATCAGGGTCAATCCTGATTTCATCCAAGTTCTGGCCATGAAACTCAGCTAATCTTCCTTGCTCTAAAGCCATTAAAACTTTGCTGATCTTGGCAAGTTGCAGAGTCTTCTCAGGAAGCCGGTAGAACTCACGATGGATTCTGATATCATGACCAAGAAAGTTGGCAAGTTGGTCCATCTCAGTGTCTGTCATGTTAAGGACTGTTGAAAGTGTTGCAGCATGTTTTCGAAGTTTTGTAGATGTCAGTGACGTGACACACTTTGCACCACTTGCTTTTGCAAAGTTACGAAGGCAATCCGAACCACGGAAATGCGTCATGGCTTCTGGTCTTGCAAACAAGTAACAATTGTCTTTTAGAATCCCACAAGCTTCTCTCTGCTTTACAAGAAGTTCTAATGCACCCAGCATTTTTGGAGTTAGGAGAATTGGGACTGGACGCCCTCGTTTTCCCCTTGTGACAATCCTAGAAAAGTGTCTGCAGAGTTTTTTCTACTTCAGAGAGTGCCCAGTCCACATCTTCATGCGGATCAGAAGTGTCTCTTGATAAAAATGCCGATAAGGGCATGCTAGCTACCTTACCTTCTCTGCGGCGGTTGAACAGAATGATCTGGACAAGACACACTTTTGCCAGTTCTACCCAAGCTTTTGAGGAAGCACTTTCAGAGAGTGACCTGTACCACTCGTCTTGAATACGACTCAGATGTGTATGCAATTTTTGGACATCTTCAGTGAAAGGCATGAGACTGGGCATGTTCCATTTTGTTTCTCTGATGTTCCTTAATGCTGTAGCTGAGATCAACTCATTCCACTTCTCTCGATGAACCTCTTGAAACTCACTTGCTTTACTCACAAGCTCTTTGTCATTTGAAATTAAGCCTTGGGCTTTCAGTAGTTTACTTATTTTAACCAGAGAGTTTCCAAGTTTATTTGCAAGTGATGGAACTGAGAACTTGCTTGTTTCACCATCATATCCACATGTAAACTGGACAGCTTTGACAGTCTGCATGTAATGCTTTGGATCTATGAGATCTTCCATTTTTGTTAAGGTTGTAACCCTTCTGGCACTGTTAATCAGCCTTCCCAATTCTCACATCTTCTCTCGTACACATTGTTGATTCCTGGCTGATGTACCACCTTTGTTTAACAAGTGTTGCCCAATATCAAGAATGACTTTGTCATTTTTAACAATGTTTGTAACTGTATCAGGAGTCATGGCACTGATTATTTCCAACAGTTGTTTAGTCATATTG
>NC_056499.1:37400189-37408218 GCF_014905685.2 Nematolebias whitei
ATATATATATATATATATATATATATATATATATAATATTATATTTAAGTAATAACAATGATGACTATGTATTTATATCCTTTAAGGTAAGAAGGTAAGTTTTACCAATTTACTTGTAAGGTCCCCATTAAGTAATATTTGCAGTGTCCCCATGAAGTAAATGGTCTTTGTGTGAATTATGTAAATAATATGCAAATGAGGTCCCCATAACCCATGTATATCCGAAATTTAATAAGTCCCCATCAAGCATGATCCTGACATGCTCCTGGTAGAACTTCATAATTTTAAGTATTTTAACGCATGTATAGTTTAACACAGCTTTGGTTGTTACACTTGATTTTTTTCATGACTCTGGAACCTTTAGAAAGAGTGGTCCCCGCAAGTGATGATAAAAAAGTGAGTCCTCATGAAGCATGGAAACCAGTCTGTGTGTGTGTGTGTGTGTGTGTGTGTGTGTGTGTGTGTGTGTGTGTTAATTAGTTTTACCAGGATACAAGTTATCCCAGAAGACTGCTTAGTTTGAACATGATAAAATGTTCACTTGTTCTCTGCAAAAGTTTAATGATCAGCGAGGCAGACGAACTCTTCAGCATTCTTTAAGTGTCATGATTCATGAAACAAAAATCCTTTAAACAAGATAAATTAATTATGACTCAGTGCTCCAATGCATCTTTTCAATACAAACATTTCAGAGACAAATGTAATTAACTGCTGTAATGTATATACACGTTCCTTTTTTGCAGTGTGGCTAATTACACCATAAAGCGCGGCAGACTTTGACACCATGAATGAATAACAGGAAGCAAATGCATGTTTGTAATTGCGGCCATAATTAATTTAGATGCTTTACAACAGCAGGGTCATTATTGTATAAATCTATCATTAAATTTATGCAAAGAGTCTTATGGATATTTTAGTATGCAATTTATCTTACCAATTAATTTACATCTCCAGATGAAACAAGTTATGGAATTAAAGACTGTGCTAAATCCCCAGATCAAAGAAAACCTACTGATATTTTAAAAGAAATGTCATTGTTCATTGAAGAAACTAAACTTTTTTTTTTTTTTTTTTAAGATAAAATCAAGTGGACTTCCTTTAGTCACAATATATCTGAGATTAGAAACACCTTGTCCATAAATGGGTAGCACGGTGGCGCAACTGGTAGAGCTGCTGCCTCTCAGCGAACAGGTCCCTGGTTCAAATCCCAGTCCGGGGGCCTTCTGGGTGGAGTTTGCATGTTCTCTCCGTGCATGCGTGGGTTTTCTCCGGGTACTCCGGTTTCCTCCCACAGACCAAAAACATGCATGTTAGGCTGATTGGTAACTCTAAATTGTCCCTAGGTGTGAATGAGAGAGTGAATGGTTGTTTGTCTCGTTTGTCTCTATGTGTCCCTGTGATGGACTTGCGACCCGTCCAGGGTGTACCCCGCCCCTCGCACAGCGATTGCTGGACATGGGCACCAGCGACCCCCGTGACCCAAAATGGAATAAACGGGTAAAGATAATGGATGGATGGATGGATGGATGTCCATAAATGATGCAGAAAAACTGGTTCATGCATTTATCACATCTAGGATGGATTATTGCAATTTTTTATTATCTGGGTCTCCAAAAAAACTGTCTAAAACGTCTTCATTTGATCCAAAATGCTGAGTTTTAATGAGACAATAGAAAAGCTCATATCTCTCCAGTTTTAGCTTCTCTCTACTGGCTCCCTGTCAAGTCTAGAATTTAATTTAAAATCTTACTTCTAACCTACAAAGCTCTCAACAACCTAGCTCCATCTTATATTACAGATCTTATTATTCCACATTTTCCTAACAGAACACGGGGGACGTGGACGCAAGGACGGTGTGCATGTCCAGAGACAACACACAGAGGCACTGTACTCACTTAAGAATTAGAGGAATAACTAAAAACTATTAACCTCAGATTTATAGGGCTGAGATGGGGTAGAAGCAAGGCAGTCGACTCGGGATTCGAAAGTCCCAGGTTCGATCCCCAGCCATTCCCACATGTTGTGGTGCCTATGAGCAAGACACCTAATCCTCAATTGCTCCCCGGGCGCTTGCATAGCTGCCCGCTGCTCCACATGGGTGTATCCCAGGTGCGATGGGTTAAATGCAGAGAACCAATACCAATTTTGCCATTGTATGGGAACATACAATTATGACAATACATGGCACTGTAGTTTACTTATGAGTCTTAAATATACCATTGATATTTTGGCTGTTTTGCAAATAATTTTCTTATTTTAACGAGTTGAGATGGCCAGATAAACCAATTTTTTTCATCATAAAACATTCAAACTAAAAGACTAGCATTCATATGCCTAGATTAACTGTAAGCAGTCCATAAGGTAAAAACAGAGATACTTTTAAGAAGTAAATTTGTCTCAAAACCTGTAAATTCTCACTGTATACCGTAACCGTCAAGGTTTGAAGTTTCAACAAAAAACAAACACGTTAATATTTTTGAATTAGCATTACCAACAAACTGAGAACAAAAACAAAGTATACCTAAACTTAGGCAGCAATCTTAATCAATAATCTGTGTCTTCTGTCTGATGAGCACCAATGATTTTTGAGGCAGGTATGCTGCAGGCAGAAGGTAAAGGGAAGAAAATGAAAGCAAACATCAGCCAAGCCTTTTAGTTTTTTCAGAATCTTATCCTGCACCCCTTTTTCCAATCACTTCAAGGCACAAGCGTTTGTTTTGTTTGAATACTGATAGAAATGCATTAAGCAGGGTAGCCCACCGAGAGTAGTTTTCTTGAATTCTAGGGTATTTTTCTACAAAATGTGTCTTTCTTAAAAGTATTGTTGAAGATGAAGAAAAAACATACGCTCAGCCAAAAATACTGGAATAAAATGTAATATGATTCAAGTTTTCCTGCATCACTTTCAGATATTTATCCCTTTATGATTCAACTTTTCTATGTCTTCTCAAAAGGATGAGGAGTAATCTTCTGTCATCTTTAGTGGTACCTATTTTTTTAAAATCACAAATACATATGCAGGTGCTGGTCATAAAATTAGAATATCATGAAAAACTTGATTGGTTTCAGTAATTCCATTCAAAAAGTAAAACTTGTATATTATCTTTATTTATTACACACAGACTGATATATTTCAAATGTTTATTTGTTTTAACATTGATGACTAGAACTGACAACTAATGAAAAAAAAAACTAATTCAGTGTCTCAGAGAATTTGATTCCTTAAGACCCATTAAAAAGGATTTTTAGAAATGTTGGCCAACTGAAAAGGATGAACATGAAAAGTATGAACATGCACAGCACTCAATACTTGGGGCTCCTTTCACCTGGATTACTGCAGCAATGCTGCGTGGCATCAATCAGTCTGTGTCACTGCTCAGGTGTTATGAGAGCCCAGGTTGCTCTGATAGTGGCCTTCAGCTCTTCTGAATTGTTGGGTCTGGCGTAGCGCATCTTCCTCTTCACAATACCTCATAGATTTTCTATGAGTTAAGGTCAGATGAGTTTTCTGGCCAATTAAGAACAGGAATACCATGGTCCTTAAACCAGGTACTGGTAGCTTTGGCACTGTGTGCAGGTGCCAAGTCCTGTTGGAAAATGAAATCTGCATCTCCATAAAGTTGGTCAGCAGCAGGAAGCATGAAGTCTCTAAAACTTCCTGGTAGACGGCTGTGTCAACCTTGGACTTCACAAAACACAGTGGACCAACACCAGCAGATGGCATGGCACCCCAAACCATCACTGACTGTGGAAACTTGACACTTGACCTCAAGCAACATGGTTTATGAGCCTCTCCTCTCTTCCTCCAGACTCTGGCCTTGATTTACAAAGAAAATGCTAAATTTACTTTCATCAGAGAGCATACCTTTGGACCACTCAGCAGCAGTCCAGTCCTTTTTGTCTTTAGCCCAGGTGAGACGCTTCTGATGCTGTCTCTTATTCAAGAGCGTCTTGACACAAGGAATGCGACAGCTGAAATCCAGGTCTTGCAAATGTCTGTGCGTGGTGGTTCTTGAAGCACTGACTGCAGCTGCAGTCCACTCTTTGTGAATCTCCCCCACATTTTGGAATGGGTTTTGTTTCACCACCCTCTCCAGGGTGCAGTTATCTCTATTGTTCATAAACTTTTATCTACCACATCGTTTCCTTCCCTTCGCCTCTCTTAATGTGCTTGGACACGGAGCTCTGTGAACAGCCAGCCTCTTTAGCAATGACCTTTTGTGTCTTGCCCTCCATGTGCAAGGTGTCAATGGTCGTCTTTTGGACAACTGTCAAGTCAGCAGTCTTCCCCATGATTGTGTAGCTACAGAACTAGATTGAGAGTCCATTTCAAGGCCTTTACAGGTGTTTTGGGTTAATTAGTTGATTAGAGTGTGGCACCAGGTGTCTTCAATATTGAACCTTTTCACAATATTCTAATTTTCTGAGATAATGATTTTGTGGTTTTCATTAGTTGTCTGTTATAATCATCAACTTTAAAATAAATAAACATTTGAAATATATCAGTCTGTGTGTAAAGAATTAAATATAATATATAAGTTTCATTTTTTGAATGGAATTAGTGAAATAAATCAAGTTTTTCATGATATTCTGATTTTATGACCAGCACCTGTATATTTCAAGATACTTACAATCTTCTGAACTTAGTGGCCCACAGGTGTTACAGTAGTTTATACACGCATTTAAAACTTAAGGCAAATACAACATTTTGTCTCTATTTTTTTTACATGATATACATTTCAAGTATGTAAATGAAGCTAAACCAGAAAATGCAAAATATTTTGACCTTAAGAGAACAAATAATATTTTGACGTATTTATTATCACATAGGAACGAGTTAAAAAAAATGTATTTTAAATGTGAATTTGAAATAAGTACATTATGACTAAAGTTGCTCAAATTTATGCAAATGCTGTGTGTGGATGTGCTGAACAATGAGCACATTGCTCACAAAACACCGACTATGAGCTCATACTTTCTATACTTAGGAAATAAAGACCATCAATGAGATGAAAAATAGACCCAGATCTGTTAGAGACAATGACAAAGGTAAGGAACCCTTAAAGTTTTTAATTTGGTTTTCAACTTTTTATTTATTGAAAGGGGACAACCATACAATAGGTTTAAGATAATAATGTGGGATATACTGTACCCCGAGCCCCACTAAAAATCTAGACAATTTAATTTTCAATTCAGCTTATTTACAATTACTCAGACAATTCAGACAATGTACATCCTAAACAACTTCTTTGTTTAGTTTCCAAATGAGGAGAGGTTTACTTTCACAGAGATTAAAAACGATGCTCGAGAGTTGCACTAATCTTCTTCTTTCCATCAAACCAACAGAACTATCACATGCACGTCCCGTTTTCTTTTCTCTCAACATTACAAAATTCACAAGGACTAAAAATAAAAAAGTAATTAGTTTTCTAAACCTTTTAGCCTCTGAGCATAAAATGAAAAATCTGTTTATTAGATAACCTGTATTTATTAAGCCCCAAACAGAAAGAAAGACAGGTATTTACTCAAACCCCAGCTGTGTTTGTTGATGCTTTTAGAGTAAAAAAAGAAGCATTTTGTAGTCACAGCAGTGCATTCTGTCTGAAAACTAACAGTCGTTCACTCAATAAATAAAACTGACAACTTTACACAACAAAAACATTGTTAGGCTTGAGGAAAAAGAGGAGTAGCATCACAAATTAAAGGTCCATTAATAATTAAATGAATGAAGGCATTTCCAAATAACATGAAATGTGTTTTTATCTACCTGAAGGAGCTCGGGAAGTAAAGATTAACCCTATTAAATATGACAACAAAGTCCATGCTCAATTAAATATGTTTGAACAAAATGCAACAAAGGAAAAACATAAAGCACCTTTATATGAAAAATATTTTAAATTAAGGTTTTTAGCATAACAGATTGCCTTAATCACCAGTTTAAAAGATATCCTGATGGCAACAATGCAAGAAACATGAACAGTTTCAAATGTGAGCCCAGGTTCTGGACTTTTGTGACCCAAGTTTGACTGAGACTGAATACACCAGAACACCTCCAATATACAGAGACTCTGCACCAACAGACTTTTTGGAAACATATTGCTTCAAAGCTGTGAAAGCAGCATGGCCTGGATTATAGTACACTACGGTAAGAAACAAATATATTTTTTTAAATGTTGAATTTTAAAGTCAAACATTTCAAGTTTAACAAAAATAATCTTGTGTGGATGTGCAATCAAAGACAGTGAAGGTGAAGCAGAACTAGTTAATTCCAAGGTGCCTTAGGCCATCAGTCTCAAATATTAGCACTATGCAGACATGTTTAATTGCCTTTACATATTGTCCAATTCAATTGACCTGCCTTGAGCAAGAGGTTGACATCTTGAACATGAATCAAGAACACAAACTTTATGGCTCTCTCTAATGAATACGTTCTGAACATTAAGCTGAAGATATTTCTCTCATAACAGTTTGACTGGAAAGGATATTCTGTCATTAATTATTGTAGTTGCTCTTCATATGCTGCCATCCTGACACGTGCAGCTATCCATCACGACTTGTAGTCAGGGTAAAGAGAGGGATGAAGACCCATCTGTTGGGCATCCAGAATAAAGACATGTTCTCTGAGGAGTCAGTCATTGGCCAAACACTCACTGATTGCACCACTGACACCACGATGGTACCAGCCATCAATGACCATCTGATGTGTGGAGATTAAATCATCCAAGAGTTCTGAGTCTGCAGAGCAAAGAACGAAATTAACTCAGATTTCTGCTTTGAGCTGGAACAACCTGATTTGATGTAATCACTTTTTATCAAGTGTGCACACAGGATCCATTAAAACCTATTTGTTAGACAAATTATCAGTCACTAATGTTGTTTATTACAAAAAGAACCACAACTCACGGCCGGTGAACATTTTTAACCGGCTTTTTACTTGCAAGGGCATTCAGAGACAATGTACATAATGCACATGAAGCGTCACAGAATGGGCCTCAAATCTGGTCTTCTGTTGACTTATCACGACACACGAACATTTCAGTGGAGCTCAGAGTTCAGTGGGCGTTCCTCCAGTCCTGAAGCCAGTTGCACAGGTTTTAACTCACAAAAGCACACTGTCTATGCAGATGCGGTGCGTGGGGCATCAGACGAACTCTACGAGTCGGCCCCCGGGTCGAGATAAGAGAGTGCTTTGAGAGACAGCAGAACAGCAAGTTCTCATGGCAGAAGAAACAGATGTTCTTAGACACAATATAAAAACACGTATAATCTTTGACCACAGATTCTCTAACATTATGTTTTTTTAGAAGAAAACAGATTCCAAGTACATTGCTGCATAAAACAGACTGCTCTTTATTCAAGTGTTACTTCAAAAATCGAATCATCTATAAATGTTTGGAAGACACACAAACAGGTTTGATGATACTGTAAGCATATCAGATAATAGTACAAATAAACTTGTGCCATTTTATCTACAAGCATACTGTATTTATAAGACAAAACGAATGACTGATTTTTAGAATAAGATATTCCAAAAGAAAAAAGTTCATTTATATTAACCTTTGTAAAGATTATAATAAGACATGAAATATTAAAAGATTTAATCTTATTTACCTGCCGTTTGAGTTGACCAATAAATGGTTTTGTCTACTTAATTCACAAGAACACCAATCAAGACAACATTTTTTTTGTCTTGAATAAAAAATAAATAAAAGCCCGAAGCTTAATTTGCTTTGAGTTAGTAGTACTGAACTCGTTCACGCTCGTAGGCAAATGCTGTCTCTCAGATTTAAGCAAAATCTCACAAAATGAGAAAATAGGGCTTCACAAGCCACATTTAGCGACGGCTTTAAATTAGTTGTGCCTAGGGATCATTAACTGCATCATTACGTTTAAAGAAAGTTGAGAGTAAACTTGGCACCATTAAAATGATGACATAATTTAAGGTTTTTACAAATTTAAAAACTTATGACTAATTTTTTAAAGAAACTTAGCAAACTGATAACTGCAATTACCATTAAAATTGGCCCTG
>NC_056499.1:37408318-37428425 GCF_014905685.2 Nematolebias whitei
CACACACATACACTATATATAATGACCTGTGGAATCTGTAAAAATAAAGGTTGAATGAATAATACTGTGTCTATTTTTTTTATTTTTTTTTTTTTTAGAATTTCTCAAAATGGGGATGATCATTGTACTTTATTTGCCACTGCTGTTAGTTACACACACTTCATTCACATATGGTAATGAAAACTATTAGGAGAATTAGTCATTTGAGCCCTGTTGATTTTGTAATTTTGCCTACTTAAAGAAATAATCTTGTTATTTTTGTGTTTTCATTTTATTAGAGAAATACATAATATCAAATGCAAGTTCTAAAAAAATATATTCAGTAATTACTGAGTGAAATGTGGCATGTAATTAAACACCTTCAACCCAGCCAGAAGTCTCTCACAGACTCATGATGGCTTGGTTCGTGCCTCGAGCACCCAGACTCAAATGCTTGGATCAGATCGAGGATTACTCTCAGGCACGGTCCATTGGAGTGGCCATTAAATTTGGATGCTTCAGAACCGAGTGGACCGACAGACTCAAGGTGGAAATCAGTAAAAGTTCCGCCTGTAACCAGAACAATCGTGTTTATCCTGACTGGCCTTTACAGGCTATCTTATCTTAATTCGCCTGGAAGTTTTGTAAACCTGATGCTCTGACCCTCCCTCCTCTCCTACCGAGGAAGTCTATGGACTATTCAGAGGGGCCCAACTGAATAAACATTTTGTCATCAATTCAGGACTCTTTGGATTTGTCCTTGGCCGTCCTCAACACCCTTCAGCCAAAGATTAAGAGCATGTTAGAATTTATTTTTTGTCTCCAAACCCTATGTGTCATGTTTCACCACTTTTTATAGTCTGTCCAAACAGGTCTCACTTGTACATGAGTCTCTGAGGCTCAATGTGATTTATCTGTTTAAATAAAGGTTGAATGAATGAATGAACAGATGTGGCAAACAAATTATTATGCATCAGTAAATAGGTTTCAGAAACTCTTAGTCTCACCTTATTTGTCTGAAACACACCTGTCCACCCACCAGAAAGAAAGTCAACTTAACAGAATTAGCCGAGGATCAGATATTTTATTTTCCACAACTATATGCAGACATTATCACAACTATCTAACAATAGAAATTATGCAATTATTGATAAGTGAGGCAGCTTTTAACTCAGTGACATGTTTGTGCAAATAACATCTCTGGATTTGACAATAACTTCACAAGATAATTATATTTCTCATTTAACAGTGTTTTAGCCTACGATGTGTCATGTACTCAAATGTTTTTCCTCTCCAATCAGCAAAAAAATGTTAATCGGAAGAGATTTTCTTTTAAATAAGCAAATAATTAAAATCACATGTCACACTGATTTCTGTTCAATTTTCATCAAAAATTAAGAAGTCCAATGTATCACATAATACTTCTATAATATATACTTATTCTTCACATAATTCTTTATGTGGAGACTACGCACTGAAAGACAAAAATGTTTCCTTTGGCCTTTTCAGAAAAGCAGCTCTAACAGCTCTGAACGTGTTAGCAGCACAGACACGGCAGTGTGAGCTCTGAAAAAGAAGAGGGCTGCGCCCCAGCTGCCTTTCACATGAAAACAAGACTTGCATCTTCAGAACCTTGTTAGTTCACTAAAAAGGCCAAGGACTAGTTAGGAATATTAAGCAGCTCATGCTGTCGGAAATCAAAAGAATTTGGGGAGAGAGTGGGAAGCCAGAAAAAGCTTTGATGGTATATATCGCTCAAACTCCAACACATATGACAGAATGAAAAAATAAAGACAGTCTAACAAAAAAGCTTCAGGGGAGACGATAGACAAAGGGTTATTTTTCTCAGCTCAGAATTCTGCATATTCATAGATCGTCCTTCAGTCAGAGAGCCTTGCTCTTAAAATGTCAAGACTTCTGACTGAAAAGATGGAGAGCCACACGGAGATAGAAATGGAAACAAAAGTAGGATGTGGGACACAGAAATGTTTCAGGTCATTTCATCCTTCCAGAAACTCAAAGTAAAGCAGCTTCTTGCTCCAAAGAAAAGGAAAAATGCAGATTATCATAAACGTTTTTTTTTTCTTCAATCATTAAAAACAACAGCACTGCTGCCTCGTTCTGTTAAAAGATGAAGCTGAAGAGTGAGAAAGCAAAACCAAAGTATGCGATGTAAATGCAATGTGGCTAGTAAGATTGACTTTCTGATTCCAATCACTGCCGTCCTGGAAGAGTAACAAGAATAAAGAGATGGGGAAGACCCTGCTTCCCTCTGAAGATGAAAAAGTAATGAAACCAGGCGGTTAGATTTTGCCTTTATTAAGGACTATCACGTCAGATAACATTTAAAATGGTAACCAACATTTTCTATAAATAATTAATTGCAGGAACATCAGAATTCCTCTAAAAGTCTCAAAGACAAGAACATGCCTGCTGTGTTTTTATGTGAGCCTCTTGGATAACCATGGTGATTCAATAACAGCACTTCTGCCGCAATGAGAAAACTGACCCTCACTTTGCAGGGAGATGAGATTTAGCCCGATAACCTGTTCCATGCAATATACCCATACTTCAGTCAATGTTATTTTTCCCCCCAGAATTGTTGCCCATTATATGGATCTAGACTAATCTCATTGAAGAAAAGACAAATATTTTAATGTAGTTGCAATTCAGTTTTTTATTTTTTTTTGTAAACACGAGACCTAAACATTACACAAATAAAGGGCAGAGTTAGATTGTGCATGTAAAGCACCTTGGCACTGACAAATGAAGAATTTCCCAGAAATGTCAAGAGTCTGTAGGGCATACAGCAACAAGGTTGAACGTGTGTGGCAGTAAAGATGAGATCTGTTCAGACCAAATGCCTGAGGTGATTTCAAAAAATGTCTTTTCCCAGCTGACCTTGTCTTTACTTTATTCTGCGGGTTTAACTTTAACTGGCTATCAAGCAAATGATTACTCTCATCGGAGCAGCAGAGTCCTGCCAATCGTCTGCCGTCTCTCTTGGATGTCATTTCTGGAAGATAAATCTGTATCTTTCTGCTGCTTTTAAGTCCTTTCCGTTTCTTTCAGCTTATTACATAAAATTAAATTCAAGGGTAGCCGAGATATCTTACAGACGTTAAAATTAGTATACCTCTGATTAGCTGGAAATTCTAAGAATTTAAATATGCACAATTCCAGCAGCTTTAGAGATTGCTGAACAAAGGCCTTGACAGTAGTTTAATGCGGTGCAGAAGTCTATCATCTTGTGACTCAGCTTGTAACCCAGAACATTCCTGTGGCTTGGCTTTCACACCTGTCACTGTCCAAATGTCCACTGGAACCATTTCAGAAGGACAGTTTCTGAGGAAGACGATTCAGCCACTGTGTAACTCTGAGTTTTGCTGCCTTTGAGATATTTCTATAATGTGCTATCATAAGATATTTATACAACAAAGATGTCATTACTTTTATATTGAGCCAAGTGTGAGAATTTTGCAAGGCAAACTGGTCAAAATTGTGAAAAAAAAATTGTGAAACTCGTGAAAAAAACTAACAAATGAAAATAGCAAATGTATACCAAATCTCCTTAAATAGTCATCTTGATATTCAAAGCATACACGTCTTTTTAATCATGCCAACCCTTGTTGTGTGGGTAAAACAAAGAGGTGCAACACAGCCCAACTCAAACACACATCAACATGATTGTGTTGCAAAAGCCAAAATCTCCAACACTGACAGAATACCTGGTATTAAACAGAAATGCAGTTATTCATAGCAGCTGTGTAAGGTATGTGAGCTATCATCATCAATGCAATCTTGGAAACTGTAAAATGGACTGTACAGTACTTGTATAGCATCTTTCAAGCTACTCAAGCACTTTCCATCACAATCATTCACCCGTCCACATAAATTCATACAGCACTCGACTGCATCTCTACAAAGCAAATCTGAATAAATCATTCTAGAGAGACTAATCAGTGTTTTAGATTGCATTCATACACTGATGGGGCAAATCAGAGGCAATGAGGGGTTCAGTGTCTTGGCCAGGGACACATCGAAATGTGACTGCATACTGGTGGTATTGAACCTCTGACTCTCTAGTTGGGAGACGACTGCTCTAACCACTGAGCCTCTGCCCCACCTCACTACATGTACTGTATAAAAGATACAATGTAACAAACTAAATGTTTATCCAAACTACGGTAATAAGTTGCCATGAGTATAATGCATTAGGCGTACATAAAATATTAAAGAAAACGGTTTAGGTTGTGTGTGTGTGTGTGTGTGCAGTGTTTCCCCTACCATTATCCAAGGAGGGAGCCCCACCCTGTCAACAAAACCAAGCAACCCGTCTACCAAATCCCCCACCCGCCATGAAGCTATGCCACTTCCGGACGGGGAGCGGAGATAGCAGCTTAGACTTCAAACTGGAGCAATACAAACGAAGCACTAAGCTAACCAACCCCGCCTCCCGCGCACAATACAAACGTAATGCTTCACTGCCCCATCCCCACCTCGGTCGAATTTAAAAAAAACAAAAAAACAAGAGGGGAATGCCCGTCCTAGGCAAGTAACCTAGGGAAATTCTGGTGTGTGTGTGTACATATTTTAAATGGCTATTTTAATTACATTTAGTTATTGTATATTATTTGTTTTGTAAATTAAGAAATATCTAAAAGTGCATCATAACCACACACCACATGGCAAAGCAGTACTTGCACAGTAATTTTTTTCAAGCTTAAATTTTTGTGTCTGCTGTTCAACACCTAAAGGAAAATTTAAAGTTTTGCTTTCAGGAAATGGATGAGGTAGATACTAGATAGCACCTGAAATAGCCAGGGTGTAATAAAGTACATAGGTACTGAAAATGTGCAATTATTGGTTAAAATTTAAGAAAAATGTAACTAGCCATATTATGGTGTCAATTAAAAAATATTAATCAATTGTCTGGACTCGGCCAATTATCAATGGTCTATATATTTGCCATTGTCCCATCATACACCTGCTTCAGCAAACTCACTGTCATGTAGAAAAGGCAGAGAGCACTGTGAGAGTCATGTTCTTTGATTTCTCCAGTGCATTTAACACAATCCAGCCTGATCTGCTTTGTCAGAAACTCCAGACAACTCAGGTGGAGGCCTCAACAATCACCTGGATCAAAGACTACCTGACAAACAGACCACAGTTTGTGAGACTGAAGGATTATGTGTCTAACCAGGTGGTCAGTAGCTCAGGAGCACCACAGGGGACTGTACTCTCACCATTCCTTTTTACTCTGTACACCTCAGATTTCCAGTACAAAACAAACTCCTGTCATCTGCAGAAATATTCTGATGACTCTGCAGTGGTCGGGTGTCTCAGAGATGGACAAGAAGCTGAGTGCAGGGAACTGGTGGACCGCTTTGTGGCATGGTGTGGAAACAATCATCTCATCTTGAAAGTGAACAAAACAAAGGAGATGATTGTAGATTTCAGGAGAAACAGGAACAGGTCCAACCCTATTTCCATCATGGGAGAAGAAGTGGAGGTGATGGAGAAGTATAAATACCTTGGGGTTCACCTGGACAACAGACTGGACTGGAGATGCAACAGTGAAGCATCTACAAGAAGGGACAGAACAGACTGTACTTCCTGAGGAAGCTGAAGTCCTTCAGTGTTTGCAGCAAGATGCTGCATATCATCTATAAATCTGTTGTAGAGAGCGCTGTCTCTTCTGCCATCATCTGCTGGGGTAGCAGCACCAGAGCAAGTGACTTAAAAAAGATCAACAAGCTCATAAAGAAGGCTGGCTCAGTTCTGGGGACTCCTCTAGAACCTTTGGAGATGATTGTTCAAAGAAGGATTCTTCATAAAATGAAGGACATTAAAGACAAACCTCATCATCCTCTTCATCAGACTGTCATACAACAACAGTGTCTTCAGTCAGAGGCTTCTTCAGATCCGTTGTAAGACAGACCACAACAAGAGATCCTTCCTGTCCTCGGTCATCAGCATCTAGAAGAACTCTTTAATGAAACCAGGATGATGAGTTATAACAACATTTAATTTATCTTTAGGATTAATAAAATATTTTTGAATTGAATATTTGTCCAATCCTTGCCAATGCCTTTATATTTTGTAGAAACAATCAACTAAGTGGTATGATAAAAGATATCAGTAAACCCCAAGTTAAACATCTTTGCCTTAACATTTTGAGATAATATTATAGTTGAAAGGTTGGTGAAATTAACAAAAAAGCATAGCGGTTATTTATTTAGGGAAATGGGAAATGAAAGACTATTCTCAAATTCATAGCAGACAGGATCCTTACTATTAGGTGTATTTTTTAATGTAAAATGTACAAGTAGTTTCATAGATCTGACCCGAAATCTACTTTTAAAATAGACAGTTTTGTGCTGTATGGTGGACTAATTAATTTGGTACTTCTCACAGTGGCAAGTAAAAAACTGAGCGTAAGAGTCCGTTGTTGCGGCAGTAAACAAACAAACAAACAAAAAACAGATTTAAGAACAAGAAAATGTCAATTTCATAGGGCCTTGCCTTTGTGTTAATAGCTGCTCGAGTTAATCTAAAAATAAATTAATTAATTAATTAATTTTAAAAAATGTGTGTTCTATGAATTATAGGTATTTAGCACATGTAATTAATATATTTAATGATGGTCAGGTTATATTGGGCTATTGCAACCGACTGCTGACAAAGTATTTCAAACATATGTCCACGGACTTTATTTTTCCCAGTAGTTTGTTTTTGCTGTTTATCAAGTCTGTAGTCCCTGGACACAAACTATGATGCACAACAAACTATCAGAATGCTACTACAGTGAAACAGAAGCTGATTAAGCAGGTGCACTGGTTGCAGATAAATACTTTTGGGAAATTTTCCAAGCTTAGTTATTAAAAAAAAAAAAATCCAAGCTTACTATGTCTAGCAAATTCAATAAAGACTTAACAGGTCTCTTGGGACAAGGTCATGTCTCCTGCCCTAAAATAAGGAAAACTTCATTTGTAAGCCTAATCAAGTGTGAATGTCACAGGGGCAAAGCAAAAGAGGATTGTGGAATGATAATTTTGTCCAGAGATGATTAAACAACTTCAGAACTTGCCAGTTTTGTGATACTGGAGGGTGCCATGTTGTAATGATGGCAATTAAAACAATTGTCTAAGAAAGCTTTCATCCATACTGGGTAGTAAAAATGAATGGCTGTTATGAGAGAGAATACAAAATGGCAGCCAAGGGACAACTACATACATTGAAATGCACTGAGCTCTTTAATTATCAAATTGGTTGAAAATTATTTATTTTTAATAAATTTAATTACTGTAAACCTAAACTGCAATTTTTACTTTTCTGTCTTGACAAAAACAGAAAAAATGTGATAAAACAGAATATTTTCTTTTTTAGAAACTTACTTAAAAATACTTTTTTTTTTGTTTGTTTCCACTTCAAACTCTTACTATTGTTTAAAGATATTTTCTCATTTGTAGTTCAAATTTGCTTGGCTAACGCGTAACCTGAAAATTTGGGGACACATTTTAAAACAAGTTGATTGAATTCATCAACTTCATTTCTGCCTTATAGTAAAGTCTAGTAAAAATTAAAGTTGAAAGATTTATGACAGTCACCATCCTTTTTCCTTTTATAAACTGGAACCCGGCAGTTACATGGTAAGTTGTTTCCTAATCACTACAGTGCTTTTCCAGAAAGGGTGCTTCTTTGACAAAACATATCACTAGAGCCAGACTGATATATCAGTAGCTAGGTCATCTATATAGCGAGCCGCTAGCTTAGTGCTAAGTCAGTGTGGACAGTTAACGTGGTGGTGGTGGTGGTGGGGGGGTGTTAGGATGGAGTTGTGGGTGAAGGGGTGCTTGGTTCCATTGACAAGGCGGGGGTGCCCCCCCCCCCCTTTGATAACGTTAAAGGAAACACCGATCTGTGTTAGTAACGTTATCTTTGTTGTCCTCAATTAAATGTATTGTTTGTCTGAAATCTTTACTTCTCTAGAAAGGAAAAAAACACTGATGTGGTCAATACTAATTAGGCCTTCACCATACCTGACTGTTTAAAACGATAAACTAGAGCTTGACCAATATATCTGTAGGGCCGATATTTTAGGCCAATATAGGTGTTTGAGAACATATCAGTATCAGTGACAACTGGCTTATTATGCACTGATAAAGACTTCTAATTTTCACCTCTAATATGCTGGGAACGATCTGTGTCCTTACTTGCAAATGGTGTAATGATATAATTTATCCAACAGAGGGCGCATGCAAACTACTTTCAAGTCATGGCCATGCACTTTAACTTTCACTTTTAGCACAGTCGAAGCAGTTAGCAATACTGTGTAGCATATTTTGCTGAACAGAGCCTGTTGAGTTTATTATAACTGATTGGTAAAATAAAATGAAAAAACCAACAATAATAAATTCTCTTCAATACTCCAACCCGCTTGTTTTTAGCTACGTGCCTCTCAAGTTAGCAAGCCAACGTGTAAATAATCTAGCATAGGCTATTGACTTATAAAACTTTATCCTGAACAATAAATAGCGTAGAGGTAAAGCATAGTGTTAGCAACATTATCTTTGTCGTCCTCAATGAAATGCATTGTTTGTATGAAATCTTAACTTCTCTGCAAAGACGCATAAAACACTGCTGGTAAACTGTTTTGAATTGAAACTGAATTGTGGTCAATATTAATTAGACCTTCACCATATGTGACTAACTGTTTAAACAATGAACAGGGAAGGGCATTTCTTTGTTTAATTTATAGTTTTGTACCACACAATAACTTTGTGGAAAATAGTGGAGCATAGAAAATGTGAATACACATTAAGATGACTGTTTCAAAACTTCAAAAGTTAAAACAGGTTTAAAAGTAGCTGTGTACTTGGATTCTTGAGTGGACAAAGCTAAAAAAAAAAATTCAGCCAATATAGAGAATATTGGCATTAGCCTTCCCCTTCCAATATCGGTATTGGCAGTAGCCAAAATTTCCAAATCAGTTGGGCTCTACCTACCACCCACTGATCCCCCTCCCAAGAACGAGAGAAAAAAATAATAAGTGTTCCAGCATGCAATACTGCCATCATAATATATTTGGAAAGGATTACTAAGTAGAAACTACCACAGGTGATTTACATACATCTTTACTGCCCAAAATACATATTCATTCCTCCATGTTGACTATCTGCACCAGTAAAAATGAAGGAATAATGAGCCCCGACTAGCAGGATTAGCAGCAGCACACATCTTCATATCTAAAACCTCTGTTCCATTAGAAAGATTTAAGTAGCGGGACTTCAGCAAGTGGACTTTAATACAACACGCCTTTATCACAATCATGTGAACACAAATACACTACTGAATTGAACACGGTAAAACATTTACACTCGTTAGTGGAGAGCACAAAACATAAGCCAAAAAAAAAGACTTGTATTTTCATGCACTGCACAGAAACTACGAGTCAAATGATAAAGAGCACTATGAATTGTGCGTTTAATCCATGACTTTAAAATGTTTGATGTAGGACAAGTCATAAGTGCTCCAAAAATAATCACAAGCCAGCCAAGCAGAGCAGCCCTCTGTAGAGCATTTTAAATACTTAAAAATCCTGTTGGGAATGACC
The DNA here is from genome assembly GCF_014905685.2 of Nematolebias whitei. Taxonomy (NCBI): domain Eukaryota; kingdom Metazoa; phylum Chordata; class Actinopteri; order Cyprinodontiformes; family Rivulidae; genus Nematolebias; species Nematolebias whitei. Next base: position 37,417,914 of record NC_056499.1, read on the forward strand.
AGCTTTTAATCTCAAGCTACATATGTAATCCAAAAATTGTGTTAGACACACTTCTCTCAAAGATTTGTTTCTCTCAAAGGCCCTGTACACACGTAGCCTGGTGTTTGAAAAAACGAATATCCGCGCAAAAAAATATCGCCGTACATACATGTTCGGATAGAGAAAATGATCGTCTACATGAACCCGGTGATGTTCACCACAGAGCGTTGTAAAGAATATGCCCAACCCATAGGAGGCAGTGTAGTGCAAAGGTGAAACGTATATCAGCCAATCACAACCCTTCAAAGCAACCACAACTTCCTGTTAGTATTGAATCATGGCGCCTGGAGGTTCGTTTGTGTGGACAGACCGCGAGGTTGAACTACTATTAAATACCGTGTTGGAGTACAAAGTTAATAAAACTCAGGAAAATGTCGACTGGGAATCCTGTCAGAACAAGTATGTTGATATTTTAGCGCTTTTTTTAGAGCATTACCCAACGGAGTCCTCCGACGAGTTTCCCCATTCACATGCCGACATCACGCGCGGGAATTTAACAACAAAAATGAAAGCAGTCCGAGGTAAATATCGCCATGCTGTTGATACAGGACGCAGGAGTGCACACGGTCGAGTGGTTCTTCTGTACTTCGAACTGTGCGAACAAATCTGGGGTGGCTCTCCAGCTAGTACTACCATATCCTCCGGTATTGAAACAGCTGACCTGGATCATTCTCGGACCCTACCCTCACCATCCACATCTTCTTCCTCCACTACCATGGATGTAGCAGACACAGGGTCTGATAATGAAAGCAGTGTGGGTCCTACTTCAAAGGAGAGGAGAGACCTGCTTGATGTACGTATATTTTTCTGTCCATTCCTCATAAATAAAAGTACTTTTGCTGTAAATGTTCATCTGTTGGATGTACTATAATTCACGGAACAGGTTTGTTGAATTGTGTTGCTATTAAAAATACAGTTAAGGCAATATGTGTGTTAAAAATTATGCAAGAGTTGAGGTGTGTAGTGGAGGCTGGAATGTGATGTTTTTTATATTTTACTGTGTACGGGTTGCTGATTTATTTTTATTATTATTGCAAAAAAGAAATGACACCATCATGCTCTTACGCATCTCATATTATGTTAGGCCTACATATTCATTAGTTTGATGGGGTGGTGGGTACAAAATACACTTTAAGACATATAGCAAACATTGGATACGCTGTTATTACATATTGTTATGTAGAAGTGATGTGAAAAGTACAACATCAACATGATCCAGGTTTACTTTTTTATGTTTAATTGTGATGATTTTCATTTCTCTTTTGAAGGCAAAACTAAAAGGACACAGACACGACCGTCTGAGGAGAAAGCTGCCTGCTGAGACCCAGTGGCTGAATGCTCTTGAGGAAGACCAGCGTGTGAAAAAGAGACTGGTGGAAATCATTGAGACATCAGAACAAAAAGCATCCGAAAACTATTCAAAAATGTCCAATACACTGGAAAGACTTACCACATCGATTGTTGATGGGTTTTCTCTTCTGAAACAGGTCATTCATGCACCTGCACAACCACCACACTACATGCCATATGAGCCAAGAGGTCCGATGTATTCGCACACAATGGCCCACCATTCTGTCCACCAAAACTCAGCAAATTACCCATACCCAAACAACTCCACTTCTGACAGAACACGTCAAAACACAAGACCAGGAAACACTATGAACACTGAAGCTGTGTTCCACACACCTGCTGAAGCCACTGACCAATTTTCATTCAGTCAGGCCCTTTTTAATGACCAGTAGAGTACTGTTTTATACATCGAAACAAGTCTGGTACAGTTAAGTATATACAAGTTCCACTTTTGCACAAGGTTGCACACATGTCAGGTTGTTAATCACAGTGTTATTTACTCTGACAGTGTTTTTTTTTTCTGTTTGCTATCTTTTTATACATACTGTGAAAAGCTTAAAATGTAGCAATTGCACAATACTTTAACTATTTACATTTTTGTTACGTGAATCTTTATAAGAGTGGTGATCTAGTCCAGTCCTTGGGAGCTACTGCTACTTAGATGTATTTATTTCTCCAAAACACCACTATCAAATACATACTGATGATTGAAATCAGCTATTTCATACTGGTTTGTTGAAGAAAATGCAGCTGAAATGTACCTGTGGTAGCTCCCAAGTTATGGACTTGGGCATCACTGATTTAAAAGTGTACAGTAACTGTGCTGCTTTTCTCCCATGTTTAAAAAAGCTTTATCTGTTGTAGATCTGTTATAATCTGATCTGTTCATAAATGAAACACAAAATAAGAACATGTTAAGTGTGTTCGTTTGAATAAATTGACAAACATTTTAAAAGCAAGTTTCTTTATGTGAATTTTTGTGAATATGACATTTATCAGTTACAAATACAGTCATGTTCATCAGAAAGTATTGGCAGCACTATTTAATACACTACAGGTCCAATTTTAAGAGAGAAAAGTAAAATCATTTCACTTAAAAGTCTGTCTAATGAGCTACAAACTATTATATAATGTATCTAAATCCTGGGTGGTAGCTTTTCATGCATTAATAGAATGAAATGCAATAACATTGCACAAAACAATTTAAAAATTCTCTAACATACATGGTGCTAACTATAACGTTTTTTTATGAAAAAACAACGCAGTCTGCTAAATAGTTCACAGGTTTTTGTGTTTATGGATCCAGACACTGAGTGAGGACTCTCCTGACCCGCTTTCCTTCTGCTGCCAAGCTGTCTCCTCTGACCACTGGCTGTGTGTCCGGTTGATTGTTCCTGTCATGTTGAATAGCTTCAGTTATTCTGTTTTCATCCACAGTGTCTTTTGATGCCTCACAAAAATTGTGCAACACAAAACATGCATATATAACAAATGGAAGATCATTCATATTGATGTCCATGGCTCTCCTCAGGGCTCCAAATCGGGCTTTTAGTCTTCCAAATGCACATTCAATCACCATTCTAGCTCGGCACAACGAAAGTCCAAAGTACTGCTCCTGAACATTGCTTCCTCCGTTAGCATATTCTTTCATCAGGTAAGGTAGAAGTGGGTATGCAGGGTCACCCAGTATGTAAATGGGTATAGCGTCTTCGTTCTCCACAATTTGTCTTGGACAGGGGGGAATCTTCATGTTTTTCAGATTTGTGTTTATTGTGGAGTTAGCAAAAACTCTGGCATCATGCACACTCCCTGGCCATTTCACAACTACATCAATAAAGCTGTACTTGTAATCACAGGTGGCTTGTATGTTAAGAGAAAACCTCCCCTTCCTATTTAGGTACTCTGTAGAATTAGCTGATGGCTGCTTTATCTCCACATGAGTCCCATCCACAGCTCCAAGGCACTGAGGGAGACCATAAGCCTGCTCAAATCCCTCAACAAGTGCACGCACAGCAGTCTCTGTTGTTGGCATTTTTATGTAAGATGGTCCCAAGTACACAGTTATAGCCTTACACACCTCTCTAATTATGTTTGAGACTACTTGTCTTGATAAGCCAAATGCATTGGCCGTTTTACGCAGTCTTCCCTCGTCAGCCAAATAATATAGCGTGCATGCAACTTTTTTGACCACACAGACTGGAGATCGCATTACAGTACTCTTCCCTTGAATGTAAGGAAGGAGTAACTCCGAGAGCGACAGTAATGACGACCGTGACATTCTGAAGTTCTCACGCCATTCCTGTGGGAGAACAATTTCCTTCTCAAAGTTTTCCCACCAGCCAGCAGTGCGTCCAGGTCTGATCCAAAACCGGCGACGGCGACGCTGAATGGCGGTATTGTGCCTCCGTATCGGTAGGGATAGTTGCTGTAAAAGAGCTGAACGCCAAACGCTTTTTCTCCTTTGTAATTCCATCTGTTGGAGCAGTTGTGCTTGTAAAAACAAGCAAGCAAAAATTGCCTGAACCAGCGTTACAATTAGTACTTCCCTAAACGCAGTCATTTTCCCTCCGAATGAATGGGCAAACAAAAACAATTGTCGCACATGTGACGTCAGCGCCGCGCTGCACCATCTGTCGCAGACATAATGCGCATATCTCCGGTTCCGAAAGTCCACACGCAAACCCGAAAGAGGAGATTTCTCAAATCTCCACTTTGGTCGGAGTTTTTGTTATTATTCGTTTATAGTTACATCAACCGGAGTTCACGTGTGGATGAAAGGCCACACCGCATGATAAACTATTCGGTTTTCCTGATATCCGGCTACGTGTGTACAGGGCCAAAGACAAAAAAGTGGGGTGAATAATGATTCAAGGTCTTTAATAATGGCTGCATGCCTGAGAGTAACGAGGCTACTCTCATTGTTTTAAATAGAAGTTGGTATTTGGTAGTTTGAGTGCCTGGGGGAGGGAGAGCTGTGGCTTCAAGTATGCAAACACAAGCCATTTGTGTGTTGCCATTGAAGCCGGACTGTTGGTTGTGTTGGGGGTGGGGTGTGGGGGGACAAAGTACAAGAACAACAGTGATACAGAAAGAGAGAAGTAGTAGTAGCCAACACACACAGGCCCCATCGTTTTTCATTTTAATTTTGTGTCAACACACTAGCTATGTTTACATGCGCAAAATTCTTTGAACGAATTGAAATGTTTTCAGATTAAATAATTCAAATGTATTGTTTACATGGGCACAATCCGTTCATGACAAGCGTTTACATGCAGCGGGCTTTGTTCTGAACAGAAGTACTGACATGTGCAGAGTGGTAAACTCTCCTTAAATAAAGACACAGAAGAAGAAGTTCTACTTCCGGTTTACTTCCGAGATAAATGCAAACAAACCTGAGCACCCAAAATGGAGCGGCAACAGGTTTTAACAAAGATGGAGACGTTACTGCACTCCCTGACTGAGCTACAGGTAATACAGATCATTTTGAGCTCTTTCTAAGTTTCTACAAACCGGATTCCAAAAAAAGTTGGGACACTAAACAAATTGTGAATAAAAACTGAATGCAATGATGTGGAGATGGCGAATGTCAATAATTTATTCGTAATATAAATGACAGATCAAAAGTTTAATCTGAGTAAATGTAACATTTTAAAGGAAAAATATGTTGATTCAAAATTTCACAGTGTCAACAACTCCCAAAAAAGTTGGGACAAGTTGCAATAAGTGGCTGGAAAAAGGAAATTGAGCATATAACAAACAGCTGGAAGACCAATTAACACTAATTAGGTCAACTGACAACATGACTGGGTATAAAAAGAGCTTTTCAGAGTGTCAGTGTCTCCAAGAAGCCAAGATGGTAAGAGGATCACCAATTCCACCATTGTTGCGCAGAAAGATAGTGCAGCAATACCAGAATGGTGTTACCCAGAGTAAAATAGCAAAGACTTTTAAGTTATCATCATCAACCGTGCATAACATCATCAAAAGATTTGGAGAATCTGGAACAATCGCTGTGCGTAAGGGTCAAGGCCGTAAAACTCTACTGGATGCTCATGATCTCTGGGCCCTTAAACGTCACTGCACCTAAAACAGGAATACCACTGTCAAGGAAATAACAGAATGGGCTCAGGAATACTTCCAGAAAGCATTGTCAGTGAACACAACCCACCGTGCCATCCGCCGTTGCCAGCTGAAACTCTACAGAGCAAAGAGGAAGCCATTTCTAAGCAAGCTTTTATTTTTTTTGGTCAAAAGTTTGTTGGTCAGTTTTAGAAAAAAAAAAGGGGGGGGGGGGGGGGTTAAACCTGCTCTCTGATCTGTGAAAAGAACGCTGTGTTGTGTGATTTTACTGCGAGAACCCTCTGGTCAAAGCCACAGAGGAAACTGGTCGCCATTTTGTGTCAGCCCTCCTTAAAGCAGAAGGAGACACCCACTAGAGGGTTGGAGGGTGAAGTGTTTCAGTGTAAAATGCTGCTCTGTTGCAGTTCATTTCTTAAGTGAGAAGACTGTAAAATGTTAAGAGTTAATTCTTTTTTTTTTTTACTTACGGCTAAAACTACATTTTGCACTGTTTTGCACTACAAGAAAGAAGCCTAATACTCGTTTTATTAATTACTTAAAAACTCTCTGAACCTAGTAGTGGAATTTTCTTACTTGAGATTATTTTGTGGTATAGCAGTTTTCAAAATAAATGATGGCAACAGGACACCCTATGCTTTTTTTTCCCGGTACTATTGCAAGTTTTATACCAAAAACATATCGTGATATACATCTTTACCACCACCCATCACAATACATATTGTGAAACGAATTATATGCCATACTGAACATTCCTCTAGATGGTCGAAATGAAAGGCAACATTTTTCAATAAACAGATACAAAGACAAACACTTACGAAAAAAATTCACCAGCTCATCAGCTTTCTTATGTTTACACAGTTTGGAAAAACAACAATGGACAGGACATTCAGGTCATCCAAGAATACTTTGCCTTCTGCTAGGTTTATGACAGAAAATAAAAGGATTAATAAATAGTGTTTGTAGCAATTAGTAGATAATGAAGCTCATAGATGCCAGTTTGGTGGAACTGTTCTTCTGTTTCACAGTTTATTCTTATAGGTGGCAATAGTTCTAGTTTGTCGTCCGTCTATTTAACCAATACACGCATGTTCTTGTTGAAAAAGTAAGTTCTTAAATGGAATTTAACATATTTTTGTGTTATTGTGATAATTTTACAGTCAACTGCACAAATGTGGTTAACACCAAATCTCATCATAGAGAATCTTTTCAATAAAAGCATCCTTGTTCTTTTAACATTTTTTTTTTGTTCTTTTGCTCGTGGTCATATTAGAATTGTCTGTCTGTTGTGTTCGGTGTCACATTCAGTGACGGACTTTTACCACAGCACTCTCATCAAACGCAGTCGACTACAAAGATACCAGACAGACTGCTGTGGACATTTATGTAACAGATCTTACAGGTGACTAGGCAAATAAACCATAAATTACACTTAAGGGTGGTAATTACTGCAGCGTAAAAATATAGAGTATGCTGCCAGTTGGATATCCGATTGCCTTTAGCTCACACTCTGCTCAGATAATGCTGCAGAAGAGTGGGGAAATAAGAATTCAGCATAAAACATTGTTACCACACAGCAGCTGTCTGCTTCTCAATGCTTAAAACCCCCGCATTGGAAGCCAGAAGAGGGAGTTTCAGCTACAAGGACACTTGACTGCTCCATGTAGTGTGCTAAAACGAGCTGGTTAAAGGTACTCAAAAGAGTGAAATGGCTTTGAAAGACCATGGATGAACAGTGAATTACAGCCCAATGATATAAAACTGCAGGCTGCTACATTTAGTAAATCCCACCAGACAGAAAAGTATGTTTAATATTTACTGGAAATGATAAACATGAAAGAATATGTACTCGACACCAAGAAAGATGTGGCAAAAGCAGCAAATCAGCAGTTTAGCAGCACCTCCACAGTCTAAATGGGACATGTTCCAGCACAGAAAACAGCTGTAGGTCAGTCAATACACAATCACTGCTGTGCCCTCTTTATTGCTATTCCACAGAGCTCGAGTGATTAAAATTGGAGAATGTGTCTGATTAAATGTGCAAGTGGAAAATGAGTCTATAGCACATTGTTCCTGCTGTGTTATATTAACTGTGTGTAATTTAGATTTGGGTAAACTGTATTAGACAAGCGATACATTTAAGAAACCTAAACAGAAAATGTTTATCAAGCACTGCACATTGTGATTATGCTTTCAACTAAGAATACTGTACTGACCATGTTGGTTCATAATTCATGATGGTTTATGGTTACAACAGAAAATAAAAAGGGTCTGCACTTCAAGTTTTCAGTATAACGTCATCCTTTTCTATGAACCAGGGGTCAACATACTGCAAGTGGTTCCCATTTGTCTAAGACAACCTGTTTTTGTCTCGAACAACAAGATCTTGCCTCGAGGTTTTCCAATGAACAACCAAGTGACACAGACACGGAATAAAGTTATACAATGCTGCGACGGAACCGCTTTCAACCATCCAGATTTGGGTGGGACAGTCCCGGATTTTGACGCCCCTGTCCCGCTGCCTGCATGAGGTAGGGCGGGACACCCAAATATCCCGAATTTGACAAAAGCTGGCTGGGCTGACCTGTTCATGCTGTGTTTGTGTGAGAGGAGGGACACAGAAGGGTAGTTCTGCAGGCTTCCTGCAACAGCAGAAGTGAGGTTATCATAACAAGCACATGTTCTCAGCTTCCAGAAACTGTTAAAATGTTTCTGATAGCACAAACTACTGCAAACTTACAGTAATGCACAGTGAGCAAAAAGACTAAATATATATTTTAATATATTATTAATGGACAAATGGTGAATTAATGATTTGTTGACATAGCTGTGGTGTTTGTAGGGAAGGAATCTTGTATTTTCCATTTGTGTAGATGTTCTATTTTGCCTACTTGCTGCAGAAGATATTTTCTGATAAAAGTACAAAAAAAAAGCAGTTTTCTGAGTGTGGTCATCCTTGTACAGACATGTGTAACTTGGGCACTTGAATAAAATTCCTCGAAGGAGACTGTGCTGCCACAGGGGTGCGCTCAGCCTGTTTGAGTGTCTCTCACATGAGAGGAGGCTGCATCTGCTGCTTTACTTTTTATAATTAAACAATAATAATACCAAAAGATTTTATTTATACACCCCAGATTTGTGCTAAAATGTGTCTCCCCATTTCACTTTAATTTTCCCCTGATGTTCTCCCTGTGAAAGACTTAGTTTCAGGTGTTTGTAGTTTATTATAAAAATCTGCTATACTCAATTCTACACTGAATTTTAGCAATAACAAGGTGGTGTCTGTTTGGATGTGCTAAACTTGATTATACTTGGAATCATACTGAGAGGTAAATACTGTGATAAATGTACTTTAACAAATGATCAAATATAAAAAATAAATGGTATTAAATGAGTAGATGAGCTGAATGCCTGTAAATATAATCCCTTTGAATGAAATTGTCATTTTAGGGGATAAACCTGTCAGTTTGGCAAATTTAAAAACAATACTTTTAAGTTAATTTATACTCTGCAAAGTTCTTCCTTTGTTATAATTAAAAAAATATATAAATCTGACAACCACTCCACTGAAAACACTGAAATGACATAAAAATAAACTACAGAAAAGTTGTTCTAACCCTTCCCCCCCCCCCCCCCCCCCCCCCTCTTCATTCAGTAACCACTGGTCTTGATGGTGCAGGTTAGTCTTCTTACAACTTACAATGCTTTAGAGAACACCATACTGTGCATTTTTTCTAAGGTCATGTACACAGTTACTGTGTACTTTTACTAAGGTTGTGTACACTGTTCTGCAAAGCTAGCAAGTAAAATTTAGTAGCTACATATACAATACAGTAGTCCCTCGCTACTTCACGGTTCTTTTATCGCAGACTCGCTCCATCACGGTTTGGCTGACTGATAGATGAGCCACACGATCAGCATGGAATTTTTATTTAAAATACATTATTTTAAATTATTTAGCACCTGCTGCACCTTTGTGCAGCCCAGAGCTGCAGAAAAAAGTGTCCTCCTGCACCTTTGTGCAACCTATACTGCAGGATAAACTTCCTGCTGTAGCGAATCAGTTGTTCTCCGTGCAGAGCGTAGAAGTGGGTGTGGCCAAGAGCGCTTGAAGGCTGAGAGCAGAGGAGGTAGGGAGCTGAAATCATGAAATTCTATGCTCTTTTAGAGCATTTAGAGTTTTGAAACATTTAGAATAGTGCAAGGGTGTGGGAAGGGTTTAAAACACCTTTATATATACTGCCTGGCCAAAAAAAAGTCACCACCAAAAAAAGGTCACACTAATATTTCGTTGGACCGCCTTTAGCTTTGATTACAGCATGCATTCACTGTGGCATTGTTTTGATAAGCGTCTGCAATGCCACTAGATCTATTTCCATCCCGTGTTGCATCATTTTTCAACAAGATCTTTCATTGATGAACAGGGTAAATCTGGACTCAGACCACATGACCGTCTTCCATTGCTCCAGAGTCCAGTCTTTATGCTCCCTAGCAAATTAAAGCCTTTTTTTTTTGGTTAGCCTCACTGATTAGTGGTTTTCTTAAGGTTACACAGCTGTTCAGTCCCAATTCCTTGAGTTCCCTTCACATTGTGTGTGTGGAAATGCTCTTTCACTATTAAACATGGCCTTGAGTGCTACTGTTGTTTGTCTTCCATTTTATTTCACCAAAAGTTTAAGTGATCGCCGAACACAATCATTCAGGATTTTTTTCCGGCCACATTTCATCTTCAAAGACGATGGGTCCCCACTATCCTAATTTTTAATAATGCGTTGGACAGTTCTTAACCCAGTTTTAGTAGTTTCTTCAGTCTCCTTAGATGTTTTCTCTGCTTGATGCCAATGATTTGACCCTTCTCAAACAGACTGACATCTTTTCCACGACCACACGATGTGTTTTTTGAAATGATTGTTTAAGAAATGAGAAGCAACTCATTGCACCAGTTGGGGTTAAACAACTTGCTCGTACCCACTTGCTTAGCTAAATCCAGGTGGCAACTTTTTGGGGGGGCCAGGCAGTGTGTGTGTATATATATATATATATATA
>NC_056499.1:37428825-37445368 GCF_014905685.2 Nematolebias whitei
ACATATACACACACACACACACACATATACACACAAACACACACACACACACACACACATATACACACAAACACACACACACACACACACACACACACATATACATACACACACACACACACACACACACACATATACACACAAACACACACACACACATATACACACACACACACATATATACATACACACACACACATATATATATATATATATACATATATATATCTATATACACATATATAAATAATAAACTACTACTTACCACTTGTACTACTATTCCTACTTTGCGGTTTTCACTTAATGTGGAGCTTCAGGGTACAGATCCTCCGCGATAAAAGAGGGACTACTGTACTGTACGTATGTTGTTAAAATGATGTAGGTTTAAGAGTTTAGAACATTGCAAGAGTGTGGGAAGGATTTCTAAAGCCCTAATATATATATATATATATATATATACTAAAATAAATAAAACATTGCTACTTTGTGGATTTTCACTTATTGCGGAGGGGTTTCTGGAATCGAACACCCGCAGTAAATGAAGGACTACTGTACTGTAGTAAACTATGTATATAGTGCAATATATTTATTAAATTACATTTTCCTTGAGATTTTTAGCCTTTTTAATCATACAAGTTGCCGACAACCAAAAATTTTGGCAGACAACCAGATTCTGTCAAGCGGTTGTCTGCTGGATAACTTGGGAGTTTCCCTTATGTCTACCTGTGAACTATTATAATAAAATTGTTCCAAAGTGTTCATCTACTCACACAAATATTTTACTGTGTGACATACTGTATTCTGCCTTCTCTGTAAGCATTTCTCATTAGTTCACTGCCTAATTAACACTCTGCCAGCTTCTGTCAATGTTCTTGCAATCTGCCACCACTCAAAAATAGTACAAACCCACACTCTGTGGTTCAAGGTTTTGTTTGTAAATTTTAAACATTTTTAATGAAACCACTTATGATGTAGAACACGTTTTCTTTGCTTTAACTGTGACTTATTTACATTTTTGTTTGCTTGCTTGAATCCGTCAAGTAGCACAGAAAACCTAAGAAGTGTCAACTATCAAGAGTATAATTGCATTTGCGCCAAATGTTTCGGTCTTATTAGAATTTGTCGTGACAATTCACTATTTATAATACACAAAACCAATAAAAAAAAGTTGTGTGTCTTAACAACTCTTTCACAGCTCAGAATGAGGTGATTGACCTGTCCTGGAATTTATCATTTAGTAGGGCTGTTGTAAACTAATATTTAAGTAATCAGGTAATCTATAGATTATTCTGACGATTAATCGGGTAATCAAAAACAACATTTGTCAGGTTCTGCAGTAACTACCGTACTCATTTTATGAGTAATACAAATACACGAAAAAACATTAAATAAACAACCCATTTAATTCCTCTTTTTAAAAATATTTTATTGCTTAAGTTGAATTATTTTTAAACATCGCATAAAAATCTAAATGCTGTAAAATAATTTGTATGGATTGGAAAACTGAATGGAATTTACAAAGTAGGATCTGGAAGGAAGGACATCATTTGGATTGAAGGTGGAGATGATCTTCTGGAAGCCTCCATCTTCCACCACGGACAGCGGCTGCATGTCTGTGAAGATCATATTTAAAATGCTGTTTGAACTCAGCTGCTGCACAACCAACATCCTGGAGCCATTTGTACGAAGCTGTCCAACGTATGACTCTGCCATTTACTGAAAAGAATAATAATAAAATGATTTGTTTGTTCATCGTTATGCCTTAATACATTTTCAAGTGTACTTCACTGGATATTATAAAATTATGTAATGTTGTTAAGTAATCTACACTTTCTGATGACCCTGCTGCAATCAAAGTAACATTAGTATGTCAGTTGTATTTGATTTATGAATTTTAAGCTTTTATTTATGTGTGAGGTTTGAGGATGCTTTAATTAAAACCCTCTGCCACTGAATTATTTTTAACCATCACATAAAAATCTAAATGCTGTAAATAATTTTTATGGATTGGAAAACTGAATGGAATATTTATGTTAGAAACTGAGTAAGATAGATAATGTAAAGTTTGAGTTTGTACATTGAGTTCTGCAGACTATTATTATTTAGTCTTGATTGCTGAGCTATAAACAAATATGACAGTAGTAATAAATGCAGATTAATCCCAGTTTAAGTCATAAACAGTAGCAGGAAAAATAAAAATCCTACCAACTCATGTAAATACATTTACACTTGAAATATTCACCCTAAATATCTCATTTAAGTCAGGATGGAAGTACAGCAATAAATAAAGGCATCAGTCTGTTGCTGCTTTTATCGTTAACAAACTTGCATCAAGTCCTGCAGAGTTTAATTTTCCTCACACAACGTACAGACCCTGCCAGGTAGCCACTATGATTAGTCAGTAGATTTACATTAGCAAAAAGATGCCTCATTTTACATCTGTAACATGACAGGTTATCACACATTTAGGTTCACGTATTTTGCAAAGAGAGAACATACCTGTTACAGCTGTGGACGAGTTTGATGATACAGCGGCTGTTTTCTCTTTAGACGCTGCAACATGGACGACGTGCTGTTGTGGTGACTTCAGTTCTGCTTTGCAGTGGAAGCATTGAGCTGTGTTGTCTTTTCTGTTTAGCCTAAAATGTTCCCAAACTTTTGACAGTTTGTTGTTTTCGGGGCTCTTCTAAGCAATCTCCGTTCCCTCCATAGCTACAAACTTAGCACATACGAGTTAGCAGAAGTGCTAGCGGAAGCGCTAGCGTTGTGCAACACAAAAACCTTCTGGCTAGACCACAGTGCTCTGAATAGTTTAACGAAGCTTCGAGGCAGATCAATTTGCCTACAGGATTTTTTGTAATCGAGGTCCTCAAATGATTCAAGGAATCGTTTCAGCCCTATCATTTAGCAATAAATATTTTCAAAACAATCACATGAAAACAAAAAGTCTAATTAAATGACCTTGTTTATCAAATGAAAAGATCACATGATACCCAAAAGTTTTACAAAAATCATTCAGGCTGACTGCCAGGGATCAATAGCTACTAGGAGTATAAATCTATAAGGCATCTCTGAGTGTCTGAGTTTGATTACAATTAGGAGGGCTATTATAAAAACATTACTAAATGATTATCAATGCATTTTGATGCATTCTTAATCCCATTTCAAACAAAATCTTGAGAATAAAATTTTCCAAAATTAAAATTTGCTCCACTTTGCAGTTTTCCTTCAAACAAGTAAACAAACAAAAGGAGTCAAACTTGCTAATAACAGTGACATCAAATTCTGTGGTGGATATCCATATATCACAGTTTCCCTTAGATTACTTGTGTGTTGCGTTGTTTGTACAAACAGTTTTTCGAACAGGGAGGAGGAGACGGAGGAGAGCTACTGTTTTAGCTAGCTCGTCTGTATTGCACACCGCTAGCTTAGCACTACGTCATTTGTCGATGGGGGGGGGGGGGGGTTTGGATCTGTAGGCAGGGTGTTCAGTTCTATTGACGCCCTGCTTGTATAATGGTAGGGGAAACACTGCATCATACATTAGAACCATTTTATGTTGTTATGCTGTTATGATTCTATCATGGCTCCGGAGTGCGATACATAGCCCATAAGTCCAAGAACTGAACATGGATGCAAATCCTTTTCAATAAAAGTTGTAATGGTCTTTGTAGTTTGCACTGCCTTTCCAAGGTAAGTGAAACTTCTTGTCAGCAGTAGCATTGGTTTTAAGAATACAAGGTCTTCTAAGTGTTCTTAAATAAAATACAAGTATGTTTATTTTAGCTATGCAACTATTGTTAGATTTTGATAAATAAAAATTGCATATTAAAAATTGTGTTTATTAAACATCAACTGCCCTGATTTCTAAAGATCGGAATCAGACATAGAAAAATGCATATCAGCCAAAATATAATGAACTTTTAAAAATACTTGTTTTTTGAAATTATTAAATTGATACAGATTTATTCATGTTCATATTGCAATGCCTCATTACACAGGAGCGGCTGTGGCTGAGTGAGTTAGAGCAGTCGTCCTCCAGTGCAAGAGTTGGAGGTTCGAATCCACCAGCAGTCACATACCGAAGTGTCCCTGGGCAAGACACTGAACCCCTCGATGCCTCCGATGTGCGTCCCATCAGTGTATAAATGTGATCTAAAGCACTGATTAGTCTCTTTAGAATGATTTGTTTAATTAGCTTTGTAGAGATCTAGTAGAGTGCTGTATGAATGGATAAATGAGGACACAGATTGTAGTGTAAAGCGCTTTGAGTATCTTGATCAGATAGAAAGGCGCTGTATAAGTACAGTCCATTCCATTTACAGATTATAACTACCACCTCTGATGGCATTTCTTAATATAAACATTTTGGATCATCCTACTAGATATTTCAGGGTAAAACTTAACTAATGCTAAAAAAAAAACTAAATATGAAACAATCCATCCACAAAATTATCCTAACGTATACTTTTATTTAGGGATGCACGATATTGGATTTTTGGCCGATATCAGATATGCCGATATGTTCAAACTTATTCGGCTGATAAACGATGCCAATACAGATATCCTTTGTCAGAACATAGCCCTCTTATTTAGGCTTATTTGCTAAAAAAATTGTGCAACAGCTGTAAGAGCTGGTGACATATTCAGTAACAGCCACATGATATACATAGCACTTTGACTTACATTAAATGAAAAGTGTTAAATATTATTTATTAGCATTAGTCACCTGCGATGCCGTCTCACTTGTGGAGGCTTGTTCCAGGTTCCTAGCTGCAATGTTGGATGCTCTGCACTCCTGTGCATGAAGAACAGCCTTTTTTAATTCAAAATTTTTGTCCATCCATTGTGCCGTAAGACTAATCATGCTAACGGGGCTAACACTTGACGTCCAAATGTCTGTGGTAAAACTCACCCAAGTCGTGCTATCAGCTATTAGCTTCTCAATGACGTCGAAAATGACGGCTTGTAACTCGGGTAATGTTACGTCGGAAAAATATCTTCGACTGTGGACGATGTAGTGAGGCTCAATGTAGTCCATAAATCGTCAGAATCTGACATCTTCACCATGGAAAAATAAAACTTCCACACCGCTGACATTTTGAATTTTCCTCTCCGCCGTGAGATCGGGTAGGTGCACCTGACGTCATCGCGTTGCGCTGCCACTGCAACATCATCACGTTGTGCTGTAACGTCATCATGTTGTGCTGTAACGTCATCATGTTGTGCTGCCGCTGCAGGCAAAAGCAGCGCCTTTTATATCGGCAAGTTATTTTAATGGAATGGTTGATGCCCGATATTGAAATTTAACGTTAATGTCGGCCGATACCGTGCCGATAATATCGTGCATCCCTACTTTTATTCTCTACAATAAAACTAGAAGCTGGAACCTATTTTAGCAAGCACTGAAGAAAAACAGTACATTTTGGAAAGAGCCAGTGTAGACAACACTAGAGATTAGAGATGTCAAAATCCACTTTATAACAAGTTACTCCAATATGCACAAATTTAGACAGAAGGAAATGACAAAACCCAGGAAACAGGCCTGTCACAATAACAAATTTTGCTGGGCAATGAATTGTCTTGGAAATTATTGCGATAAACGATAATATTGTTTGTAATTTGACAATAATTAGTAATTGTCAAATTTAAGAAGAAATGTTGGTTAATTTTTGAGTGTACCACTGGATGGCAGTATAAGACTGTTTGAACCGAAGGATGGATAATGAGGGAGCGAGCAGTGTGTCTCTAAGAAAAATGGGAGGGAGGCCCCTTAACAAGACATCTCTATCATATCCGTCTCTCGTTCCTCGTTCCTTGTTTTCGGTTCTCAAAATGGCGAACGCTCGGTGTGGTTTGAGCTCTTTAGCATATAATTTTTCACACAA
Organism: Nematolebias whitei; assembly: GCF_014905685.2. NCBI lineage: Eukaryota > Metazoa > Chordata > Actinopteri > Cyprinodontiformes > Rivulidae > Nematolebias > Nematolebias whitei. Next base: position 37,434,714 of record NC_056499.1, read on the forward strand.
AACGTTTAATAAAAAAATAAAAAAATCAGTAAACAAATTCTCAGCTTCTTTTTGCAGAGAAAAACAATTTTACATGAAAGCACAGGTTTCAACCGTGAATTTTGGAGCTTCGACAAGAGTTTATTTATTTTTCATTTTCAAAAGAAAGACTTTTGTTGCAAACTTTTCCAAATATGATGACTGTGAAAGTACCCATTTACATTATCGTGTGGCAAAATTGAACATGTGCGCCTGGCATTCAAGGTGCGTATGAACAGAGTGCAAGGTGACGAAAGACCCCACCCCCACACACACACACACACACACACACACACACACCTCAAAAATGAATCCAGCGCCAATGGAGACAGTTAGACTCACTTTATTCGTTCAGCTGTTCATATGTTAGCACAGACGTTATGGTCTTTGTGTGACACATCACTCTTATGAGGAATTCATAATTCACTGATGAGAACAGACTAATATATGACAAACACACACAGACACACACACAATTAAATCACGTCATGCAACACCTCTCATTCGCCCCTCCGATTTAAACAAAAATCGCAGCCTGTTTATCATAAGCAATGGTTAATGAAATAAAAAAAAAGCAAATGGGGCTAATGTTAATGTGTTACAGTTCACTGATTTGAATAGAGATCAGGTCATGTGACCAGTCCTGATTTACATTTAGATAAGTGAAATTTAATTTTCTTTAGAAAAAATCATTTTCACACAAATAAATCAATAAACTAATTATAGTCGTTTGCAAGTTTAATAAGTCACAAGCTATCAACTGGTCAGGTTGATTTATTGGCCAGTGTTGGCTTTGTTTAGTTATTCCTGCTTTAAATTCTGTTTTATAACAATATTTTACAACCAATAAGCAGTACACTTATTGAATTACATTTTTCTAGAGATTTTTGCCTTCTGTATAGTAAAGTTTGTGAACAACCAAATTCTGTTCTAAGAGGTTGTCTGCTGGACAACCTGGAAAATGTATTTCCTTACGTGCCGGTTAACTCTCTCAAAATGGCACCAAAGTTCATCCTCAATAATCCAGTAAAAATCCAACAATGTTCAGTCAGGTCATCTGGACAGTTTATTTTGTTGCTGAGACGTTTTGTCCTTCATCCAAAGGACTTATTCAGTCTGAAGAGCCACCAAACAAAACTGAATCCCACAAACAGCATTCTCTATAGTGGGAAAAAAAAAATTTGCTGGTGCTAAGATGGACTCCGGGGTCCGCCCTCTTCCCCGTCAACTCCTCTGAGACAGTCATGCCAACATGGTTCAAAACACCAAAGTTCATGCTCAATAATCCAGGTACAAACCCAACAATGTTCAGTCAGGTCATCTGGACGGTTTCTCAAAATAGGCACATGACAAAGGCTGTTAAACCAGATGTTAGGTGAAAAGTAGGGATGGGGCCAATCCGGTCCGGTATCGAAATCGGCCTCCGATACCAGCATAATTTACGTATCGGAATTTTCCGATCCATGATGCATGTCTGTTGAAACGTCTCATGTGAGTCCCTGCCAGCTGCTCTGCACGTTATCACAAAATCAGGCTGCCTGCTTTGGACTGAACAAAAACAACACACCGCTGAAGCCACGGAGCTCGAATGTTTACAGAGAAGTTGCTAAACTTCATCGTAATTAATGACCAACCACTACCAGTTGTAGAAAATGAAGGATTTCGCAGCTTGATACTTGCAGCCAAGATATAGTTGACTGTCCAAGGAGATATTTATCAGTACAACAGTAGACAATCATTAAAAAGAACTGAAAATTACAAGAAAATTATATAAAATTTAAAAAACAGCTACATTATAAATGTAAAATACTAAAAACAGGAACATGTCTGTGTTGGTTTATGCCATGAACTTAGCAGATATTTAAGGCCATTTAGTTATTATTATTATTATTTTTAATAATTCATTCATTTAAAAAAAAAAAACTAAAAATCACCAAAAAGAATAAAATACCTTGAATAAAGAGAGTGCAGGAAAAAAAAAAAAAAGATTGTAATAGCTGCCCCTTATTTAAATACCTAAACAGTCACTTAAATTAATCACCTTAATATCCACTTTAAAGCTAGGAACAAAAAACAAACGTGTTTTGCGTTAACAGGATTTTATTCTAACTAAAACTTATCCAACATTAATAAAACTTACCTCAAGTTGTCTTTTTGGACATGCGTGCATATATTTGTACAAACTGTACTTGAGAGGAGATTATTATAGCCTCATATAAAATCAATAATGATGATGATATCGGAAAGGTATCAGCCGATAACCAGATTTGGGGATCGGGATCAGAAGTAAATAAAATGTGGATCGGTGCATCCCTAGTGAAAAGTCAGCTATTGTTGTCTACATGTTCAGTGTAGGTATAAAGAAGCACAACCTTCACTACACACAAGTCAGCCCAGCCAAATAAATGGGTTGGAGTGTCCTTGAAACTGCGAGGTTTGTGGTGTTCTACCAATAAACAGGACTGCCTCCTGAAAGCAGGTCTGCAGAGGGATACATGAACCAAACGTTGTGTCAGGTCTGATCTGCAGTGGCTACACCTCACAGCTCAGAGGCAGAAACAGCTACCAGTTTGACCACTGATTATCATGCCATTAAACCACTTCTACAAAGAACCAACAACTGTTCACGTACTTTGGCTCTGTTGTGCAAATTATGCTGCATATTGATGATCATAAATCAATTAATTTAAAAAGACATATGAAAAGGAAAAATCACATTTTACTTGTGACCAGACCCATCCACGGGCCCTGTTGACTTATCAGTCTATCAACACCGACGCTGATTCTGATGCTACAGGTGTGCAGCCAATCAAACTCCCAGCATGGTGATGTACAGCATAAACGGGTTCTTAAATAGCTTCAGGAAATCCACACATAAATATTACAGCCTGCTAGTCCATGAGTGTACAAAACTTTATCCCCCCACCCACCCCAACTGAAAGATGGCAAAATGTGTCAAAAAGAGAAAATATAGCTGGGACACAGTGGTGGAGTTGGTCAGGAGAAGGGACAGTGGGTTTTTCCCCCCCGACCAGGAAATGTCTGATAAAAGCGGAGCTTCTATGGACACAGTGGAATAAGATTTGTTTATTGAAGGAGAAGATGCCGTCCGTGATAAGTAAGTGGAAACATTTGTATACTGCTACTGTGGTTCATATGTTGCTTAAATGTAAATATATTTTATGCACACAGTATTTTGGCTGGGTGTGAGAAGTGGGTGTGCTTTGTTGTGCATTCTGACTATGGGACACAGTTCAGTGAATGAAAATGTGTGGGGGGGGTTTGTACATATTAGGCAGACTTTATGCATTTAGACAAATACTAGATAATGAAAAGTTAAAAAACAAATAAAGTCTCCATCGTTTGTTGTCTAGATTTACTGGTGTGGGATGCTTTCTCACTCTGTGTGTGTGTGTGTGTGTGGGGGGGGGGGGGGGGCTTCATTCTCTGTATAGAGCTGAAATGTGAGGCACAAACTGATTACAGACTGCTACTTATGCAAATAAGAGATGCTATTAAATTTGGACTGGCAGCAGGTCAGACTTGATTCTATACTCATTTAATTTTCCAGTCCGTATCTCCATCCCTCCATGTGCAGCAACATAAAATATTGTTTTTAAATCCAGGTGAGAAAAACATTTGATTTCTGTGTTCTACAGTTACAATAATTTTGACTGCTGAGGTTAAAAATTCAGTGTTGCCTCTGCACAGACCAAGCTTTTGCCTGTACTAGAAAAGATTCAAAAACACCCAAGAACTTTTGCCTGTATTCAGATATGTACTATTCAGCAATCAAATAAAAATCACAATTAGAATAAGAAATACTTATTTTGGCTGTTTCTTCTTCAGGGAGTGCCATACTGTGTCATCCTCCATCTCTGTCCTCACTCCAACTACCTCCATGTCTCTAACTGCATCCATATATCTCCTCTTTGTCTTTTTCCTGGCAGCTGCAATTCTAACATCCTTCTACCAATATACCCACTGTCCCTCCTCTGGACATGTCCAAACCATCTCAGGATTAGAAATGCTGGCTTTTAAAAAAATGTGTTAACAGCAAGTATGCTGCAAAAGAAAGATTCCCCATTGTATCTGCAATGCTGGGAAATATTTTGAACAATATACCATTCAGATTATCCAGTCATCCACTATTTTTACCCGCTTCTCCTTTCCAGGTCACTGCCTAATACTATCTCCAGCAATCGTCGTGTGAGAAGCGGGTACATTTGCCCTATTTCTTCCACTCATGTTAATAAGACAAGTTTTCTCAATTCAATATAATTAATTCAATAAGTAGTTCCAAATATATACACAGCAAGGTAGCACGTATTCAGGATGCCAAGGAGAGATTGTGAAAAAAGTAAAATCTTGTCCAAACCATCATTGATAAAAAAAAAAAAAATTAAGAAGTCTGAATTTATTAGAAAATATAAAACAATGGGTTGTTTGGGGATGAATCACGATGCAAAAATTCGGTTAGAGAAGTGCACTTGAAGCAGTTTGACCACTTAAAATTAAAATTTAAGTCTGTGCATCTAAAACTATGTATGGCAGTGTCAAACGCAAATGTGCATGCTTTCAGTTCGTTTTCAACAGGACAGAGGCAGAAATGAAGCATGTGAACGAAGGCAAACAATTCTGAATAAATGAGACACTCCAGCTTTTCAGTCAGCTTGCAGGTGAATTACTACAACACACTGGGAACCAGCAGACACGTCAATGGTGGTTACCTGCAGGAAAAGTTAAGCTGCCACCTCATCATAGCCACTCCAACAGGACAGAACAGGAAAACTGATATTATTGTGAGGAGCTGGCAGGAGACAGAGCCAGCTAGCTACTGATCGAGCCGGGCTACTTTATAATAAGCAGATGTATCGTTAGCATGCAAGCTAACAGGGATATGCATTCCACAGACTGAGTCTGAGAGCTTTGAAGTTCCTACGTTCACGATGGGGTTACTTTAAAATGAAACCAACCAACACGCCGAGTGTTTTAAAACGCATGCATAATGTAAAACTGTTCCAGCAAGAAAAATAAAAATATTAGACAAGCTGAAGCCAAAAGAGGGGGACAAGTTAAATGTTGCTTTCCTGGTGTTAAACTGTACAATAATGTCTGGAGGAGCCAACGGGACGCGACGATAGCGACCTTACCTTTCGTACTACCCGTCTTGTTCAGACACGGCTGCAGTTGGTTGTTTTCGAGACGTCGGTCTTTTAAAAACACTGCCGCTGTGCCTCAGGCTGACCCACGGTTTCCAAACACAGTCTGAGTGCTCCTCCTCGTAGCCACAACAGCGACTGAATACAGTCAGTCAAGTGGCTGCTTCTCACTGGGAAGAATCTGAAGTCTCGCGAGAAAGGACGAGATCTTGGAGGCGCCTGCGGACCAATCAGATGAGCCGACTGGAGCCGAGCAGCCCCCGACAGGACATGAAACATTCTATCAGGAATCACTTCGACTCAGTTTATTCTTTAGGCTTTTCAGAGTTAAGAAGTTGTAGCAATCATATTTACATTTAACTATGAAAATGGGGGGAAAAGAAGCTATATCTAAATAAGTCAGTGAAACGAAAGGACAAATCTGTAAGATCAAATTTGTTTAAATGTACTATCATCCTAGAAAACTGTTTGATAAACCATAGACCTGCTGTTTGCCAGCTCTTGCATTGTGAGAACTATATTAGGTCATCCATCCATTCGTTATTTTCTGCTTGTTCTGGAGTCAGGTCACGAGACAGCATGGAGACCCAGACGTCTCTTTTTCCAGCCACCTCTTCAGCTCTTATGGGAGGACTTCAAGGTGTTCCCAGGCCAGCCGAAAGTCTCTCCAGCGTGTCCTGGGTCTTTCCCAGAGTATCCTCTCAGTCAGACATGCCCGGGTGAACGTACCCAGGGATCCTTACCAGATGCACAAATCAACTGGCTCCTTTCAATATGGAGGAGCAGCAGATCTACTCTGAGTCTCTACCGAACAACTGAACTTCTCACCCTCTCTCTAAGGGAGAGTCCAGCTACCCTGTGGAGAAAATTAATTTCCATCACCTGTAGTCAGGATCATATTCTGGATATGATCTGATATTCATTATACTAGATATTCAGATATTTGTTCTTTCGGTCACTACCCAGAGTTTGTGATCATAGGCGAGAGAAGGAACGTAGATCGACTAGTAAACGGAGAGCTTCACCTTACACCTCATCTCCCTCTTCACTACAACGGACCAGCACATCGTCTGCAATACTGCAGAAGCTGCACCGATCTGTTGATTTCACGCTCCATTCTTCTTTCAGTCAAGAACAAAACCACAAGATACTTGAACTCCTCCATGTGAGGCAGCACCTCACCCCCAACCTGGAGAGGGCACTCTACCCTTTTCTGACTGGCAGAACCATAGGTCATGTGTTTAAAAAAGGTATTTTTTAATGCATTTTAGTTTTTTTTTAATCCACACATTTGTTTTTAATGACCTACCGGGGCAGGAAAAAAAACAAAGTTTATCTCGTGGGTCTGTACAAGTGTCTACATCAGTCCATCAAAACCTCTCAGAAAAGCATGCTGTGACATAAATCCTCCCAATTATTCAGTTCTTTATGTCTCAAGCTGAGAGAGAGAATAAAAAGTCAGAATCAGCTTTAATGTCATTGCACCGAAGCATAACAAAATTACATTTTGCTATGCTATCAATACTATTGTGGTGAGAAAAGATTTACTCCACTTAAAAATGTGTTTATTTTCTGGATTGGGCAGCACTTTTAATGAGGTCTAAACAGTCATCCATTGTTTTTACCCTCTTCTTTCCAAGTAGCAGGAGTTGATGGTGTCCATATCCAGTAGTCACTGTGCCAACTTAAAAAGTCAAGTTGAAACATTAGGTAGAGTCACTGATGTCCACTTAAATGTTATCAAGGAGAGGCAGAAGATTTCAATAAAGAATGGTCAATTCATGTTTCTCAAACTCATTTTAAAGGAATCTAACAAAGCATTGTTAGATGTTTAAATACTTTAGAGGAGTGCTTTGGGTTTTAATGAATGGAACAATGGCTGCCACCTTTCACAGAAGGTCAAGTCTCGGCTGGGGTCTTTCTGTGCATGCTCTCCTTCAGCACATGGTTTTCTCCAGGTATGTTTGTTTCCACCCGTAATCCCAACATGTGTGTAATGTTAGATGGAGGTTGAGTGTTTGCTTTTATTTGTGCACTTCTACAGCTGCTTAAAGCTGGCGTTTCAGTGGGTTTCATTTGTGCCCACAATCAAAAACAAAAGGGTGATCATGTTTGTGTGTTTTGTGTGCATTTGTTTTTCTGTCATGTAAGCAAAACACCTGGATTATCGTGTTTACAGTCAGAGTTGACCCCAAGTTGGCAGATGGAGAAGCAGATAGAGCCAGGTGTACAAAAAGGTAAGTGATTTTATTTACAGGTGCAGCAGCTTCAGGGCTGGAAGGGAAAAGAGACTAGGTGAGCATCTTTTATAATATTAGATTTGCAGCGAGGGTTGATAAATGGTAGATGAATTCTTCTGTTGTGTCTTGTAGATGAAGCCAGAGGGGAAGAAGAGATGAGGTCCTAGGTTTTCCATGGGAGAGAGTGGAGATCCAGAGATGAGCATCGGAGGAGAGAGGAGCATATTGTTCCTGGTAAGAGCGCTGTTGGTTTCAGATCCTTGTTTAATTGCTTGAAGAGACAATCTTCATCCAAAGGAGGGCCACGAGGAGCGAGGAGGTCTTGGGAGACTCGTACGAGCAGGACTTTAAAGTCACAGTTGGTAAGTAATGTCCCAGTAATGGGAGAACGTCTGGCAGGAGCTTTTATGCTCAGCAGAGCATTCCTATCAGCAGCAGGTGTGGAGTGGTGGCTGATGGCACTTGGTTTGCAGCTGTGGAGAGAGTGAGTGTGGCTGGAAAACCTAGGAATCCTAAATGGATGAATTTTTTTGAAATTTACATCCATGATACCCCGCTTTTTCCTTTTCGGGTCGCGGGGGTCACCGGTGCCCATGTGCAGCTATCACTGTGCGAGAGACGGAATACATCCTGGACAGGTCTCCAGTCCATCACAGGGACACGTAGAGACAAACGAGACAAAAAAAACATTCACTCTGTCACTCACACCTAGGGACAATTTAGAGTTACCAATCAGCCTAACATGCATGTTTTTGGTTTGTGGGAGTTTAAAAACAATATTCATGGACATACATATTACCAATTTGCTTTCAGCTCAATTGCAGATGCCCCCTGCAGCCAACTGACCTGTGTAAGCACAAACCAAGTCATTTTTATAAATACTGACCATGACTTTTTAGTAGCTGATACTCATTCACAACACATACTGAGTGTTACATATTGCATAAAGTATTTGTCAAAATCGTTGGCATTAACTGTTGGAGTGAAAACTGTCTGACTTTAAATGAAATATCTTTTGAACCACTGGACAAATTTTACTGGAAGTACAAGAAAGTAATCACTGGATGTACATCTCCAAATCGGCCAAAACAAAACTAGTTCTAACTCGGTCATTTATACAGATAGTTAACTAAAATCTGGTGTGGTAGTAGCTCATAGTCATTCTCAACATGAACTCTGAGATTCAACACACTTCTTGAGATGTTGCATGAGACTGCATGTAACATAGTTTACAAAGTTTGACAGAAATGGCTAAAACTCTGTCATTTCTCGTCATAAAATAATCTTAGTTGAAATTTCAGGCATGAAATGTGTTGGACAATGTGCATTAATTCTAGTAATGATAGGTTTATTGTGCATGTTTATTGTATTACACCAGCAACAGTCTGCTAATAAATGTTTAAGAAACAAGAAAGTGATTATTCCATGATAATGGTGAAACTGGCTGGAGTACAGTAAATATCTGCAGCCCTCTTGGGAACTTTTATATCAATTAAGACTTTTTTAGTTGCTAAATGGGAAGAGAAGAGCAATGAATGCTGTTGTCTGTAATGAGAAAATAATGAAAAAACAAACATTTGGCTGCACTTGAAAATATTGTGTTGCACAAGAATATTTGGCTTTCCTGTTCTTTAGTCATAACATTGTAGGGAACTATGTTTATTAGCTATGATGAATGAAGATACTACCAGGAGTAAAACATCTGGGGGAGACTCTGAAATCTAATTTTAAGGAACAATGTGAGACGTAGCTGCTGATTAGGTTAACATGAATACATTGTGAAAATTTAGATACTGCCTGGGTGCAACATTTATTCAGAAGTTTTACAGCTAAAAGGAAAACATGTATTAAAAAAAATCACAAACCATGTTAGGGCAAGTTCAAGCAAATAGTTTCCTAAAATTCTTCCATTGTGAGTAAAAGTAGGGAAAGTGTGTTATATGTAGTGAACCAGATGACCTCAAATCTACCAGATGGACAGAGACTGTTATTTTCATTGATCTGAATAAGTCTGAACCATCTGATGACTTTCTTTCTTGAATTAATCAAGCAGAAAAGACAATCCTCTATAATCATTACTGTTTTACAAATGTTTTAATAATCAATTGTGGTAGTTTCACTCAATGCTTATAGGTTGAAAAGAACTACTCATCTTTATTTTACATAAACAGTAAGTAATGATTTTTATTCCTCATTCAGAGAAGAAATCACCTGAATATGCATTTCTTGATTTTCTGTCTGAAATGAGCAAGCTGTCGTAAGTGTGTGAAAGGTTGGTTTTCGGTCAACTAAAATGTTTACCGAGAAAAATGTCATGTTTAAACTTTTTCAGAAGATTACCAAGAGTAGGCTCCAGAAAGTCTGCTGTTTCTGCAATAATCTTTTCTGTATGTGAAAACAGATTCATTCCCTGACCTTGATTTTGATAACAACTTACGTCACAAAAACACACCTCTTTCTGGTACATCCACGAATCAGAAAGCTCTAAATTGAACAGGAAGTCGACCAAAATAAAATGTGGCAACTTCCCAGTTCATGGGAGAGTGATTTGGAGTTCCAAGAGATTGAGAGTGCAGCCGGTTCTGAAAGTTTCAGAGCAATGAAGAGTCCAAGAGAGCAATGAAGAATCCAGAGGTTTTTGGGATTATAATTCTGTTTTGAGCCAACCACGCACGACTCTCTGAAGGTTTGGTAGTTCTCGACGGAGACGCTGAAACGAGTCAGAAAGGAACTACTCCGACGCTGATTCATCATCAACAGGTAGATGGTTCTATTTTGACCAAGTGTACCGTGAGAAGCTGAGATCGGACGGAGCGTGCAACTTCTGGTCAAACAGATTAAATTCCCTCACATAGTTCTCTGTAAGATAATCTCCTTTCATCTTAAACTCTTCTCTCTCACAAAATCAGTACAGATATTTTAGAAATATCTGAAGCAAAGTCCTCAAATCACTGCCGAGTGATTTGAAGTTCATTTTCTGTGAAACTGTCTGTTATTATTTTCATATTTTGCCAAATTAATGTAAATGTTTGATGTTAAACTTTGATTCTGAAAATAAATGATTCCATTCATTTGATGGGTCAAAGGTAATAACGTCTCTCGTTCGCATTCCTTTAAATTCAATGCACGGCATTACACAGTCAGAAAGATGAAGAACTCGTGAAAAGTATGCATAAATATATACACATATATTTGTCATACAACAAGTGACACGTATCTCACGTGACTCACTACA
>NC_056499.1:37445468-37448085 GCF_014905685.2 Nematolebias whitei
ATATTTGTCATACAACAAGTGACACGTATCTCACGTGACTCACTACATATATAAAGAAAGAGTCAACAAAGTGAGAATAACCTTTAAACTTTTCTGTTGTCAGTCAGTCTTTCCAGGAAAAATAAAACTAATTTAATACAAATGAACAGGCTCTTTCACACAAGTAAATTGTTTCAAAAACGGATGAAGTAAATCGTAGCTGAATAGATTTATTAATACTCTCATCGGCTCAAAAAACTCTTAATAATCTCACATTTTAAATGTGTAGTCACCGAAGCTGTTCAAAACACCTCCAAACCTCAGTCACTACCACAAACCATCCAATGCAGTTAAAGACAGCATAGAAAAGGGCTTATTAGGTTTAATACTTCTTAATAAATTAAACTTAAAAAGCTGCTTCACATTCGTAAACAATTCAGCAAGTAAGTAAGTAGCAACAAGTGAACAATATGCCTGAAAACATCAGTAGAACATAGAGAACCAACAAAATATGATCATTTATTTAAAGTAAAATTTAAAGTGGAGTGTGTGAGAGGTAGCTGTTTGTCATACGGCTGGGGGCAGACTGTGAGGGTCTCTGGGTATCTCTGGGTCTTTGTAACAGATGTCAGCTCCACACTGACTGACGGACTGAGATAAGGTGCTCAAGTCCCCCACATTTTATTTGATCTGTGCTATTTATATTCTAAAAGTGTTTTTCATTTTAACTTCTGGAAATGCACCACTTTAATATGAAGCTCTCTGCCTTTGATTTTAACCTCAGGCACAAAAATAGGAGAGAAAAATAAAGTGATTGGCAGCACTGTGCAGACAGAGGCTTAGGAAGAAGAAGGAATCTCAATATTAAAGGCTAAATGTGTGTATTTCAGTATGTGTTTGTTTATCTGTAGTGTTAGCAAAATATCACATACACCACTGGACAGATTTTAATAAAACTCTCAGAAACTAATTATTAAATGTACAACTACAACTGACTGTCTTTTAGAGTAGACACTGTTCAAGATGGCTCACACAACTAAGTGACATTTGAAAAGACAAAAATAGTTACAGTATACAGTAATGCAACCAATTTCTAAAATACTCTGCAAAAATTTGACGTAGCAGTAGTTGAGCATCAACCTCAAAACATAATCATTGGTTACATACTGTAACCTCAGATTCTATGAGTATAGGCTTCGCACTTTAAGGCTATCACTAGTGGGTTTATCCCTTCGCGTGCAACGCAGCACTGAAAACTTTAGTCCGCGCCCACCGGCTGTGTGGGCCCCACCCCCAGTCCATATAAATTACGGTGAGACTGGGCAATTGGCTCCCATTTTTTCTTCAGCCAGCTAGCTAGCACTGTCAGAAGAACGAAGAAGGAAAAGATGTCCAGCTTTGACCGGCACAACTTTTGCTAAGGATGCCTGGGTCTCCGCCACGCCAACCTCCTGCTGTCTCAGTGAGCTCTTCCTCGCCGAGGAGAAGCAGAGACACGCAGCCTTGTTCAAGGTAAGTGCTGAAGAGTGGTTTTCCGTGGCGGGCCGCTACCCGCTGGACGACGCCATCGCCTTTTCTAACGTTTTTTCCTTGCGGTGAATCGGATGATTCCCTCGAAAAAGGCATTGTTGGCAGCAGCTTCGCTGAATGTTTGTCCGTGGCGGGCCGCTATTCACTGGATGACACCATCACCTTTTCTAACGTTTTTTCTTCGCGGTGAATTAGATGATTCCCTCGAAAAAAGCAATGCGGGAAGCAGCTCCGCTGAGTGTTTTTTCGGCGACCACACTGCTCCCAGCCTTCGGCGCCCTCCTCTCGGAGCTGCCCGGCATAATTCAGGAGGCTGCTAACACAAAGGGACTTTCCGTCCCTTGCCTCCCTCTGCCCTGATCAGATGATCTGGCGGGGAGGTTTGGCTCCGCCCCAGCTCATCACCCTGACCCCATCTGGGGTCAAAAAACCCTCAAAAACACTCCTCGGCACGTACCTTGAACAAGGCTGCTCGTCTCTGCTTCTCCTCGGGGAGGAAGAGCTTACCGGGATGGCAGGAGGTTGGCGTTTGCTGAGACTCAGGCATCCTTAGCAAAAGTTGTGCCGGTCAAAGCTGGACATCTTTTTCTTCTTCGTTCTTCTGACAGTGCTAGCTAGCTAGCTGAAGAAAAAATGGGAGCAGATTCCCCGGTCTCACCATAATTTATACAGACAGGGGGTGGGGCCCACACAGCAGGTGGGCACGGATTAAAGTTTTCAGTGCTGCGCTGCACGCGACAGGATAAACCCACTAGCGATAGCCTTAAAGGGCGAAACCTATACGAAATAGAACTGAGCGCTACTTATTATGCAACATTGGATAGATGGACGGATGGACGGACGGATGGACGGACGGATGGACAGACGGACGGATGGACGGACGGACGGACGGACGGATGGACAGATGGATGGGTAGATACTTTATTCAATTCAGTACAGTTTATATATTAATCACAGGGGGGAAATTCAAGGCATCTAGTAGCATTTGCTAATACAGTTTTTTATTTATTAAAACATGAAATAATAAAAGAAAAAGAAGCAGATTACACAAATTAAAAAAAGACAATATGCACATGCACAAGGTGGAAGGGAGTACTACATTCATGAT
>NC_056499.1:37448185-37451640 GCF_014905685.2 Nematolebias whitei
ATATTTGTCATACAACAAGTGACACGTATCTCACGTGACTCACTACAAACTGGTGGCCCGTTAACGTGTTCATGAATGACTGTTAATACGTGTAAGATTGATGATTTAAATGTTGGCATGTTGAAAAAGTAACAGTTTATCAGCTGTGCTGAAACCGTGCGTCTTTACGCAGCGCAATTGGAGCTGCGCGCTTGTATTACGCTGGCAATGTTTTAAAAGCTGAAATTGTGTCATTGAGTCTTTATAAAGCTGAATTGTACGTCTGTATGTGTAACATAAGCTGGCTTTGAGCTGTGGAAACGCTTTATTCTGTTTAAACTGTGTTGAATTCGCTGTTCTGGTCCGGTTCGGTTCTGTGGTTCCGACTCGGTTCTGGAACAGTTCGAACGAGTTGTTAAATAGCTAGGAAGACGTTTTGTCACGGAGCGCCGTTCTCTGTGCAGCTCAGGGGGTTTATTCGTTACAAATCTTAACAGAAAAAGTGCATTTTGATGGTTTAAAAGACGAAAAAGTGACGAACTATTTTACGCTAATCTAACTTGCTAGTTGGAGAATACGCTTCCTGATTGGTTGAATTCGCTGTTGTGGAGCGCTTTGATTGGTTGAGAAGTTTGACTGACGTGCTACGTCACTTCCTCTCATCCTGCGCTGCTTTGCCATTGGTGATTTCAGTCACGTGACCCGGAAATGAAATTCGTTTTCATAGGGAAATAAAATCTGCTTTTTAAAGCTGAAAAGTAAATTTAAAGTGGTTTTGACACGCTGGTCAAATGCTTCGAAGCTATTTGCTGAAATTTTGCTACGTTAGAGTTTAAAATTCGTCAAAAAACGATGTTTTTAAACAACGCTAGCGATGCTAATTTTAAGCTAAACAGCTAACGACCGGAGCTTAAACTACGCTTAAAATCACTAAATGAAGCTGAAATATGTCCCAAAAACTCATGTTTGAAGCTATAAAGTCTGATTGCAAAACTTTTGCCACTTTTGTGTAAAAAATCCGTTCAGAAATGTTGACTTTAACCGAGTTTAGCCGAAGCTAATTTCAAGCTAAGCAGCTAACAACAGGATGTCAACCGAACGCCACAGGAAGTTATAGCACCCCTAGTGGACAACACAAAAAGTGACGGAGTTATAATTGTTGAGGTAATACTGACATCTCCTGGCGAGACGTGAGATCACAGGTTTCACTTCGTTTTTAGGTAAAGAGTGAAGTTAAACGTTTTATTTTTCTGTAAGGCAAATTTTGAGTTAACAAACTTCCTCAAAGCTGAATAAAACACTGTTATCTTACATTTTAAAAAGTAATAGGTATTTATGCAAAGAAGCATTTACCAAAAAATATTTTATTCACTGATAAATCCTTAAAACAGGTTCATAATAAAATTAGAAACTTTTTAAAAAAACAGATACAGTTACAAATATTCACAGAGTTGAATAGTTTACTCATTTTGCTTGAAGGATAATACACGTTTAATTGCAAAATCACTAAATAAGAGTAAATTTATCAGGAAAAAGAGATTTTCTGTTTAATTTGCCACCTAAATAAAATATCTCTCTATTTAATTTTAAATGGAAGCTTTACAGGAGCAAATACAGTTTTTCTGAAGAAAGACTGATTATTCCTCATCATCAATTTCTTTTCTCTTTTCACCCACCTGGGTTGATGAGTAACTGTTTAAAATAGCAAATTTCTGGAACAGAACGGTTTAAAATACGTTTTAAACTAATATTGCTGTGAGACTAAAGAAAATTTGCAGGTTTATAAAAATTCAGTGTTTTAGAGTAAAATACACTAAAAACAGCTTGGTACTCTAGTATCTGTGGAAAATAAGCACAAAAAGTAACACTGCAAAAAGAGCATTTACTTAAATATTCATGAATTGGGGTAAAACCTGAGAAAGGTACCCACAGTTGAATAAGTGACTTATAACAGTACTTCTGTGTAAACCCAAAGCTAAAATAAGTGTGAAAACTCATTGACTTGAATACAAATATTTACCTGTAAAATATCTAAAGCTTGCAACTGTTCAAACAGATAAATTGCTACACAGCGAAAACATGACAGGTGTGTTAGAAAAAGATTTTGATCCAAAAGGAATGGCGGACTGCTTGGAGAATGCGTTCGCGCTTCTCGGAGCGTCCTTACATTCATATATGATTCAGACAGAGCGCATGAACCCAAAAGAGTTAGTGGACAATCTGAAGGAGGTTGCAGAAAGTGTGACCTCAACAGAAAACACAAAGTCAAGTTATGAAAAGCTGGCAAAAATTGCAATCTTGCTGAAAGAGTCATTCTATAAGGCCGTTGAGAAAACTGATTACCTAAAACAAAGGTTAGACAGTGAAATAGTGTTTGCTAAGGAAATTGAAGAATACGTCCTTCAATTTAAACGTGAACACGAGGCCCGCATAAGACAATATCATGAACAGATGTCTCAAGAACAGCAAGATACAAGTGCAGAAATTGATTTGCTGAACAGCAAACTACAAGTACTTGAAGCATCACTATCGGAAGCAAGGGACCTCTCAAAGACTGAGCTGTTAAAACAGGCTCAATCATATGAAGGGAAGATTAGGGATAAAGACCGTGCGTACCAAGCCTCGCGTTTAGATAACGACGTGCTAAAAGCACAGTTACAGATCGCATTGAAGGAGCTGGACGCTTGCAAGGCAGACAAGACGGAATCACTCCGACGATGGCTGATTTTAATAAAAAAATATCAGACATCACAGGAGGACCTGAAAGTTTGTGAGGAGAAATTAGCTACAGCTACAAACCAGATTTCTGATATGGGGCGGCCTGGTCTAAGACTCAAAGACGAACAGTGTCAGGGTCCGAGACAGCCACGAACTCTCCAGTCAGATGCTGTTGCACCTCTTCCTCCTGACAACACGCCGTTACCCCCACCCCCACCATGGGCGGTAGGGACAGAACTGCACCAATATGTACCTCTTCCTCCTGACACCATGCCCCCACCCCCACCACCATCATGGGCGGTAGGGACAGAACTGCACCGATATGTACCTCTTCCTCCTTACCAGCCACCCCCACCCCCACCATGGGCGGTAGGGGCAGGACTTGACCAATCTGCACCAATCACGCATGTGAGACCGTTGATACAGTCTCCTTCAATGGATGATTTGCAGAAAGTCTCAAAATATGTACAACGTTTCGTTCCCGGCCCTATGGGGTCGGCAGGAACAAAAGCGTACCTCAGAGATCTGGATTTCAGATTGAGAGCTTATCCTAATGCTACGGCAGAAGATAAAATCAGTCTGATACGACTCACTTCGGACAGAGAGGTGTTCACCTTCATCGAGCGTCTACCAGATGCAACGAGAAAGGATTACAAACTTCTGTGTGAAGCTCTGATCAAAGAGTATGACTCTTGCACGGGACCTGCTGGTTTTCCAGCCGCTGACAAGGTCACGCAGGGCAAGAATGAACATCCAAA
>NC_056499.1:37451740-37452227 GCF_014905685.2 Nematolebias whitei
TATATATATATATATATATACATATATATACATATATATATATATATATGTGTGTGTGTGGGAGTGATGGCACAGAGGTTAGAGAAGGCAAGCCTGTGATTGGAAGGTCAACGGTTCAACTCCCGGTACCAACAACAGCAAAATGTATGTGGGAATGGTGAAACACCCACACATGCCCCCACCCTCATTTGTCCCACTCTGGGCCCTTGAGCAAAGCCCTTAAGCTCCACCATCTGCTCCTCTGGACATCCTAGATATCAGCTCTCTGCTCCACACAGAGGGCTGTGGTAGCTCGGTGGTCTGTGGTTGCATCAGGAAGGACATCCGGTGTAAAAAAAAACAATAATTGCAGAGTATTCGTGCGAGTTAGTTCAATGTGGTAACCCCACACTAAGGGAGCAGCCAGAAGAAGAAGAAGAAGAAAAGTACACATATATACACACACACACACACACACACACACACACACACACACACACACACACAC
>NC_056499.1:37452327-37458356 GCF_014905685.2 Nematolebias whitei
ATATATATATATATATATATATATATATATAGCCAGTTTAAAATATCAGGCATACTTCTGAATAGATACATGTGCTTGTGTGTTGTTGGTTGTGATCATGTTTGAGGGAGAGAATGTGTTTGATGTGATTTGATTTTTTTAAAAGCAACGACACAACTTATCACATATCAGTTACAATTACAAGCCACAAGGATCAGATCAACATTTACTCACGCAAATCTATGGAAAATGAAAACCACGTGTTCTGGCTGTTGCCACAAAGCAGAAAGTGAAGAAAACTAATACATCATGTATGTATATATTGCTTACAGGTCAACTTTAAAATGTTTCCACACTTGGCTGACAGATAGTTGTTAAGGATGCTTTAAAATGAGTGTGAGGCTGTTTCAGACTTGGCTGTCATGATTGTTTGTGAGGATGAAAATAATCACAGTTGACGTGAACTCAGCCACGAAGCAGTGAGTAGATGTCTGAACAGTCTGCCGTTACACACACAAGAGGTTTCACTAACGGCAGCGTTATCGATCCACGCTCACTCCGAGCAGAGATGTGACAAAACGTTGTTGAGAAAATTATGACAGTGATGTCAGAAAGGAGTGAGGCGAATCTTTCATTCATGCTGCGTTCAGGTGTCTGAGATGATTTAGTGCTGATCATCATCTGACAAAATCTGCTGTATGAAAACAGACACACCTGATTAAAATTAAATGTCTACCGGTCTACTGTGCTTAAAAAAGCACGCAAATATAAAAATGTGTTAGAAAAAAAAAAAAAAATTTTTACTCATTTAAAGCTGTTTATGTTTTACAAACTGTCACAGTCCTAATCGGATACTGCAGGGACTCAAGCACCTGTATTTAAGGATAAGCTGGAACACTTCTCACTAGATATTAAAGCCTTTATGGAGCCCATGGCCTCTAGGAGATTTTTATTTCCTTTTATCTGATTATTTACATTTACCAGTGGCACAGTTGGTCCAGCTGCAGCCTCTCACCATGATGGTCGCAGGATCAAATCCAGGCTGGGGGCCTTTCTGGGTGGAGTTATATGTTCTCTCTGTGCATGTGTGGGTCGTCTCCTGTTTCCTCCCACAGACCAAAAACATGCAATTTAGGCTGATTGGTAACTCTAAATTGTCCCTAGGTGTGCGTGAGAGAGTGAATGTTTGTTTGTCTTGATTGTCTCTGTGTGTCCCTGTGATGGACTGGAGACCTGTCCAGAGTGTACTCTGCCTCTCACACAGTGATTGCTGGACATGAGCACCAGTAACCCCAGTGTCAGTGTATTGTGTATTATTTGCACTCATTATGATCAATACCTCTCCTGTGGGAACGTTCTGCAACGTCCTTCTGCTCATGTTGTGATGTGTGATATTAACGGTCCCATGTAATCTCTCGTACTGTGACCAGTCAGTGAGGAACAGAAAGAACTGGTTGTTTTGATATCCTAAAGGGCTGATTGACATCGATACGATAGAGTTGATATGATATGGTGACGTGTCTCAGGCAGAGTCCTTGACTCAGATCCACTCCTTCCTGTCTACAAGCAGACCTTTTGATGACGGCTCTGGAGGGGAGGAGCTGAGGCCTGAGCTGGAAGATTATTCTATAAAACTAATTTGTCCAGTCCAGAGTTAGAGCAGGTCAGGGCTGCACGTGGATGAGAGCACTGATAATAATTGCATGTTCTGTGAATTGTTGGACTGTTCTCCAAAGCTTTATAAATAAATCTGATGAACTACACCTTGGTCTGTTTGGGAATCTCCTTTATTTCCACGACACCCCTGTGACCCAGAAAGGAAGAAGTTGATAAAGATGATGGATGACTGTATTTACTAATTTTGCCCTTGCAGACTTTCTCGATTGTGATTCGATTGTGTCACTGCTTGAAACTTCTCCCCGGTTCAGCCCATTGAAGATCTTTTAGTGAACCAATATCAGTCTACTAACCTTTGACCTGCAATTGAAATACTCACCTGAAAACTTACCTGTCTGCTCACTCTCCACCGTCCTTCATTTTGATGCTCTTTAAGTCTCCCTCTCAGACTCCTTCCATCCTACTTGTAAGATCAACAACACCTTTACTACAAAATTAAATAAAAAAGTGATTCTGAGTACAATAATGACATTCAGTGGTGAAAAGTTATTTACGGTATGTAAAACTTGAAGGGTGTCATACTTGTGTTTTTGTTTTAGTGAGGATAGTGTTCCTTGTGTGTCTTCCTCTTGTGGTCTGTTCCTGCTCTCCTCTGTGTTTCTCCCTCACGTAAGCAGCTCCACCTCCTCCACCTTGTTGTCTCTCCCAGGTGTTTGTGTTCATCTCCTTGTTAACATCTGTTTAGAGGTGTGCGTCTCTGTGTTCTTCTTTGTCTGAGCATTGTATCCTGTATGTGTCCTGTTTCTGCCTCCCTCCATGTCCCCCCTGAGTTGCTTTTCAAAATTAAAATTATATATATGTTTTAGGTTCTTTGCACATTTTGTTCGTGAGCTTCTGTTATTTTATTTTCCCTGCTAGTTTAAATATCTATTCACTCGTGTTTCTGTTCATCATTTTTAGATTCATCCTTGAGTTCATGTTTTCCGGTATAATTTCTCATTGACCCTCAGTCAGCATCCTCAGTGTTTTTCCAGTTAGTCTACCACACCTGCCACTAATCAGCAATTATTCCAGGTGCTTCCATTTTCCTCTCTCCCTCAGTTTGTATATTACCTGCCATAGTCACTACCATGCCAGCAGAGCTTGGAACAGGGTTCTGAGGTGGAAAAACTTTCTGAATTTGGCAGTGAGCATAAGGCTGCTTTGCAACTGGACTGGAATGGCGACGCAGGTTGATGAAGATGAGGACATGGACAATAATGAACGGTCTCAGGTGAACGGATGAGGGAGAGGAAAGGGACGATATAAACGAGAAAAGTTGGGTGGAAAATTCAAAATGCAGTTTAGAAGAAATCAATTCAAATGAGGGAAGTGCTACAGTTTGCAAAGATGAATTCATAATAATACGGAAATTCAGGGGAGAGACTGAAAATATACAGTCGAGCCCAATAGCGGTGTCAAAAAAACAAAAAAAAAGAAGGAAGAAGAGGTTCATTTCTGAAAAATCTGTAGGGATGGAAATTTGTTTATTACTGTAAAAACTGAAGAGCAGAAACATTACCAAGTAAGTCATTAAAATTGAAAACACCTGTCAAAAGAATGTGTGAGAGAGGAAACCTATTGGAGAAAATAAAATAACAAAGGGCGTAATTACAGGGATCCCATGGGTGAAGAGTTAAGGAAACTAAAAAGAAGTTTAGTCTGTAAGGTTATAAGATTAAGAAATTTTAATGAAGAACGAGTTCAAAGGTTGATAATTTTGGAATTTAAAGTGGATAAATTTGCAGAAAGAATACAATATTTTTTTGTTTGTTTGTTTTCCAGTTAGCCCTACATCCCCCTCCTATCAGCTGTTACAAATGTCAAAGACACGGACACACAGCTGCAGTGTGCAGAGGACAGCAAAGGTGCCCGAGGTGTGGAGGGAATCATAAATATGAAGAATGTGCCTTTAAATGTATAAGAATAGTGTAATTGTGGAGGGTGACACAGGATGACAAATGGGGGCTGTGAAGTTAGAAATAAGGCAGAAATCCAACAAATAAAAGCAGTCAACAATATCAGTTATGCAGAAGCTGTTAAAAAGGGACAAGGACAGAAAGTTAGAGCAGAAACTGTAAGAGTTCAACAAGTGATAACAGCAACTCAAAGACAGACGGAACAGACAAATTCAGAAGTCACAGTAGAAAAGATCATGTGCTTATGTGATAACTGCGCAGACCAATTTAAACAAGACAGAAAAAATAAGATTATTGCGAAAGGAGCAGAGAAGTTTTTTTTTTAACAAAGGCTTTAACATGGGAACATGTTGATGAGACATTTGAGGAAGATGGGAAACATGGAACACCAGGAGAAAATGTTGTTTGAACATTTTATAGCCAGGAGTTTAATTAAAGATTTTTAAGAAATGGATATTGATAAAACATGTCAATTTATTCATCTATTGTAGAAGCAGCAAACAAGACCATAAAGAAGAAAGGAAGTAACGATAAGAAAAATATTTTCCATGGTGGACAAAGGAATGTGAAAAAGCAATTAAGTATAGAAATAAATATTTGTAAAATATAAAAAGAAATAGTACTCGGAATCAATACTAATACTATAATCAATAATACTCAATAATATTAATAATTATATTAAATACTCAGAATCAATTATAATATATAATACTGTCAAATCCAGAATTGAATTCAAAATCTTACTTCGAACCTACAAAACCCTCAACAACCTAGCTCCATCCTATATTACAGATCTTATTGTTCTATATTTTCCTAACAGAGCACTTCACTTTCAGACTGCAGGTTTACTCGCAGTTCCTAGAGTTTCCAAAAGCAGAATGGGAGGAAGATCTTTTAGTTGTCAGGCTCCTCTCTTGTGGAACCAACTTCCAGTTTCTGTCCGTGAGGCTGACACATTGTCCAGTTTGAAGACTGGGATTAAGACTTTACTTTTTGATAAATCCTATAGTTAGTGTTGATTGTTATGCTGCCTTAAGTTTAGACTACTAGAGGACAAATTGACCTCATTTCCTTAAATGAACTGTTAAACTTGAATTAGTTTTAGATTTTGCTCTCTTGTCCTGAACCTCCTCAGAGCCTCTCTTTACACATCTTCAAAATCAAAATTTATTATCGATCTGGTCAGCTGGTCTTTCAACGCAAATTATCATTTTTTCTGCCAGAAAACAGGGTCCAGGAGAACCCTCATGCCCTGAAGGGACACACGCAGCTGGATATGTCATGGATTCATGGGTGTTTGGAAAATGATGTTCATGTCTGTGCTGTCTGTTGAGGACGTAGAAGACTCATATATAATTGGATGTGTGATGACAGGGTTTCTGGTTTTTGAAATTGGCTGATACCTAAGTTATCTGCTATTTAGGAAGATGTCAGCAACAGTTTTGGTAATAGTAAAGCCGTCTGACTTATGTGAAGGATTACTCCGTGTTTCGACCTCTCAGATTAATATGTTTTGCGAGCTGAACCGTCAACTGGACACAATTTCTGAGAAATGTGGGCCACTTGCAGCTCCTAGGACTCGCCAACATGAAAGAATCAACCTTGGACAAAGCTAACAAGCACGGACCGGTGGAATGTCCACAGATCTGACTGTCTGGAGTCGCCATTGAGTGTACCAGCAGAACTGAAGGCAGGCATGTCAGTAGCGTCTGCCTGCCCAAAACAATTGTTGTTTATCTGAAATTGGCCTCCCCGATGGCCTTGGATAGGCCAACTTATCTCAAATTGCTCCTGGAGGATATGTAAACTAAGAAGCTCTGCCTGCCCCCCCTCCCGAGGACATCTGTGGCCTTATCAGAATTGTGCCGCTGATAGACACTGTACCATCTTATCAGAACTTTGGAACTGTACCATCTTATCAGAACTTTGGAACTGTACCATCTTATCAGAACTTTGGAACTTTCTGGAGTGTCCATGGACAACTCACCACCTTTGTTGACCTTCTATGAATACACGATGTCATTGTATGTTGCTGTTTATGTTGTGAGGTCTTTTTTTATTTGCATTTTTTACACTGTACCCCGGCCAGGACATGGTGACATGATGGGTTTTATTTTACTTCCTCCACCATAGTGTTCTCTTTTTCTCATTTACTCTGTATGTTGTATGTAACAGGTCTCTATTGTAAATGAGTCCCAGTGGCTCAATGAGAACTAACCTGTATAAATAAAGGTTCAATGAAAAATTGTTTTCATTTGATAGTATTTCTGTCTTAACATGTGCTTATCGACCTGCCATTGTGTATCTGTTCTTCGCAAACCCAGCTGGTTGAAGCAGATGGCCACTTGTCCTGAGCCTGGTTCTGCTGGAGGTTTCTTCCTCATGAGGGAGTTTTTCCTTACCACTGTCGCCTTCATGCTTGCTCAAGATGAGAGTTCTGCAATGGAGTTAAATTCAAAGCAGTCTGCTCCTCAG
>NC_056499.1:37458456-37460955 GCF_014905685.2 Nematolebias whitei
TATATATTTATATATATATATATATATATATGTATATGTATATATATGTATATGTATATATATATGTATATGTATATATATGTATATGTATATATATATATATATGTATATATATATATATGTATATATATATATATGTATATATATATATATGTATATATATATATGTATATATATATATGTATATATATATATATGTATATGTATGTATATATATATGTATATGTATGTATATATGTATATGTATATATATGTATATATATGTATATGTATATATATGTATATATATGTATATGTATATATATGTATATATATGTATATATATATATATATATATATATATACAGTATATATATTTATATACAGTATATATATATATGTATATGTGGTATAAAATTTAACATTAAGTTTTAACATATTGGCATATCGGCCAACAATCCAATATTGTGCATCCCTACCCTCACTACTTCGCAGTTCGCCTTTCTCGGACTCGCTCTTTCGCAGTTTTTCAAAGTAAGAGTGGACATGACACAATTTTCATTCAACCTTTATTTCTACAGGTAAATCCCATTGAGCCTCGAGGACTCATTTACAAGAGAGACCTGATTTCAACAAAGAATGATGACAACAATGGACAACAGCAACAATAGACGGTTATAAAATGTCATACAACTTTTTTTTTAAAACAAATAGTATGGCTAAAAAATGAAAAGTAAAAAGAAAAGAAAAGTAACAAAAAACAGCTAGATTCTAAGGCGAATGTAAAATTGGCTGATTGATGGATGAGCCACACGAGCGGCATGGATTGTTTATTTAAAATATTACAGTATTTAAATTTTAATTGTTTATTCACACAGAAGAAGGGAGATTGGGAGTGAAACTTGGACTACTGTATCTCTACTTCTTGTTTTTTTACTTATCACGGGGGGCGTGGTCCCCTAAACCCCGTGATAAAAGAGGGACTACTGTATAGTCCACTCAGTTTTCTCCACACTCGTCCGGTGGTTCAGCGTTTAGAGCACAGCCTCATGGATTCAAGGAGTGACGTGTTGTTTTTTGTTTGTTTGTTTGTTTGTTTGTTTGTTGATGTCTGGTTGCTGTGGAACGACTCAAACCTGGGAGCACTTTGCCCGAGTCCAGGAATAATTTGCATTTCATAATTAATCTAAGTCCACCTTTAATTGACACCTGCTTTATTGTTGGTTAATAATTTGTGCTTCAACCTGTGAGACGCGGTTCAAGGTGCAGAGACAGAGTCCAACAGAACCATTGTGTGCAAATAAGGCCGTGTTTTTCTCTGAAGGCACGAAGGACGAGCCGGCTTGTCTTTGCCCCTCCATTTTTAAACGCTTCAATGGAAAACAACTAGTCATCACCGAACTCTCCTCGTGATGTTTAACTTCACTCCAAGAGAAGAAGCGCACCGAGTCGGTGGAGTGAAGGTTAAACATTCACCCTCTCACAAGAGAAATCTCACCTCACACTCACTCTGAAGTTACAAGATTTCACCAAACCTCCGTAGAGTTTTTCTCTGGGACGTCTGAATGAAGAGCAGAGATGAACGGTGTTCATACTGCAACATGGAAATGATTTTCAGAAGTCCCACACAGTCGGATGCAAAACATCCAAATACGTTGACGTGTTAATAAACTGACACTAGTGGATGCAGATCAGTGATGTTCTCAGGTCAAAGTCCACAACGCTGAAAACACGGTGGTGCCGTGAGGGAAGCTGTGATGTCAACTTCTGTTTTATTTCACACGTTTCTCGTTTTCATCAAGAGTTTGGAGAGACTGGCTCACATCTGTGTTGGTCCATGCCCTGCACGACGACCTCTGACCTCCGAGCAGTTTGAATGTACCTGGAACGTCACCGTAAGTTTGAGGTTCTGTAACTCTGAGCCCGGTTTACCAACGAGTCCGAGCACATGGTTCTTCTCTGGTCCAATCTTTAAACTCACCGGGTCACATTTATATATTTAATTTAAACTAGACATTTGTGTTTAGAGTTGCTTTTGTCTGTGCATGTTTGGCTCTCCGTTAGCAAAATATCTCATGAACCATCAAAGTTATTGTAGTTGATCCAATTTAAGATGGCCGCCACAGTCAAGTGACCTAAGCCAACTGATAAATGGCTGTAACTCAGTCATCTTTGTTCACAACATGCTGTGAGCGCTGAGGTTCAGCATGTCATTTTCAAAGCTTTGACTAAATTGCTTCTAACTCCATCGTAATATTAGTTTACAACCAACATGAAGGGCGACATGCATTCCTTCAAGGAACACTATTCATCATTATTTCTCATGTCAGAACATGTTCTCCACATGGGAAGCTCATGCTTCATGTCGGCTTCAGATAACAGGCCTCTCTGTAAAGAATGGAGAAAGTTCTGCTTCACATAAACCAAGTTCCTCCCACAGATGGTTTGAATCAAGATGGCAGGACAATTAATGTATTATTATTATTATTATTATTATTATTATTATTATTATTATTATTA
>NC_056499.1:37460965-37463926 GCF_014905685.2 Nematolebias whitei
TATTATTATTATTATTATTATTATTATTATTATTATTATTATTATTATTATTATTATTATTATTATTATTATTATTATTGTTATTGTTGTTATTGTTGTTATTATTATTATTCACATTATGGAGACTAGAGCAGCTCTACAAACCTTTCAAAGGTTAACTGAGCAGGTGACATGGATAAAAACTCCCAGGAGTCGTTGTGCTAAAGCAGACTGGAAGTTTTCATGTTTTCCAAAGATCTCCAAAAAATGGTTTTAGTTGCGGGAAAAAAAATAAAAAAATAAAAATAAAAAATAATAATAAATAAATAAATATATATATATATATATATATAAATTATCATTTACACAATTGACTTAAAAAGCAAACGTTTCAATAAAGCTGAATTTAACCAAAACAAATTGAATTGAAAAGAATCACATTGAAAATTAAACTGATTTCAAGTCACTGAACTTAACAGAGTCTGTTTTAATTTAACTGAGCTGAACCAAACTGAACCGGACTGAGTCAAACTGAACTGAATTGATCTGAGATGACCTGAACCGACCAGAGCTGAACCAAACAAAATTTAATGTAAATAAATTCAATAAACAGAGCTAAACTGAACTGAACCGGAACATTTAGATTCAATTAAAAGGAATCGGACTGAATCGAATCTTTGACGAGTTTCAGAGATTTGACTGAACCTTTTGCTTCCTCTAAGTTTGGATCCGTTGACATTTCAAAATAAAAGTATTTTCATTTTATTAAAGCCCCTACATTAAGAAGATGTTATCTTCTTCTCCTGCTGCACCAGTGAGGTGAGGAATGGTTTGGATGTGTCGGTGTCACGCGCAGGGAGGTCAGTCTGCCAGATCATCACATCATCTGCGACCTGTGCTCATAATGTGTCTGCTAAGGGTGTGTGTGTGTGTGTGTGTGGGGGGGGGGGGGGGGGGCACTGGGATATTGAGGCGCTTTGTTTGGAGATGCGTCTTCAACGCTGCGCGTGCAGGACCCTCATATTCCCTAATTCCCAGCACGAGCGTCTCCTTTCCTCTTCCAGAGCAGTCGGACTTGATTAGCACGCCGTGCGGGACAATGAGTGTCCGGGCGGGAACACCCCCCCCCCCCCACACACACACACACACACACACACACACACACGCGCGCGCGCACAGGGCCCACATCCCTTTATCAATGTCCTGTAATTAAAATGTCACCGTTTCATTTTCGAGCCGTCGCTTCTCCTCTCGGCGGAATCTTTCCTCCAATAAAAAAAAGTGCAATCGAAATGCTCTTTTAACTGGAAACAAAACAAAAAAAAAAAAGGGGGGGGGGGGGGGGGTAGAGAAAAGCGTTTAAGGGAGCGGAGCAGTGAGGGATCAATAGGCCCCTTCGGTCCGGGAGGAGGATTGATTGGGCTCTAAAATGGGATTTATAGGGGTCATGCTTTTATAGGCTGCTCATACAATTGTTAATTATAAGACATTTGGCTCCGATTGCTGCTCTCATTACCCCCCCCCCCCCCCCCCCCCCCCCCCCCACCCCCCCATAGGGCCCGGATCATTTATCCTTTTTACATGACGAAATTATAAAGAGCAATCAAAAATTAAAAAAGGTGTCATCTTCCTTGAAGGAATGCATATCACCCGCCACTCATGCCAGAGTTTTAAGATCATTTAACACTGATGATGGATGGCGGAGCTTCAAAGTAATATTTTGCTAAATCTTATCTGTTTACTCACTATATGTGCTGCGGATGACTCTCAGCTACACCACCCACATTTCAGCTCAATTTCTGTGACGTTATGCCATTTTAGTTTTGATTAGTATCGATGAGCGTTTGTGGATT
Source organism: Nematolebias whitei (assembly GCF_014905685.2). Taxonomy (NCBI): domain Eukaryota; kingdom Metazoa; phylum Chordata; class Actinopteri; order Cyprinodontiformes; family Rivulidae; genus Nematolebias; species Nematolebias whitei. The sequence continues at coordinate 37,462,798 of NC_056499.1, forward strand.
GCACTGACTTCACAGATTAATCGGATGAAGATCCAAGGATTATTTCCTGAAAGTTTCATTATAATCCATCCACTGGTCCGCGAGATATTTTGCTGACAGACGAAGTTGACCCCAAGAAAAGAGAAGGAAATATTTTAAACAAAAATCTGACACAGTCTGTAGCACTGAGACTATAAGTTGCAGATCACTCTCAGCCACTACCACACCAAATATTAGGACTCCTCCTGAAAAGTTAAATTTTGTGTTTGTGGCGGCCATCTTGAATTGGGTGATAAGGTAATAAATGTGTATCAATAAGTTGTGCAAATTCCATTAAAACTTATCAGGTGGTCCAAGAGATATTTTGCTAACATACATTCAGCTGAAATAAAATGGTCATAAATTCAGTTCACTGAGCAGCAGAATGTCAGTTCAAATTTAAAGTTTATAGTTGGTTAAAAACATGCAGATTAAAAAATCGATTAGTTTTCCCAACACAGAGAAGAAAAAACTATTCCCACATTTAAACAGGAAAAGCTGCATTAAAAAAGAAAAACATAGATTATAAGGGATTTAAATGGAGCAAAAGTTGCTTAAGTTTTTTAATTTAAAATTATATTTAAATAAATAAATAAGAAATGTAGTAATATTACTACGTTTCTTCTTGTGCGGATGTTTGAGCTGCAGCATGAAACTGAATAATCCATCAGGCTCACCTGGCGGGCTGCAGCTGCAAGGTTTACTGGAACAGTCGCGCGCATATGAATGAGCTGGGCGGTTCGGACCGGGCCGGCCCGGTTCTGATGCAGAGCTGCAGTAAAACGACCTCAGATCTCATTGAGACCTCCTCGCTGCTGAGCTGCAGCTCACGTTTCCTCCGGATGGAGCGGCGACAAAAGGCTGCATTCAGCTCCGCGGCCTAAATAATTCACAGCAGAGGAATAATTACAGTATAAAATTGTAATTATTGGGTGGGGGGGGGGGGGGGGGGCGTTCTTAATGGTGAAAGAGGAGAGGATGCCCTTATAGGATCAGGTTTATCATCAATATTGCAGGAAGGTAAAAATTAATTAATTAATAAAACAGGCAGCTCGTGTTCTGATGATCCTCTGTCATATGTCATCCCTCCCTCCCCTTCATCATCAAACTC